>NW_028123972.1:1200000-1736193 GCF_965194805.1 Balaenoptera borealis
CAGCCGCTTTACTAGCAAGCTCCCTACTTGGAGCATCAGCACCTTTAACCTCCTGTTCCGTACAGGTTGCAATTTGTCCTGAGGATAAACGGGAAGACGTGGAACCAACGAGAGACTAGCTCTTGGTGTTGGGACAGGCACAGGTCACTCTATTTTCCCATCAGAAAGAAGAATTAACCACAGGCTCAGCCTGCCCCCCGGAACCAGAACAGGGCCTGAAGCCATTCTGCGATTTTGCCGCCAGCTCCCATAAAAACGAGTTGTAAAATGGAGGTTCAGGGCACTGCAATTCACAAACCTGCAGTTATAAATGATAACTCTCGTCCACAAATATATTGAGGGAAGGCAAAGAAGAGGATTTGAAATCAAGGCAGAATTGCAGGAAAGAGATTTCAGGAGGTAGATTCGAATTGCATTTAAAGCACATGAAAAGCGGCAAATCGTTGACAATGATGCCCTTGGCCAAAAAGGGTGTATGCGTTTTTTCCTGAATATATTCAGGAAAAAACGCATACGCCCTTTTTGGCCAACCAAGCAACCTGGAAAGGCAAATCAGCGCTACAAACAAGTCTCGCTTCCCATCGGTCAAAAGGGCCATGCTGAAAAAAGTGTCAAAACCAGAAATGCAGGACAGGCCATGGAGAAATGGGAGCCTTGCTACACTGATGGGCGGGATGTAAATTACCAACAGCCACTCTGGAGAAGTGTCCGGTGAGTCCTGAAACATCTGAAAAACACAGCTTAGAGAGCATAGGGCACTTCCACTCATGGGGGTATAAATTGGGAAAATGAAAAATCAGCAAGACACAAGCACCCCAAAGTTTAGGGCTGCTCTGTTGACAAGGACCTCCACTTCATTCCACCTTAAATATCCCAGGAAAGAGAAAAATGGATAAAGAAGTTGTGGTCCTTATGTACAATGGAATATCACTCAGCCATGAAATCAATGTCATAAGGCTAGTAGCAGCATGATGAGTGGATTAAGGTACGACGATTCTAAGTGAAATAAGTCACACAGAAAAGGACACTTCTCATAAGGTATCACTGATAGAGGGAATGTAAAAACCGTTACACTTGAACTGAATTACAAAACAGAACAGAGTCACACATGCAGAAAACACACTATGGCTGCTTAACGGGAAAGGTGAGGTGGGGTGATACATAAAACAAGGGTTTCAAATTAGCTCAGATACCGTTCCATAAACCCAATATGTAATAGACAAGACCTACTCCTTGCTCAGAGAACTGGACTCAACACGCCCTATTCACCGCACAAGAATATATCTGACTAGTAATAATCGTAAAGCCTATGTATTGATATCTCTCTGTTAGTGTGTCAAGTGGGTGTAAAGCGGCATAAACACAGCAGTGAAAAGCAGCTAAATCCCATTATGAAAATAAATTACTTTGAAAAACCCATGAAACAAAGACAGTGAAAGAGAGAGGAATTCTTACACAATGCGTTCAGGGGCTGTGATGCAACCTGGATTGACCATATCTAGACCCACAGCTGGATGAGACATAAGGGTGGACACTCTTGGGGCTGAGAGGTTTGGTGAGGTTGGGTGAGCAAACGCAGACCCTTTAAAGTAATACTGCATGGTACCCATCGCATGGGTCCCAAATCTCCAGGTTCAAGGGCATCTTCCTACATCAAAAACATGCATGAGAAACCCAGAAGATGGTACACCGTGTGATGGGGAAAGGTTTCTAAAACGCACCTCATTTCTCATCTCCTTGTGCCCGGGTTCGCCATTCCAGCCGCTTTACTAGCAAGCTCCCTACTTGGAGCATCAGCACCTTTAACCTCCTGTTCCGTACAGGTTGCAATTTGTCCTGAGGATAAACGGGAAGACGTGGAACCAACGAGAGACTAGCTCTTGGTGTTGGGACAGGCACAGGTCACTCTATTTTCCCATCAGAAAGAAGAATTAACCACAGGCTCAGCCTGCCCCCCGGAACCAGAACAGGGCCTGAAGCCATTCTGTGATTTTGCGGCCAGCTCCCATAAAAACGAGTTGTAAAATGGAGGTTCAGGGCACTGCAATTCACAAACCTGCAGTTATAAATGATAACTTTCGTCCACAAATATATTGAGGGAAGGCAACGAAGAGGATTTGAAATCAAGGCAGAATTGCAGGAAACAGATTTCAGGAAGTAGATTCGAATCGCATTTAAAGCACATGAAAAGCGGCAAAACGTTGACAATGATGCCCTTGGCCAAAAAGGGCGTATGCGTTTTTTCCTGAATATATTCAGGAAAAAACGCATACGCCCTTTTTGGCCAACCAAGCAACCTGGAAAGGCAAATCAGCGCTACAAACAAGTCTCGCTTCCCATCGGTCAAAAGGGCCATGCTGAAAAAAGTGTCAAAACCAGAAATGCAGGACAGGCCATGGAGAAATGGGAGCCTTGCTACACTGATGGGCGGGATGTAAATTGCCAACAGCCACTCTGGAGAAGTGTACGGTGAGTCCTGAAACATCTGAAAAACACAGCTTAGAGAGCATAGGGCACTTCCACTCATGGGGGTATGAATTGGGAAAATGAAAAATCAGCAAGACACAAGCACCCCAAAGTTTAGGGCTTCTCTGTTGACAAGGACCTCCACTTCATTCCACCTTAAATATCCCAGGAAAGAGAAAAATGGGTAAAGAAGTTGTGGTCCTTATGTACAATGGAATATCACTCAGCCATGAAATCAATGTCATAAGGCTAATAGCAGCATGATGAGTGGATTTAGGTACGACGATTCTAAGTGAAATAAGTCACACAGAAAAGGACACTTCTCATAAGGTATCACTGATAGAGGGAATGTAAAAACCGTTACACTTGAACTGAATTACAAAACAGAACAGAGTCACACATGCAGAAAACACACTATGGCTGCTTAACGGGAAAGGTGAGGTGGGGTGATACATAAAACAAGGGTATCAAATTAGCTCAGATACCATTCCATAAACCCAATATGTAATAGACAAGACCTACTCCTTGCTCAGAGAACTGGACTCAACACGCCCTATTCACCGCACAAGAATATATCTAACTAATAATAATCGTAAAGCCTATGTATTGATATCTCTCTGTTAGTGTGTCAAGTGGGTGTAAAGCGGCATAAACACAGCAGTGAAAAGCAGCTAAACCCCATTATAAAAATAAATTACTTTGAAACACCCATGAAACAAAGACAGTGAAAGAGAAAGAAATTCTTACACAATGCGTTCAGGGGCTGTGATGCAACCTGGATTGACCATATCTAGACTCACAGCTGGATCAGACATAAGGGTGGACACTCTTGGGGCTGAGAGGTTTGGTGAGGTTGGGTGAGCAAACGCAGACCCTTTAAAGTAATACTGCATGGTACCCATCGCATGGGTCCCAAATCTCCAGGTTCAAGGGCATCTTCCTACATCGAAAACATGCATGAGAAACCCAGAAGATGGTACACCGTGTGATGGGGAAAGGTTTCTAAAACGCACCTCATTTCTCATCGCCTTGTGCCCGGGTTCGCCATTCCAGCCACTTTACTAGCAAGCTCCCTACTTGGAGCATCAGCACCTTTAACCTCCTGTTCCGTACAGGTTGCAATTTGTCCTGAGGATAAACGGGAAGACGTGGAACCAACGAGAGACTAGCTCTTGGTGTTGGGACAGGCACAGGTCACTCTATTTTCCCATCAGAAAGAAGAATTAACCACAGGCTCAGCCTGCCCCCCGGAACCAGAACAGGGCCTGAAGCCATTCTGCGATTTTGCCGCCAGCTCCCATAAAAACGAGTTGTAAAATGGAGGTTCAGGGCACTGCAATTCACAAACCTGCAGTTATAAATGATAACTCTCGTCCACAAATATATTGAGGGAAGGCAAAGAAGAGGATTTGAAATCAAGGCAGAATTGCAGGAAAGAGATTTCAGGAGGTAGATTCGAATTGCATTTAAAGCACATGAAAAGCGGCAAATCGTTGACAATGATGCCCTTGGCCAAAAAGGGCGTATGCGTTTTTTCCTGAATATATTCAGGAAAAAACGCATACGCCCTTTTTGGCCAACCAAGCAACCTGGAAAGGCAAATCAGCGCTACAAACAAGTCTCGCTTCCCATCGGTCAAAAGGGCCATGCTGAAAAAAGTGTCAAAACCAGAAATGCAGGACAGGCCATGGAGAAATGGGAGCCTTGCTACACTGATGGGCGGGATGTAAATTGCCAACAGCCACTCTGGAGAAGTGTACGGTGAGTCCTGAAACATCTAAAAAACACAGCTTAGAGAGCATAGGGCACTTCCACTCATGGGGGTATGAATTGGGAAAATGAAAAATCAGCAAGACACAAGCACCCCAAAGTTTAGGGCTGCTCTGTTGACAAGGACCTCCACTTCATTCCACCTTCAATATCCCAGGAAAGAGAAAAATGGGTAAAGAAGTTGTGGTCCTTATGTACAATGGAATATCACTCAGCCATGAAATCAATGTCATAAGGCTAGTAGCAGCATGATGAGTGGATTAAGGTACGACGATTCTAAGTGAAATAAGTCACACAGAAAAGGACACTTCTCATAAGGTATCACTGATAGAGGGAATGTAAAAACCGTTACACTTGAACTGAATTACAAAACAGAACAGAGTCACACATGCAGAAAACACACTATGGCTGCTTAACGGGAAAGGTGAGGTGGGGTGATACATAAAACAAGGGTTTCAAATTAGCTCAGATACCGTTCCATAAACCCAATATGTAATAGACAAGACCTACTCCTTGCTCAGAGAACTGGACTCAACACGCCCTATTCACCGCACAAGAATATATCTGACTAGTAATAAACGTAAAGCCTATGTATTGATATCTCTCTGTTAGTGTGTCAAGTGGGTGTAAAGCGGCATAAACACAGCAGTGAAAAGCAGCTAAATCCCATTATGAAAATAAATTACTTTGAAAAACCCATGAAACAAAGACAGTGAACGAGAGAGGAATTCTTACACAATGCGTTCAGGGGCTGTGATGCAACCTGGATTGACCATATCTAGACCCACAGCTGGATGAGACATAAGGGTGGACACTCTTGGGGCTGAGAGGTTTGGTGAGGTTGGGTGAGCAAACGCAGACCCTTTAAAGTAATACTGCATGGTACCCATCGCATGGGTCCCAAATCTCCAGGTTCAAGGGCATCTTCCTACATCAAAAACATGCATGAGAAACCCAGAAGATGGTACACCGTGTGATGGGGAAAGGTTTCTAAAACGCACCTCATTTCTCATCTCCTTGTGCCCGGGTTCGCCATTCCAGCCGCTTTACTAGCAAGCTCCCTACTTGGAGCATCAGCACCTTTAACCTCCTGTTCCGTACAGGTTGCAATTTGTCCTGAGGATAAACGGGAAGACGTGGAACCAACGAGAGACTAGCTCTTGGTGTTGGGACAGGCACAGGTCACTCTATTTTCCCATCAGAAAGAAGAATTAACCACAGGCTCAGCCTGCCCCCCGGAACCAGAACAGGGCCTGAAGCCATTCTGTGATTTTGCGGCCAGCTCCCATAAAAACGAGTTGTAAAATGGAGGTTCAGGGCACTGCAATTCACAAACCTGCAGTTATAAATGATAACTCTCGTCCACAAATATATTGAGGGAAGGCAACGAAGAGGATTTGAAATCAAGGCAGAATTGCAGGAAACAGATTTCAGGAAGTAGATTCGAATCGCATTTAAAGCACATGAAAAGCGGCAAAACGTTGACAATGATGCCCTTGGCCAAAAAGGGCGTATGCGTTTTTTCCTGAATATATTCAGGAAAAAACGCATACGCCCTTTTTGGCCAACCAAGCAACCTGGAAAGGCAAATCAGCGCTACAAACAAGTCTCGCTTCCCATCGGTCAAAAGGGCCATGCTGAAAAAAGTGTCAAAACCAGAAATGCAGGACAGGCCATGGAGAAATGGGAGCCTTGCTACACTGATGGGCGGGATGTAAATTGCCAACAGCCACTCTGGAGAAGTGTACGGTGAGTCCTGAAACATCTGAAAAACACAGCTTAGAGAGCATAGGGCACTTCCAGTCATGGGGGTATGAATTGGGAAAATGAAAAATCAGCAAGACACAAGCACCCCAAAGTTGAGGTCTGCTCTGTTGACAAGGACCTCCACTTCATTCCACCTTAAATATCCCAGGAAAGAGAAAAATGGGTAAAGAAGTTGTGGTCCTTATGTACAATGGAATATCACTCAGCCATGAAATCAATGTCATAAGGCTAGTAGCAGCATGATGAGTGGATTTAGGTACGACGATTCTAAGTGAAATAAGTCACACAGAAAAGGACACTTCTCATAAGGTATCACTGATAGAGGGAATGTAAAAACCGTTACACTTGAACTGAATTACAAAACAGAACAGAGTCACACATGCAGAAAACACACTATGGCTGCTTAACGGGAAAGGTGAGGTGGGGTGATACATAAAACAAGGGTATCAAATTAGCTCAGATACCATTCCATAAACCCAATATGTAATAGACAAGACCTACTCCTTGCTAAGAGAACTGGACTCAACACGCCCTATTCACCGCACAAAAATATATCTGACTAGTAATAATCGTAAAGCCTATGTATTGATATCTCTCTGTTAGTGTGTCAAGTGGGTGTAAAGCGGCATAAACACAGCAGTGAAAAGCAGCTAAATCCCATTATGAAAATAAATTACTTTGAAAAACCCATGAAACAAAGACAGTGAAAGAGAGAGGAATTCTTACACAATGCGTTCAGGGGCTGTGATGCAACCTGGATTGACCATATCTAGACCCACAGCTGGATGAGACATAAGGGTGGACACTCTTGGGGCTGAGAGGTTTGGTGAGGTTGGGTGAGCAAACGCAGACCCTTTAAAGTAATACTGCGTGGTACCCATCGCATGGGTCCCAAATCTCCAGCTTCAAGGGCATCTTCCTACATCACAAACATGCATGAGAAACCCAGAAGATGGTATACCGTGTGATGGGGAAAGGTTTCTAAAACGCACCTCATTTCTCATCGCCTTGTGCCCGGGTTCGCCATTCCAGCCCCTTTACTAGCAAGCTCCCTACTTGGAGCATCAGCACATTTAACCTCCTGTTCCGTACAGGTTGCAATTTGTCCTGAGGATAAACGGGAAGACGTGGAACCAACGAGAGACTAGCTCTTGGTGTTGGGACAGGCACAGGTCACTCTATTTTCCCATAAGAAAGAAGAATTAACCACAGGCTCAGCCTACCCCCCGGAACCAGAACAGGGCCTGAAGCCATTCTGCGATTTTGCGGCCAGCTCCCATAAAAACGAGTTGTAAAATGGAGGTTCAGGGCACTGCAATTCACAAACCTGCAGTTATAAATGAGAACTCTCGTCCACAAATATATTGAGGGAAGGCAAAGAAGAGGATTTGAAATCAAGGCAGAATTGCAGGAAACAGATTTCAGGAGGTAGATTCGAATTGCATTTAAAGCACATGAAAAGCGGCAAAACGTTGACAATGATGCCCTTGGCCAAAAAGGGCGTATGCGTTTTTTCCTGAATATATTCAGGAAAAAACGCATACGCCCTTTTTGGCCAACCAAGCAACCTGGAAAGGCAAATCAGCGCTACAAACAAGTCTCGCTTCCCATCGGTCAAAAGGGCCATGCTGAAAAAAGTGTCAAAACCAGAAATGCAGGACAGGCCATGGAGAAATGGGAGCCTTGCTACACTGATGGGCGGGATGTAAATTGCCAACAGCCACTCTGGAGAAGTGTACGGTGAGTCCTGAAACATCTAAAAAACACAGCTTAGAGAGCATAGGGCACTTCCACTCATGGGGGTATGAATTGGGAAAATGAAAAATCAGCAAGACACAAGCACCCCAAAGTTTAGGGCTGCTCTGTTGACAAGGACCTCCACTTCATTCCACCTTCAATATCCCAGGAAAGAGAAAAATGGGTAAAGAAGTTGTGGTCCTTATGTACAATGGAATATCACTCAGCCATGAAATCAATGTCATAAGGCTAGTAGCAGCATGATGAGTGGATTTAGGTACGACGATTCTAAGTGAAATAAGTCACACAGAAAAGGACACTTCTCATAAGGTATCACTGATAGAGGGAATGTAAAAACCGTTACACTTGAACTGAATTACAAAACAGAACAGAGTCACACATGCAGAAAACACACTATGGCTGCTTAACGGGAAAGGTGAGGTGGGGTGATACATAAAACAAGGGTATCAAATTAGCTCAGATACCATTCCATAAACCCAATATGTAATAGACAAGACCTACTCCTTGCTCAGAGAACTGGACTCAACACGCCCTATTCACCGCACAAGAATATATCTAACTAATAATAATCGTAAAGCCTATGTATTGATATCTCTCTGTTAGTGTGTCAAGTGGGTGTAAAGCGGCATAAACACAGCAGTGAAAAGCAGCTAAACCCCATTATAAAAATAAATTACTTTGAAACACCCATGAAACAAAGACAGTGAAAGAGAGCGAAATTCTTACACAATGCGTTCAGGGGCTGTGATGCAACCTGGATTGACCATATCTAGACTCACAGCTGGATCAGACATAAGGGTGGACACTCTTGGGGCTGAGAGGTTTGGTGAGGTTGGGTGAGCAAACGCAGACCCTTTAAAGTAATACTGCGTGGTACCCATCGCATGGGTCCCAAATCTCCAGCTTCAAGGGCATCTTCCTACATCACAAACATGCATGAGAAACCCAGAAGATGGTATACCGTGTGATGGGGAAAGGTTTCTAAAACGCACCTCATTTCTCATCGCCTTGTGCCCGGGTTCGCCATTCCAGCCGCTTTACTAGCAAGCTCCCTACTTGGAGCATCAGCACCTTTAACCTCCTGTTCCGTACAGGTTGCAATTTGTCCTGAGGATAAACGGGAAGACGTGGAACCAACGAGAGACTAGCTCTTGGTGTTGGGACAGGCACAGGTCACTCTATTTTCCCATCAGAAAGAAGAATTAACCACAGGCTCAGCCTGCCCCCCGGAACCAGAACAGGGCCTGAAGCCATTCTGCGATTTTGCCGCCAGCTCCCATAAAAACGAGTTGTAAAATGGAGGTTCAGGGCACTGCAATTCACAAACCTGCAGTTATAAATGATAACTCTCGTCCACAAATATATTGAGGGAAGGCAAAGAAGAGGATTTGAAATCAAGGCAGAATTGCAGGAAAGAGATTTCAGGAGGTAGATTCGAATTGCATTTAAAGCACATGAAAAGCGGCAAATCGTTGACAATGATGCCCTTGGCCAAAAAGGGTGTATGCGTTTTTTCCTGAATATATTCAGGAAAAAACGCATACGCCCTTTTTGGCCAACCAAGCAACCTGGAAAGGCAAATCAGCGCTACAAACAAGTCTCGCTTCCCATCGGTCAAAAGGGCCATGCTGAAAAAAGTGTCAAAACCAGAAATGCAGGACAGGCCATGGAGAAATGGGAGCCTTGCTACACTGATGGGCGGGATGTAAATTACCAACAGCCACTCTGGAGAAGTGTCCGGTGAGTCCTGAAACATCTGAAAAACACAGCTTAGAGAGCATAGGGCACTTCCACTCATGGGGGTATAAATTGGGAAAATGAAAAATCAGCAAGACACAAGCACCCCAAAGTTTAGGGCTGCTCTGTTGACAAGGACCTCCACTTCATTCCACCTTAAATATCCCAGGAAAGAGAAAAATGGGTAAAGAAGTTGTGGTCCTTATGTACAATGGAATATCACTCAGCCATGAAATCAATGTCATAAGGCTAGTAGCAGCATGATGAGTGGATTTAGGTACGACGATTCTAAGTGAAATAAGTCACACAGAAAAGGACACTTCTCATAAGGTATCACTGATAGAGGGAATGTAAAAACCGTTACACTTGAACTGAATTACAAAACAGAACAGAGTCACACATGCAGAAAACACACTATGGCTGCTTAACGGGAAAGGTGAGGTGGGGTGATACATAAAACAAGGGTTTCAAATTAGCTCAGATACCGTTCCATAAACCCAATATGTAATAGACAAGACCTACTCCTTGCTCAGAGAACTGGACTCAACACGCCCTATTCACCGCACAAGAATATATCTGACTAGTAATAATCGTAAAGCCTATGTATTGATATCTCTCTGTTAGTGTGTCAAGTGGGTGTAAAGCGGCATAAACACAGCAGTGAAAAGCAGCTAAATCCCATTATGAAAATAAATTACTTTGAAAAACCCATGAAACAAAGACAGTGAAAGAGAGAGGAATTCTTACACAATGCGTTCAGGGGCTGTGATGCAACCTGGATTGACCATATCTAGACCCACAGCTGGATGAGACATAAGGGTGGACACTCTTGGGGCTGAGAGGTTTGGTGAGGTTGGGTGAGCAAACGCAGACCCTTTAAAGTAATACTGCATGGTACCCATCGCATGGGTCCCAAATCTCCAGGTTCAAGGGCATCTTCCTACATCAAAAACATGCATGAGAAACCCAGAAGATGGTACACCGTGTGATGGGGAAAGGTTTCTAAAACGCACCTCATTTCTCATCTCCTTGTGCCCGGGTTCGCCATTCCAGCCGCTTTACTAGCAAGCTCCCTACTTGGAGCATCAGCACCTTTAACCTCCTGTTCCGTACAGGTTGCAATTTGTCCTGAGGATAAACGGGAAGACGTGGAACCAACGAGAGACTAGCTCTTGGTGTTGGGACAGGCACAGGTCACTCTATTTTCCCATCAGAAAGAAGAATTAACCACAGGCTCAGCCTGCCCCCCGGAACCAGAACAGGGCCTGAAGCCATTCTGTGATTTTGCGGCCAGCTCCCATAAAAACGAGTTGTAAAATGGAGGTTCAGGGCACTGCAATTCACAAACCTGCAGTTATAAATGATAACTTTCGTCCACAAATATATTGAGGGAAGGCAACGAAGAGGATTTGAAATCAAGGCAGAATTGCAGGAAACAGATTTCAGGAAGTAGATTCGAATCGCATTTAAAGCACATGAAAAGCGGCAAAACGTTGACAATGATGCCCTTGGCCAAAAAGGGCGTATGCGTTTTTTCCTGAATATATTCAGGAAAAAACGCATACGCCCTTTTTGGCCAACCAAGCAACCTGGAAAGGCAAATCAGCGCTACAAACAAGTCTCGCTTCCCATCGGTCAAAAGGGCCATGCTGAAAAAAGTGTCAAAACCAGAAATGCAGGACAGGCCATGGAGAAATGGGAGCCTTGCTACACTGATGGGCGGGATGTAAATTGCCAACAGCCACTCTGGAGAAGTGTACGGTGAGTCCTGAAACATCTGAAAAACACAGCTTAGAGAGCATAGGGCACTTCCACTCATGGGGGTATGAATTGGGAAAATGAAAAATCAGCAAGACACAAGCACCCCAAAGTTTAGGGCTTCTCTGTTGACAAGGACCTCCACTTCATTCCACCTTAAATATCCCAGGAAAGAGAAAAATGGGTAAAGAAGTTGTGGTCCTTATGTACAATGGAATATCACTCAGCCATGAAATCAATGTCATAAGGCTAATAGCAGCATGATGAGTGGATTTAGGTACGACGATTCTAAGTGAAATAAGTCACACAGAAAAGGACACTTCTCATAAGGTATCACTGATAGAGGGAATGTAAAAACCGTTACACTTGAACTGAATTACAAAACAGAACAGAGTCACACATGCAGAAAACACACTATGGCTGCTTAACGGGAAAGGTGAGGTGGGGTGATACATAAAACAAGGGTATCAAATTAGCTCAGATACCATTCCATAAACCCAATATGTAATAGACAAGACCTACTCCTTGCTCAGAGAACTGGACTCAACACGCCCTATTCACCGCACAAGAATATATCTAACTAATAATAATCGTAAAGCCTATGTATTGATATCTCTCTGTTAGTGTGTCAAGTGGGTGTAAAGCGGCATAAACACAGCAGTGAAAAGCAGCTAAACCCCATTATAAAAATAAATTACTTTGAAACACCCATGAAACAAAGACAGTGAAAGAGAAAGAAATTCTTACACAATGCGTTCAGGGGCTGTGATGCAACCTGGATTGACCATATCTAGACTCACAGCTGGATCAGACATAAGGGTGGACACTCTTGGGGCTGAGAGGTTTGGTGAGGTTGGGTGAGCAAACGCAGACCCTTTAAAGTAATACTGCATGGTACCCATCGCATGGGTCCCAAATCTCCAGCTTCAAGGGCATCTTCCTACATCGAAAACATGCATGAGAAACCCAGAAGATGGTACACCGTGTGATGGGGAAAGGTTTCTAAAACGCACCTCATTTCTCATCGCCTTGTGCCCGGGTTCGCCATTCCAGCCACTTTACTAGCAAGCTCCCTACTTGGAGCATCAGCACCTTTAACCTCCTGTTCCGTACAGGTTGCAATTTGTCCTGAGGATAAACGGGAAGACGTGGAACCAACGAGAGACTAGCTCTTGGTGTTGGGACAGGCACAGGTCACTCTATTTTCCCATCAGAAAGAAGAATTAACCACAGGCTCAGCCTGCCCCCCGGAACCAGAACAGGGCCTGAAGCCATTCTGCGATTTTGCCGCCAGCTCCCATAAAAACGAGTTGTAAAATGGAGGTTCAGGGCACTGCAATTCACAAACCTGCAGTTATAAATGATAACTCTCGTCCACAAATATATTGAGGGAAGGCAAAGAAGAGGATTTGAAATCAAGGCAGAATTGCAGGAAAGAGATTTCAGGAGGTAGATTCGAATTGCATTTAAAGCACATGAAAAGCGGCAAATCGTTGACAATGATGCCCTTGGCCAAAAAGGGCGTATGCGTTTTTTCCTGAATATATTCAGGAAAAAACGCATACGCCCTTTTTGGCCAACCAAGCAACCTGGAAAGGCAAATCAGCGCTACAAACAAGTCTCGCTTCCCATCGGTCAAAAGGGCCATGCTGAAAAAAGTGTCAAAACCAGAAATGCAGGACAGGCCATGGAGAAATGGGAGCCTTGCTACACTGATGGGCGGGATGTAAATTGCCAACAGCCACTCTGGAGAAGTGTACGGTGAGTCCTGAAACATCTAAAAAACACAGCTTAGAGAGCATAGGGCACTTCCACTCATGGGGGTATGAATTGGGAAAATGAAAAATCAGCAAGACACAAGCACCCCAAAGTTTAGGGCTGCTCTGTTGACAAGGACCTCCACTTCATTCCACCTTCAATATCCCAGGAAAGAGAAAAATGGGTAAAGAAGTTGTGGTCCTTATGTACAATGGAATATCACTCAGCCATGAAATCAATGTCATAAGGCTAGTAGCAGCATGATGAGTGGATTAAGGTACGACGATTCTAAGTGAAATAAGTCACACAGAAAAGGACACTTCTCATAAGGTATCACTGATAGAGGGAATGTAAAAACCGTTACACTTGAACTGAATTACAAAACAGAACAGAGTCACACATGCAGAAAACACACTATGGCTGCTTAACGGGAAAGGTGAGGTGGGGTGATACATAAAACAAGGGTTTCAAATTAGCTCAGATACCGTTCCATAAACCCAATATGTAATAGACAAGACCTACTCCTTGCTCAGAGAACTGGACTCAACACGCCCTATTCACCGCACAAGAATATATCTGACTAGTAATAAACGTAAAGCCTATGTATTGATATCTCTCTGTTAGTGTGTCAAGTGGGTGTAAAGCGGCATAAACACAGCAGTGAAAAGCAGCTAAATCCCATTATGAAAATAAATTACTTTGAAAAACCCATGAAACAAAGACAGTGAACGAGAGAGGAATTCTTACACAATGCGTTCAGGGGCTGTGATGCAACCTGGATTGACCATATCTAGACCCACAGCTGGATGAGACATAAGGGTGGACACTCTTGGGGCTGAGAGGTTTGGTGAGGTTGGGTGAGCAAACGCAGACCCTTTAAAGTAATACTGCATGGTACCCATCGCATGGGTCCCAAATCTCCAGGTTCAAGGGCATCTTCCTACATCAAAAACATGCATGAGAAACCCAGAAGATGGTACACCGTGTGATGGGGAAAGGTTTCTAAAACGCACCTCATTTCTCATCTCCTTGTGCCCGGGTTCGCCATTCCAGCCGCTTTACTAGCAAGCTCCCTACTTGGAGCATCAGCACCTTTAACCTCCTGTTCCGTACAGGTTGCAATTTGTCCTGAGGATAAACGGGAAGACGTGGAACCAACGAGAGACTAGCTCTTGGTGTTGGGACAGGCACAGGTCACTCTATTTTCCCATCAGAAAGAAGAATTAACCACAGGCTCAGCCTGCCCCCCGGAACCAGAACAGGGCCTGAATCCATTCTGTGATTTTGCGGCCAGCTCCCATAAAAACGAGTTGTAAAATGGAGGTTCAGGGCACTGCAATTCACAAACTTGCAGTTATAAATGATAACTCTCGTCCACAAATATATTGAGGGAAGGCAACGAAGAGGATATGAAATCAAGGCAGAATTGCAGGAAACAGATTTCAGGAAGTAGATTCGAATCGCATTTAAAGCACATGAAAAGCGGCAAAACGTTGACAATGATGCCCTTGGCCAAAAAGGGCGTATGCGTTTTTTCCTGAATATATTCAGGAAAAAACGCATACGCCCTTTTTGGCCAACCAAGCAACCTGGAAAGGCAAATCAGCGCTACAAACAAGTCTCGCTTCCCATCGGTCAAAAGGGCCATGCTGAAAAAAGTGTCAAAACCAGAAATGCAGGACAGGCCATGGAGAAATGGGAGCCTTGCTACACTGATGGGCGGGATGTAAATTGCCAACAGCCACTCTGGAGAAGTGTACGGTGAGTCCTGAAACATCTAAAAAACACAGCTTAGAGAGCATAGGGCACTTCCACTCATGGGGGTATGAATTGGGAAAATGAAAAATCAGCAAGACACAAGCACCCCAAAGTTTAGGGCTGCTCTGTTGACAAGGACCTCCACTTCATTCCACCTTAAATATCCCAGGAAAGAGAAAAATGGGTAAAGAAGTTGTGGTCCTTATGTACAATGGAATATCACTCAGCCATGAAATCAATGTCATAAGGCTAGTAGCAGCATGATGAGTGGATTTAGGTACGACGATTCTAAGTGAAATAAGTCACACAGAAAAGGACACTTCTCATTAGGTATCACTGATAGAGGGAATGTAAAAACCGTTACACTTGAACTGAATTACAAAACAGAACAGAGTCACACATGCAGAAAACACACTATGGCTGCTTAACGGGAAAGGTGAGGTGGGGTGATACATAAAACAAGGGTATCAAATTAGCTCAGATACCATTCCATAAACCCAATATGTAATAGACAAGACCTACTCCTTGCTCAGAGAACTGGACTCAACACGCCCTATTCACCGCACAAGAATATATCTGACTAATAATAATCGTAAAGCCTATGTATTGATATCTCTCTGTTAGTGTGTCAAGTGGGTGTAAAGGGGCATAAACACAGCAGTGAAAAGCAGCTAAATCCCATTATGAAAATAAATTACTTTGAAAAACCCATGAAACAAAGACAGTGAAAGAGAGAGGAATTCTTACACAATGCGTTCAGGGGCTGTGATGCAACCTGGATTGACCATATCTAGACCCACAGCTGGATCAGACATAAGGGTGGACACTCTTGGGGCTGAGAGGTTTGGTGAGGTTGGGTGAGCAAACGCAGACCCTTTAAAGTAATACTGCATGGTACCCATCGCATGGGTCCCAAATCTCCAGGTTCAAGGGGATCTTCCTACATCAAAAACATGCATGAGAAACCCAGAAGATGGTACACCGTGTGATGGGGAAAGGTTTCAAAAACGCACCTCATTTCTCATCTCCTTGTGCCCGGGTTCGCCATTCCAGCCACTTTACTAGCAAGCTCCCTACTTGGAGCATCAGCACCTTTAACCTCCTGTTCCGTAGAGGTTGCAATTTGTCCTGAGGATAAACGGGAAGACGTGGAACCAACGAGAGACTACCTCTTGGTGTTGGGACAGGCACAGGTCACTCTATTTTCCCATCAGAAAGAAGAATTAACCACAGGCTCAGCCTACCCCCCGGAACCAGAACAGGGCCTGAAGCCATTCTGCGATTTTGCGGCCAGCTCCCATAAAAACGAGTTGTAAAATGGAGGTTCAGGGCACTGCAATTCACAAACCTGCAGTTATAAATGATAACTCTCGTCCAGAAATATTTTGAGGGAAGGCAAAGAAGAGGATTTGAAATCAAGGCAGAATTGCAGGAAACAGATTTCAGGAGGTAGATTCGAATCGCCTTTAAAGCACATGAAAAGCAGCAAAACGTTGACAATGATGCCCTTGGCCAAAAAGGGCGTATGCGTTTTTTCCTGAATATATTCAGGAAAAAACGCATACGCCCTTTTTGGCCAACCAAGCAACCTGGAAAGGCAAATCAGTGCTACAAAGAAGTCTCGCTGCCCATCGGTCAAAAGGGCCATGCTGAAAAAAGTGTCAAAACCAGAAATGCAGGACAGGCCATGGAGAAATGGGAGCCTTGCTACACTGATGGGCGGGATGTAAATTGCCAAGAGCCACTCTGGAGTAGTGTCCGGTGAGTCCTGAAACATCTGAAAAACACAGCTTAGAGAGCATAGGGCACTTCCACTCATGGGTGTATAAATTGGGAAAATGAAAAATCAGCAAGACACAAGCACCCCAAAGTTTAGGGCTGCTCTGTTGACAAGGACCTCCACTTCATTCCACCTTAAATATCCCAGGAAAGAGAAAAATGGATAAAGAAGTTGTGGTCCTTATGTACAATGGAATATCACTCAGCCATGAAATCAATGTCATAAGGCTAGTAGCAGCATGATGAGTGGATTAAGGTACGACGATTCTAAGTGAAATAAGTCACACAGAAAAGGACACTTCTCATAAGGTATCACTGATAGAGGGAATGTAAAAACCGTTACACTTGAACTGAATTACAAAACAGAACAGAGTCACACATGCAGAAAACACACTATGGCTGCTTAACGGGAAAGGTGAGGTGGGGTGATACATAAAACAAGGGTTTCAAATTAGCTCAGATACCGTTCCATAAACCCAATATGTAATAGACAAGACCTACTCCTTGCTCAGAGAACTGGACTCAACACGCCCTATTCACCGCACAAGAATATATCTGACTAGTAATAAACGTAAAGCCTATGTATTGATATCTCTCTGTTAGTGTGTCAAGTGGGTGTAAAGCGGCATAAACACAGCAGTGAAAAGCAGCTAAATCCCATTATGAAAATAAATTACTTTGAAAAACCCATGAAACAAAGACAGTGAACGAGAGAGGAATTCTTACACAATGCGTTCAGGGGCTGTGATGCAACCTGGATTGACCATATCTAGACCCACAGCTGGATCAGACATAAGGGTGGACACTCTTGGGGCTGAGAGGTTTGGTGAGGTTGGGTGAGCAAACGCAGACCCTTTAAAGTAATACTGCATGGTACCCATCGCATGGGTCCCAAATCTCCAGGTTCAAGGGCATCTTCCTACATCAAAAACATGCATGAGAAACCCAGAAGATGGTACACCGTGTGATGGGGAAAGGTTTCTAAAACGCACCTCATTTCTCATCTCCTTGTGCCCGGGTTCGCCATTCCAGCCGCTTTACTAGCAAGCTCCCTACTTGGAGCATCAGCACCTTTAACCTCCTGTTCCGTACAGGTTGCAATTTGTCCTGAGGATAAACGGGAAGACGTGGAACCAACGAGAGACTAGCTCTTGGTGTTGGGACAGGCACAGGTCACTCTATTTTCCCATCAGAAAGAAGAATTAACCACAGGCTCAGCCTGCCCCCCGGAACCAGAACAGGGCCTGAATCCATTCTGTGATTTTGCGGCCAGCTCCCATAAAAACGAGTTGTAAAATGGAGGTTCAGGGCACTGCAATTCACAAACTTGCAGTTATAAATGATAACTCTCGTCCACAAATATATTGAGGGAAGGCAACGAAGAGGATATGAAATCAAGGCAGAATTGCAGGAAACAGATTTCAGGAAGTAGATTCGAATCGCATTTAAAGCACATGAAAAGCGGCAAAACGTTGACAATGATGCCCTTGGCCAAAAAGGGCGTATGCGTTTTTTCCTGAATATATTCAGGAAAAAACGCATACGCCCTTTTTGGCCAACCAAGCAACCTGGAAAGGCAAATCAGCGCTACAAACAAGTCTCGCTTCCCATCGGTCAAAAGGGCCATGCTGAAAAAAGTGTCAAAACCAGAAATGCAGGACAGGCCATGGAGAAATGGGAGCCTTGCTACACTGATGGGCGGGATGTAAATTGCCAACAGCCACTCTGGAGAAGTGTACGGTGAGTCCTGAAACATCTAAAAAACACAGCTTAGAGAGCATAGGGCACTTCCACTCATGGGGGTATGAATTGGGAAAATGAAAAATCAGCAAGACACAAGCACCCCAAAGTTTAGGGCTGCTCTGTTGACAAGGACCTCCACTTCATTCCACCTTCAATATCCCAGGAAAGAGAAAAATGGGTAAAGAAGTTGTGGTCCTTATGTACAATGGAATATCACTCAGCCATGAAATCAATGTCATAAGGCTAGTAGCAGCATGATGAGTGGATTTAGGTACGACGATTCTAAGTGAAATAAGTCACACAGAAAAGGACACTTCTCATTAGGTATCACTGATAGAGGGAATGTAAAAACCGTTACACTTGAACTGAATTACAAAACAGAACAGAGTCACACATGCAGAAAACACACTATGGCTGCTTAACGGGAAAGGTGAGGTGGGGTGATACATAAAACAAGGGTATCAAATTAGCTCAGATACCATTCCATAAACCCAATATGTAATAGACAAGACCTACTCCTTGCTCAGAGAACTGGACTCAACACGCCCTATTCACCGCACAAGAATATATCTGACTAATAATAATCGTAAAGCCTATGTATTGATATCTCTCTGTTAGTGTGTCAAGTGGGTGTAAAGGGGCATAAACACAGCAGTGAAAAGCAGCTAAATCCCATTATGAAAATAAATTACTTTGAAAAACCCATGAAACAAAGACAGTGAAAGAGAGAGGAATTCTTACACAATGCGTTCAGGGGCTGTGATGCAACCTGGATTGACCATATCTAGACCCACAGCTGGATCAGACATAAGGGTGGACACTCTTGGGGCTGAGAGGTTTGGTGAGGTTGGGTGAGCAAACGCAGACCCTTTAAAGTAATACTGCATGGTACCCATCGCATGGGTCCCAAATCTCCAGGTTCAAGGGGATCTTCCTACATCAAAAACATGCATGAGAAACCCAGAAGATGGTACACCGTGTGATGGGGAAAGGTTTCAAAAACGCACCTCATTTCTCATCTCCTTGTGCCCGGGTTCGCCATTCCAGCCACTTTACTAGCAAGCTCCCTACTTGGAGCATCAGCACCTTTAACCTCCTGTTCCGTAGAGGTTGCAATTTGTCCTGAGGATAAACGGGAAGACGTGGAACCAACGAGAGACTACCTCTTGGTGTTGGGACAGGCACAGGTCACTCTATTTTCCCATCAGAAAGAAGAATTAACCACAGGCTCAGCCTACCCCCCGGAACCAGAACAGGGCCTGAAGCCATTCTGCGATTTTGCGGCCAGCTCCCATAAAAACGAGTTGTAAAATGGAGGTTCAGGGCACTGCAATTCACAAACCTGCAGTTATAAATGATAACTCTCGTCCAGAAATATTTTGAGGGAAGGCAAAGAAGAGGATTTGAAATCAAGGCAGAATTGCAGGAAACAGATTTCAGGAGGTAGATTCGAATCGCCTTTAAAGCACATGAAAAGCAGCAAAACGTTGACAATGATGCCCTTGGCCAAAAAGGGCGTATGCGTTTTTTCCTGAATATATTCAGGAAAAAACGCATACGCCCTTTTTGGCCAACCAAGCAACCTGGAAAGGCAAATCAGTGCTACAAAGAAGTCTCGCTGCCCATCGGTCAAAAGGGCCATGCTGAAAAAAGTGTCAAAACCAGAAATGCAGGACAGGCCATGGAGAAATGGGAGCCTTGCTACACTGATGGGCGGGATGTAAATTGCCAAGAGCCACTCTGGAGTAGTGTCCGGTGAGTCCTGAAACATCTGAAAAACACAGCTTAGAGAGCATAGGGCACTTCCACTCATGGGTGTATAAATTGGGAAAATGAAAAATCAGCAAGACACAAGCACCCCAAAGTTTAGGGCTGCTCTGTTGACAAGGACCTCCACTTCATTCCACCTTAAATATCCCAGGAAAGAGAAAAATGGATAAAGAAGTTGTGGTCCTTATGTACAATGGAATATCACTCAGCCATGAAATCAATGTCATAAGGCTAGTAGCAGCATGATGAGTGGATTAAGGTACGACGATTCTAAGTGAAATAAGTCACACAGAAAAGGACACTTCTCATAAGGTATCACTGATAGAGGGAATGTAAAAACCGTTACACTTGAACTGAATTACAAAACAGAACAGAGTCACACATGCAGAAAACACACTATGGCTGCTTAACGGGAAAGGTGAGGTGGGGTGATACATAAAACAAGGGTTTCAAATTAGCTCAGATACCGTTCCATAAACCCAATATGTAATAGACAAGACCTACTCCTTGCTCAGAGAACTGGACTCAACACGCCCTATTCACCGCACAAGAATATATCTGACTAGTAATAATCGTAAAGCCTATGTATTGATATCTCTCTGTTAGTGTGTCAAGTGGGTGTAAAGCGGCATAAACACAGCAGTGAAAAGCAGCTAAATCCCATTATGAAAATAAATTACTTTGAAAAACCCATGAAACAAAGACAGTGAACGAGAGAGGAATTCTTACACAATGCGTTCAGGGGCTGTGATGCAACCTGGATTGACCATATCTAGACCCACAGCTGGATGAGACATAAGGGTGGACACTCTTGGGGCTGAGAGGTTTGGTGAGGTTGGGTGAGCAAACGCAGACCCTTTAAAGTAATACTGCATGGTACCCATCGCATGGGTCCCAAATCTCCAGGTTCAAGGGCATCTTCCTACATCAAAAACATGCATGAGAAACCCAGAAGATGGTACACCGTGTGATGGGGAAAGGTTTCTAAAACGCACCTCATTTCTCATCTCCTTGTGCCCGGGTTCGCCATTCCAGCCGCTTTACTAGCAAGCTCCCTACTTGGAGCATCAGCACCTTTAACCTCCTGTTCCGTACAGGTTGCAATTTGTCCTGAGGATAAACGGGAAGACGTGGAACCAACGAGAGACTAGCTCTTGGTGTTGGGACAGGCACAGGTCACTCTATTTTCCCATCAGAAAGAAGAATTAACCACAGGCTCAGCCTGCCCCCCGGAACCAGAACAGGGCCTGAATCCATTCTGTGATTTTGCGGCCAGCTCCCATAAAAACGAGTTGTAAAATGGAGGTTCAGGGCACTGCAATTCACAAACTTGCAGTTATAAATGATAACTCTCGTCCACAAATATATTGAGGGAAGGCAACGAAGAGGATATGAAATCAAGGCAGAATTGCAGGAAACAGATTTCAGGAAGTAGATTCGAATCGCATTTAAAGCACATGAAAAGCGGCAAAACGTTGACAATGATGCCCTTGGCCAAAAAGGGCGTATGCGTTTTTTCCTGAATATATTCAGGAAAAAACGCATACGCCCTTTTTGGCCAACCAAGCAACCTGGAAAGGCAAATCAGCGCTACAAACAAGTCTCGCTTCCCATCGGTCAAAAGGGCCATGCTGAAAAAAGTGTCAAAACCAGAAATGCAGGACAGGCCATGGAGAAATGGGAGCCTTGCTACACTGATGGGCGGGATGTAAATTGCCAACAGCCACTCTGGAGAAGTGTACGGTGAGTCCTGAAACATCTAAAAAACACAGCTTAGAGAGCATAGGGCACTTCCACTCATGGGGGTATGAATTGGGAAAATGAAAAATCAGCAAGACACAAGCACCCCAAAGTTTAGGGCTGCTCTGTTGACAAGGACCTCCACTTCATTCCACCTTCAATATCCCAGGAAAGAGAAAAATGGGTAAAGAAGTTGTGGTCCTTATGTACAATGGAATATCACTCAGCCATGAAATCAATGTCATAAGGCTAGTAGCAGCATGATGAGTGGATTTAGGTACGACGATTCTAAGTGAAATAAGTCACACAGAAAAGGACACTTCTCATTAGGTATCACTGATAGAGGGAATGTAAAAACCGTTACACTTGAACTGAATTACAAAACAGAACAGAGTCAAACATGCAGAAAACACACTATGGCTGCTTAACGGGAAAGGTGAGGTGGGGTGACACATAAAACAAGGGTATCAAATTAGCTCAGATACCATTCCATAAACCCAATATGTAATAGACAAGACCTACTCCTTGCTCAGAGAACTGGACTCAACACGCCCTATTCACCGCACAAGAATATATCTGACTAATAATAATCGTAAAGCCTATGTATTGATATCTCTCTGTTAGTGTGTCAAGTGGGTGTAAAGGGGCATAAACACAGCAGTGAAAAGCAGCTAAATCCCATTATGAAAATAAATTACTTTGAAAAACCCATGAAACAAAGACAGTGAAAGAGAGAGGAATTCTTACACAATGCGTTCAGGGGCTGTGATGCAACCTGGATTGACCATATCTAGACCCACAGCTGGATCAGACATAAGGGTGGACACTCTTGGGGCTGAGAGGTTTGGTGAGGTTGGGTGAGCAAACGCAGACCCTTTAAAGTAATACTGCATGGTACCCATCGCATGGGTCCCAAATCTCCAGGTTCAAGGGGATCTTCCTACATCAAAAACATGCATGAGAAACCCAGAAGATGGTACACCGTGTGATGGGGAAAGGTTTCAAAAACGCACCTCATTTCTCATCTCCTTGTGCCCGGGTTCGCCATTCCAGCCACTTTACTAGCAAGCTCCCTACTTGGAGCATCAGCACCTTTAACCTCCTGTTCCGTAGAGGTTGCAATTTGTCCTGAGGATAAACGGGAAGACGTGGAACCAACGAGAGACTACCTCTTGGTGTTGGGACAGGCACAGGTCACTCTATTTTCCCATCAGAAAGAAGAATTAACCACAGGCTCAGCCTACCCCCCGGAACCAGAACAGGGCCTGAAGCCATTCTGCGATTTTGCGGCCAGCTCCCATAAAAACGAGTTGTAAAATGGAGGTTCAGGGCACTGCAATTCACAAACCTGCAGTTATAAATGATAACTCTCGTCCAGAAATATTTTGAGGGAAGGCAAAGAAGAGGATTTGAAATCAAGGCAGAATTGCAGGAAACAGATTTCAGGAGGTAGATTCGAATCGCCTTTAAAGCACATGAAAAGCAGCAAAACGTTGACAATGATGCCCTTGGCCAAAAAGGGCGTATGCGTTTTTTCCTGAATATATTCAGGAAAAAACGCATACGCCCTTTTTGGCCAACCAAGCAACCTGGAAAGGCAAATCAGTGCTACAAAGAAGTCTCGCTGCCCATCGGTCAAAAGGGCCATGCTGAAAAAAGTGTCAAAACCAGAAATGCAGGACAGGCCATGGAGAAATGGGAGCCTTGCTACACTGATGGGCGGGATGTAAATTGCCAAGAGCCACTCTGGAGTAGTGTCCGGTGAGTCCTGAAACATCTGAAAAACACAGCTTAGAGAGCATAGGGCACTTCCACTCATGGGTGTATAAATTGGGAAAATGAAAAATCAGCAAGACACAAGCACCCCAAAGTTTAGGGCTGCTCTGTTGACAAGGACCTCCACTTCATTCCACCTTAAATATCCCAGGAAAGAGAAAAATGGATAAAGAAGTTGTGGTCCTTATGTACAATGGAATATCACTCAGCCATGAAATCAATGTCATAAGGCTAGTAGCAGCATGATGAGTGGATTAAGGTACGACGATTCTAAGTGAAATAAGTCACACAGAAAAGGACACTTCTCATAAGGTATCACTGATAGAGGGAATGTAAAAACCGTTACACTTGAACTGAATTACAAAACAGAACAGAGTCACACATGCAGAAAACACACTATGGCTGCTTAACGGGAAAGGTGAGGTGGGGTGATACATAAAACAAGGGTTTCAAATTAGCTCAGATACCGTTCCATAAACCCAATATGTAATAGACAAGACCTACTCCTTGCTCAGAGAACTGGACTCAACACGCCCTATTCACCGCACAAGAATATATCTGACTAGTAATAAACGTAAAGCCTATGTATTGATATCTCTCTGTTAGTGTGTCAAGTGGGTGTAAAGCGGCATAAACACAGCAGTGAAAAGCAGCTAAATCCCATTATGAAAATAAATTACTTTGAAAAACCCATGAAACAAAGACAGTGAACGAGAGAGGAATTCTTACACAATGCGTTCAGGGGCTGTGATGCAACCTGGATTGACCATATCTAGACCCACAGCTGGATGAGACATAAGGGTGGACACTCTTGGGGCTGAGAGGTTTGGTGAGGTTGGGTGAGCAAACGCAGACCCTTTAAAGTAATACTGCATGGTACCCATCGCATGGGTCCCAAATCTCCAGGTTCAAGGGCATCTTCCTACATCAAAAACATGCATGAGAAACCCAGAAGATGGTACACCGTGTGATGGGGAAAGGTTTCTAAAACGCACCTCATTTCTCATCTCCTTGTGCCCGGGTTCGCCATTCCAGCCGCTTTACTAGCAAGCTCCCTACTTGGAGCATCAGCACCTTTAACCTCCTGTTCCGTACAGGTTGCAATTTGTCCGGAGGATAAACGGGAAGACGTGGAACCAACGAGAGACTAGCTCTTGGTGTTGGGACAGGCACAGGTCACTCTATTTTCCCATCAGAAAGAAGAATTAACCACAGGCTCAGCCTGCCCCCCGGAACCAGAACAGGGCCTGAATCCATTCTGTGATTTTGCGGCCAGCTCCCATAAAAACGAGTTGTAAAATGGAGGTTCAGGGCACTGCAATTCACAAACTTGCAGTTATAAATGATAACTCTCGTCCACAAATATATTGAGGGAAGGCAACGAAGAGGATATGAAATCAAGGCAGAATTGCAGGAAACAGATTTCAGGAAGTAGATTCGAATCGCATTTAAAGCACATGAAAAGCGGCAAAACGTTGACAATGATGCCCTTGGCCAAAAAGGGCGTATGCGTTTTTTCCTGAATATATTCAGGAAAAAACGCATACGCCCTTTTTGGCCAACCAAGCAACCTGGAAAGGCAAATCAGCGCTACAAACAAGTCTCGCTTCCCATCGGTCAAAAGGGCCATGCTGAAAAAAGTGTCAAAACCAGAAATGCAGGACAGGCCATGGAGAAATGGGAGCCTTGCTACACTGATGGGCGGGATGTAAATTGCCAACAGCCACTCTGGAGAAGTGTACGGTGAGTCCTGAAACATCTAAAAAACACAGCTTAGAGAGCATAGGGCACTTCCACTCATGGGGGTATGAATTGGGAAAATGAAAAATCAGCAAGACACAAGCACCCCAAAGTTTAGGGCTGCTCTGTTGACAAGGACCTCCACTTCATTCCACCTTCAATATCCCAGGAAAGAGAAAAATGGGTAAAGAAGTTGTGGTCCTTATGTACAATGGAATATCACTCAGCCATGAAATCAATGTCATAAGGCTAGTAGCAGCATGATGAGTGGATTTAGGTACGACGATTCTAAGTGAAATAAGTCACACAGAAAAGGACACTTCTCATTAGGTATCACTGATAGAGGGAATGTAAAAACCGTTACACTTGAACTGAATTACAAAACAGAACAGAGTCACACATGCAGAAAACACACTATGGCTGCTTAACGGGAAAGGTGAGGTGGGGTGATACATAAAACAAGGGTATCAAATTAGCTCAGATACCATTCCATAAACCCAATATGTAATAGACAAGACCTACTCCTTGCTCAGAGAACTGGACTCAACACGCCCTATTCACCGCACAAGAATATATCTGACTAATAATAATCGTAAAGCCTATGTATTGATATCTCTCTGTTAGTGTGTCAAGTGGGTGTAAAGGGGCATAAACACAGCAGTGAAAAGCAGCTAAATCCCATTATGAAAATAAATTACTTTGAAAAACCCATGAAACAAAGACAGTGAAAGAGAGAGGAATTCTTACACAATGCGTTCAGGGGCTGTGATGCAACCTGGATTGACCATATCTAGACCCACAGCTGGATCAGACATAAGGGTGGACACTCTTGGGGCTGAGAGGTTTGGTGAGGTTGGGTGAGCAAACGCAGACCCTTTAAAGTAATACTGCATGGTACCCATCGCATGGGTCCCAAATCTCCAGGTTCAAGGGGATCTTCCTACATCAAAAACATGCATGAGAAACCTAGAAGATGGTACACCGTGTGATGGGGAAAGGTTTCAAAAACGCACCTCATTTCTCATCTCCTTGTGCCCGGGTTCGCCATTCCAGCCGCTTTACTAGCAAGCTCCCTACTTGGAGCATCAGCACCTTTAACCTCCTGTTCCGTACAGGTTGCAATTTGTCCTGAGGATAAACGGGAAGACGTGGAACCAACGAGAGACTAGCTCTTGGTGTTGGGACAGGCACAGGTCACTCTATTTTCCCATCAGAAAGAAGAATTAACCACAGGCTCAGCCTGCCCCCCGGAACCAGAACAGGGCCTGAATCCATTCTGTGATTTTGCGGCCAGCTCCCATAAAAACGAGTTGTAAAATGGAGGTTCAGGGCACTGCAATTCACAAACTTGCAGTTATAAATGATAACTCTCGTCCACAAATATATTGAGGGAAGGCAACGAAGAGGATATGAAATCAAGGCAGAATTGCAGGAAACAGATTTCAGGAAGTAGATTCGAATCGCATTTAAAGCACATGAAAAGCGGCAAAACGTTGACAATGATGCCCTTGGCCAAAAAGGGCGTATGCGTTTTTTCCTGAATATATTCAGGAAAAAACGCATACGCCCTTTTTGGCCAACCAAGCAACCTGGAAAGGCAAATCAGCGCTACAAACAAGTCTCGCTTCCCATCGGTCAAAAGGGCCATGCTGAAAAAAGTGTCAAAACCAGAAATGCAGGACAGGCCATGGAGAAATGGGAGCCTTGCTACACTGATGGGCGGGATGTAAATTGCCAACAGCCACTCTGGAGAAGTGTACGGTGAGTCCTGAAACATCTAAAAAACACAGCTTAGAGAGCATAGGGCACTTCCACTCATGGGGGTATGAATTGGGAAAATGAAAAATCAGCAAGACACAAGCACCCCAAAGTTTAGGGCTGCTCTGTTGACAAGGACCTCCACTTCATTCCACCTTCAATATCCCAGGAAAGAGAAAAATGGGTAAAGAAGTTGTGGTCCTTATGTACAATGGAATATCACTCAGCCATGAAATCAATGTCATAAGGCTAGTAGCAGCATGATGAGTGGATTTAGGTACGACGATTCTAAGTGAAATAAGTCACACAGAAAAGGACACTTCTCATTAGGTATCACTGATAGAGGGAATGTAAAAACCGTTACACTTGAACTGAATTACAAAACAGAACAGAGTCACACATGCAGAAAACACACTATGGCTGCTTAACGGGAAAGGTGAGGTGGGGTGACACATAAAACAAGGGTATCAAATTAGCTCAGATACCATTCCATAAACCCAATATGTAATAGACAAGACCTACTCCTTGCTCAGAGAACTGGACTCAACACGCCCTATTCACCGCACAAGAATATATCTGACTAATAATAATCGTAAAGCCTATGTATTGATATCTCTCTGTTAGTGTGTCAAGTGGGTGTAAAGGGGCATAAACACAGCAGTGAAAAGCAGCTAAATCCCATTATGAAAATAAATTACTTTGAAAAACCCATGAAACAAAGACAGTGAAAGAGAGAGGAATTCTTACACAATGCGTTCAGGGGCTGTGATGCAACCTGGATTGACCATATCTAGACCCACAGCTGGATCAGACATAAGGGTGGACACTCTTGGGGCTGAGAGGTTTGGTGAGGTTGGGTGAGCAAACGCAGACCCTTTAAAGTAATACTGCATGGTACCCATCGCATGGGTCCCAAATCTCCAGGTTCAAGGGGATCTTCCTACATCAAAAACATGCATGAGAAACCCAGAAGATGGTACACCGTGTGATGGGGAAAGGTTTCAAAAACGCACCTCATTTCTCATCTCCTTGTGCCCGGGTTCGCCATTCCAGCCACTTTACTAGCAAGCTCCCTACTTGGAGCATCAGCACCTTTAACCTCCTGTTCCGTAGAGGTTGCAATTTGTCCTGAGGATAAACGGGAAGACGTGGAACCAACGAGAGACTACCTCTTGGTGTTGGGACAGGCACAGGTCACTCTATTTTCCCATCAGAAAGAAGAATTAACCACAGGCTCAGCCTACCCCCCGGAACCAGAACAGGGCCTGAAGCCATTCTGCGATTTTGCGGCCAGCTCCCATAAAAACGAGTTGTAAAATGGAGGTTCAGGGCACTGCAATTCACAAACCTGCAGTTATAAATGATAACTCTCGTCCAGAAATATTTTGAGGGAAGGCAAAGAAGAGGATTTGAAATCAAGGCAGAATTGCAGGAAACAGATTTCAGGAGGTAGATTCGAATCGCCTTTAAAGCACATGAAAAGCAGCAAAACGTTGACAATGATGCCCTTGGCCAAAAAGGGCGTATGCGTTTTTTCCTGAATATATTCAGGAAAAAACGCATACGCCCTTTTTGGCCAACCAAGCAACCTGGAAAGGCAAATCAGTGCTACAAAGAAGTCTCGCTGCCCATCGGTCAAAAGGGCCATGCTGAAAAAAGTGTCAAAACCAGAAATGCAGGACAGGCCATGGAGAAATGGGAGCCTTGCTACACTGATGGGCGGGATGTAAATTGCCAAGAGCCACTCTGGAGTAGTGTCCGGTGAGTCCTGAAACATCTGAAAAACACAGCTTAGAGAGCATAGGGCACTTCCACTCATGGGTGTATAAATTGGGAAAATGAAAAATCAGCAAGACACAAGCACCCCAAAGTTTAGGGCTGCTCTGTTGACAAGGACCTCCACTTCATTCCACCTTAAATATCCCAGGAAAGAGAAAAATGGATAAAGAAGTTGTGGTCCTTATGTACAATGGAATATCACTCAGCCATGAAATCAATGTCATAAGGCTAGTAGCAGCATGATGAGTGGATTAAGGTACGACGATTCTAAGTGAAATAAGTCACACAGAAAAGGACACTTCTCATAAGGTATCACTGATAGAGGGAATGTAAAAACCGTTACACTTGAACTGAATTACAAAACAGAACAGAGTCACACATGCAGAAAACACACTATGGCTGCTTAACGGGAAAGGTGAGGTGGGGTGATACATAAAACAAGGGTTTCAAATTAGCTCAGATACCGTTCCATAAACCCAATATGTAATAGACAAGACCTACTCCTTGCTCAGAGAACTGGACTCAACACGCCCTATTCACCGCACAAGAATATATCTGACTAGTAATAAACGTAAAGCCTATGTATTGATATCTCTCTGTTAGTGTGTCAAGTGGGTGTAAAGCGGCATAAACACAGCAGTGAAAAGCAGCTAAATCCCATTATGAAAATAAATTACTTTGAAAAACCCATGAAACAAAGACAGTGAACGAGAGAGGAATTCTTACACAATGCGTTCAGGGGCTGTGATGCAACCTGGATTGACCATATCTAGACCCACAGCTGGATGAGACATAAGGGTGGACACTCTTGGGGCTGAGAGGTTTGGTGAGGTTGGGTGAGCAAACGCAGACCCTTTAAAGTAATACTGCATGGTACCCATCGCATGGGTCCCAAATCTCCAGGTTCAAGGGCATCTTCCTACATCAAAAACATGCATGAGAAACCCAGAAGATGGTACACCGTGTGATGGGGAAAGGTTTCTAAAACGCACCTCATTTCTCATCTCCTTGTGCCCGGGTTCGCCATTCCAGCCGCTTTACTAGCAAGCTCCCTACTTGGAGCATCAGCACCTTTAACCTCCTGTTCCGTACAGGTTGCAATTTGTCCGGAGGATAAACGGGAAGACGTGGAACCAACGAGAGACTAGCTCTTGGTGTTGGGACAGGCACAGGTCACTCTATTTTCCCATCAGAAAGAAGAATTAACCACAGGCTCAGCCTGCCCCCCGGAACCAGAACAGGGCCTGAATCCATTCTGTGATTTTGCGGCCAGCTCCCATAAAAACGAGTTGTAAAATGGAGGTTCAGGGCACTGCAATTCACAAACTTGCAGTTATAAATGATAACTCTCGTCCACAAATATATTGAGGGAAGGCAACGAAGAGGATATGAAATCAAGGCAGAATTGCAGGAAACAGATTTCAGGAAGTAGATTCGAATCGCATTTAAAGCACATGAAAAGCGGCAAAACGTTGACAATGATGCCCTTGGCCAAAAAGGGCGTATGCGTTTTTTCCTGAATATATTCAGGAAAAAACGCATACGCCCTTTTTGGCCAACCAAGCAACCTGGAAAGGCAAATCAGCGCTACAAACAAGTCTCGCTTCCCATCGGTCAAAAGGGCCATGCTGAAAAAAGTGTCAAAACCAGAAATGCAGGACAGGCCATGGAGAAATGGGAGCCTTGCTACACTGATGGGCGGGATGTAAATTGCCAACAGCCACTCTGGAGAAGTGTACGGTGAGTCCTGAAACATCTAAAAAACACAGCTTAGAGAGCATAGGGCACTTCCACTCATGGGGGTATGAATTGGGAAAATGAAAAATCAGCAAGACACAAGCACCCCAAAGTTTAGGGCTGCTCTGTTGACAAGGACCTCCACTTCATTCCACCTTCAATATCCCAGGAAAGAGAAAAATGGGTAAAGAAGTTGTGGTCCTTATGTACAATGGAATATCACTCAGCCATGAAATCAATGTCATAAGGCTAGTAGCAGCATGATGAGTGGATTTAGGTACGACGATTCTAAGTGAAATAAGTCACACAGAAAAGGACACTTCTCATTAGGTATCACTGATAGAGGGAATGTAAAAACCGTTACACTTGAACTGAATTACAAAACAGAACAGAGTCACACATGCAGAAAACACACTATGGCTGCTTAACGGGAAAGGTGAGGTGGGGTGATACATAAAACAAGGGTATCAAATTAGCTCAGATACCATTCCATAAACCCAATATGTAATAGACAAGACCTACTCCTTGCTCAGAGAACTGGACTCAACACGCCCTATTCACCGCACAAGAATATATCTGACTAATAATAATCGTAAAGCCTATGTATTGATATCTCTCTGTTAGTGTGTCAAGTGGGTGTAAAGGGGCATAAACACAGCAGTGAAAAGCAGCTAAATCCCATTATGAAAATAAATTACTTTGAAAAACCCATGAAACAAAGACAGTGAAAGAGAGAGGAATTCTTACACAATGCGTTCAGGGGCTGTGATGCAACCTGGATTGACCATATCTAGACCCACAGCTGGATCAGACATAAGGGTGGACACTCTTGGGGCTGAGAGGTTTGGTGAGGTTGGGTGAGCAAACGCAGACCCTTTAAAGTAATACTGCATGGTACCCATCGCATGGGTCCCAAATCTCCAGGTTCAAGGGGATCTTCCTACATCAAAAACATGCATGAGAAACCTAGAAGATGGTACACCGTGTGATGGGGAAAGGTTTCAAAAACGCACCTCATTTCTCATCTCCTTGTGCCCGGGTTCGCCATTCCAGCCACTTTACTAGCAAGCTCCCTACTTGGAGCATCAGCACCTTTAACCTCCTGTTCCGTAGAGGTTGCAATTTGTCCTGAGGATAAACGGGAAGACGTGGAACCAACGAGAGACTACCTCTTGGTGTTGGGACAGGCACAGGTCACTCTATTTTCCCATCAGAAAGAAGAATTAACCACAGGCTCAGCCTACCCCCCGGAACCAGAACAGGGCCTGAAGCCATTCTGCGATTTTGCGGCCAGCTCCCATAAAAACGAGTTGTAAAATGGAGGTTCAGGGCACTGCAATTCACAAACCTGCAGTTATAAATGATAACTCTCGTCCAGAAATATTTTGAGGGAAGGCAAAGAAGAGGATTTGAAATCAAGGCAGAATTGCAGGAAACAGATTTCAGGAGGTAGATTCGAATCGCCTTTAAAGCACATGAAAAGCAGCAAAACGTTGACAATGATGCCCTTGGCCAAAAAGGGCGTATGCGTTTTTTCCTGAATATATTCAGGAAAAAACGCATACGCCCTTTTTGGCCAACCAAGCAACCTGGAAAGGCAAATCAGTGCTACAAAGAAGTCTCGCTGCCCATCGGTCAAAAGGGCCATGCTGAAAAAAGTGTCAAAACCAGAAATGCAGGACAGGCCATGGAGAAATGGGAGCCTTGCTACACTGATGGGCGGGATGTAAATTGCCAAGAGCCACTCTGGAGTAGTGTCCGGTGAGTCCTGAAACATCTGAAAAACACAGCTTAGAGAGCATAGGGCACTTCCACTCATGGGTGTATAAATTGGGAAAATGAAAAATCAGCAAGACACAAGCACCCCAAAGTTTAGGGCTGCTCTGTTGACAAGGACCTCCACTTCATTCCACCTTAAATATCCCAGGAAAGAGAAAAATGGATAAAGAAGTTGTGGTCCTTATGTACAATGGAATATCACTCAGCCATGAAATCAATGTCATAAGGCTAGTAGCAGCATGATGAGTGGATTAAGGTACGACGATTCTAAGTGAAATAAGTCACACAGAAAAGGACACTTCTCATAAGGTATCACTGATAGAGGGAATGTAAAAACCGTTACACTTGAACTGAATTACAAAACAGAACAGAGTCACACATGCAGAAAACACACTATGGCTGCTTAACGGGAAAGGTGAGGTGGGGTGATACATAAAACAAGGGTTTCAAATTAGCTCAGATACCGTTCCATAAACCCAATATGTAATAGACAAGACCTACTCCTTGCTCAGAGAACTGGACTCAACACGCCCTATTCACCGCACAAGAATATATCTGACTAGTAATAATCGTAAAGCCTATGTATTGATATCTCTCTGTTAGTGTGTCAAGTGGGTGTAAAGCGGCATAAACACAGCAGTGAAAAGCAGCTAAATCCCATTATGAAAATAAATTACTTTGAAAAACCCATGAAACAAAGACAGTGAACGAGAGAGGAATTCTTACACAATGCGTTCAGGGGCTGTGATGCAACCTGGATTGACCATATCTAGACCCACAGCTGGATGAGACATAAGGGTGGACACTCTTGGGGCTGAGAGGTTTGGTGAGGTTGGGTGAGCAAACGCAGACCCTTTAAAGTAATACTGCATGGTACCCATCGCATGGGTCCCAAATCTCCAGGTTCAAGGGCATCTTCCTACATCAAAAACATGCATGAGAAACCCAGAAGATGGTACACCGTGTGATGGGGAAAGGTTTCTAAAACGCACCTCATTTCTCATCTCCTTGTGCCCGGGTTCGCCATTCCAGCCGCTTTACTAGCAAGCTCCCTACTTGGAGCATCAGCACCTTTAACCTCCTGTTCCGTACAGGTTGCAATTTGTCCTGATGATAAACGGGAAGACGTGGAACCAACGAGAGACTAGCTCTTGGTGTTGGGACAGGCACAGGTCACTCTATTTTCCCATCAGAAAGAAGAATTAACCACAGGCTCAGCCTGCCCCCCGGAACCAGAACAGGGCCTGAAGCCATTCTGTGATTTTGCGGCCAGCTCCCATAAAAACGAGTTGTAAAATGAAGGTTCAGGGCACTGCAATTCACAAACCTGCAGTTATAAATGATAACTCTCGTCCACAAATATATTGAGGGAAGGCAACGAAGAGGATTTGAAATCAAGGCAGAATTGCAGGAAACAGATTTCAGGAAGTAGATTCGAATCGCATTTAAAGCACATGAAAAGCGGCAAAACGTTGACAATGATGCCCTTGGCCAAAAAGGGCGTATGCGTTTTTTCCTGAATATATTCAGGAAAAAACGCATACGCCCTTTTTGGCCAACCAAGCAACCTGGAAAGGCAAATCAGCGCTACAAACAAGTCTCGCTTCCCATCGGTCAAAAGGGCCATGCTGAAAAAAGTGTCAAAACCAGAAATGCAGGACAGGCCATGGAGAAATGGGAGCCTTGCTACACTGATGGGCGGGATGTAAATTGCCAACAGCCACTCTGGAGAAGTGTACGGTGAGTCCTGAAACATCTAAAAAACACAGCTTAGAGAGCATAGGGCACTTCCACTCATGGGGGTATGAATTGGGAAAATGAAAAATCAGCAAGACACAAGCACCCCAAAGTTGAGGGCTGCTCTGTTGACAAGGACCTCCACTTCATTCCACCTTAAATATCCCAGGAAAGAGAAAAATGGGTAAAGAAGTTGTGGTCCTTATGTACAATGGAATATCACTCAGCCATGAAATCAATGTCATAAGGCTAGTAGCAGCATGATGAGTGGATTTAGGTACGACGATTCTAAGTGAAATAAGTCACACAGAAAAGGACACTTCTCATAAGGTATCACTGATAGAGGGAATGTAAAAACCGTTACACTTGAACTGAATTACAAAACAGAACAGAGTCACACATGCAGAAAACACACTATGGCTGCTTAACGGGAAAGGTGAGGTGGGGTGATACATAAAACAAGGGTATCAAATTAGCTCAGATACCATTCCATAAACCCAATATGTAATAGACAAGACCTACTCCTTGCTCAGAGAACTGGACTCAACACGCCCTATTCAACGCACAAAAATATATCTGACTAGTAATAATCGTAAAGCCTATGTATTGATATCTCTCTGTGAGTGTGTCAAGTGGGTGTAAAGCGGCATAAACACAGCAGTGAAAAGCAGCTAAATCCCATTATGAAAATAAATTACTTTGAAAAACCCATGAAACAAAGACAGTGAAAGAGAGAGGAATTCTTACACAATGCGTTCAGGGGCTGTGATGCAACCTGGATTGACCATATCTAGACCCACAGTTGGATGAGACATAAGGGTGGACACTCTTGGGGCTGAGAGGTTTGGTGAGGTTGGGTGAGCAAACGCAGACCCTTTAAAGTAATACTGCGTGGTACCCATCGCATGGGTCCCAAATCTCCAGCTTCAAGGGCATCTTCCTACATCACAAACATGCATGAGAAACCCAGAAGATGGTATACCGTGTGATGGGGAAAGGTTTCTAAAACGCACCTCATTTCTCATCGCCTTGTGCCCGGGTTCGCCATTCCAGCCGCTTTACTAGCAAGCTCCCTACTTGGAGCATCAGCACATTTAACCTCCTGTTCCGTACAGGTTGCAATTTGTCCTGAGGATAAACGGGAAGACGTGGAACCAACGAGAGACTAGCTCTTGGTGTTGGGACAGGCACAGGTCACTCTATTTTCCCATAAGAAAGAAGAATTAACCACAGGCTCAGCCTACCCCCCGGAACCAGAACAGGGCCTGAAGCCATTCTGCGATTTTGCGGCCAGCTCCCATAAAAACGAGTTGTAAAATGGAGGTTCAGGGCACTGCAATTCACAATCCTGCAGTTATAAATGATAACTCTCGTCCACAAATATATTGAGGGAAGGCAAAGAAGAGGATTTGAAATCAAGGCAGAATTGCAGGAAACAGATTTCAGGAGGTAGATTCGAATTGCATTTAAAGCACATGAAAAGCGGCAAAACGTTGACAATGATGCCCTTGGCCAAAAAGGGCGTATGCGTTTTTTCCTGAATATATTCAGGAAAAATCGCATACGCCCTTTTTGGCCAACCAAGCAACCTGGAAAGGCAAATCAGCGCTACAAACAAGTCTCGCTTCCCATCGGTCAAAAGGGCCATGCTGAAAAAAGTGTCAAAACCAGAAATGCAGGACAGGCCATGGAGAAATGGGAGCCTTGCTACACTGATGGGCGGGATGTAAATTGCCAACAGCCACTCTGGAGAAGTGTACGGTGAGTCCTGAAACATCTAAAAAACACAGCTTAGAGAGCATAGGGCACTTCCACTCATGGGGGTATGAATTGGGAAAATGAAAAATCAGCAAGACACAAGCACCCCAAAGTTGAGGGCTGCTCTGTTGACAAGGACCTCCACTTCATTCCACATTAAATATCCCAGGAAAGAGAAAAATGGGTAAAGAAGTTGTGGTCCTTATGTACAATGGAATATCACTCAGCCATGAAATCAATGTCATAAGGCTAGTAGCAGCATGATGAGTGGATTTAGGTACGACGATTCTAAGTGAAATAAGTCACACAGAAAAGGACACTTCTCATAAGGTATCACTGATAGCGGGAATGTAAAAACCGTTACAGTTGAACTGAATTACAAAACAGAACAGAGTCACACATGCAGAAAACACACTATGGCTGCTTAACGGGAAAGGTGAGGTGGGGTGATACATAAAACAAGGGTATCAAATTAGCTCAGATACCATTCCATAAACCCAATATGTAATAGACAAGACCTACTCCTTGCTCAGAGAACTGGACTCAACACGCCCTATTCACCGCACAAGAATATATCTAACTAATAATAATCGTAAAACCTATGTATTGATATCTCTCTGTTAGTGTGTCAAGTGGGTGTAAAGCGGCATAAACACAGCAGTGAAAAGCAGCTAAACCCCATTATAAAAATAAATTACTTTGAAACACCCATGAAACAAAGACAGTGAAAGAGAGCGAAATTCTTACACAATGCGTTCAGGGGCTGTGATGCAACCTGGATTGACCATATCTAGACTCACAGCTGGATCAGACATAAGGGTGGACACTCTTGGGGCTGAGAGGTTTGGTGAGGTTGGGTGAGCAAACGCAGACCCTTTAAATTAATACTGCATGGTACCCATCGCATGGGTCCCAAATCTCCAGGTTCAAGGGCATCTTCCTACATCGAAAACATGCATGAGAAACCCAGAAGATGGTACACCGTGTGATGGGGAAAGGTTTCTAAAACGCACCTCATTTCTCATCGCCTTGTGCCCGGGTTCGCCATTCCAGCCACTTTACTAGCAAGCTCCCTACTTGGAGCATCAGCACCTTTAACCTCCTGTTCCGTACAGGTTGCAATTTGTCCTGATGATAAACGGGAAGACGTGGAACCAACGAGAGACTAGCTCTTGGTGTTGGGACAGGCACAGGTCACTCTATTTTCCCATCAGAAAGAAGAATTAACCACAGGCTCAGCCTGCCCCCCGGAACCAGAACAGGGCCTGAAGCCATTCTGCGATTTTGCGGCCAGCTCCCATAAAAACGAGTTGTAAAATGGAGGTTCAGGGCACTGCAATTCACAAACCTGCAGTTATAAATGATAACTCTCGTCCACAAATATATTGAGGGAAGGCAAAGAAGAGGATTTGAAATCAAGGCAGAATTGCAGGAAACAGATTTCAGGAGGTAGATTCGAATTGCATTTAAAGCACATGAAAAGCGGCAAATCGTTGACAATGATGCCCTTGGCCAAAAAGGGCGTATGCGTTTTTTCCTGAATATATTCAGGAAAAAACGCATACGCCCTTTTTGGCCAACCAAGCAACCTGGAAAGGCAAATCAGCGCTACAAACAAGTCTCGCTTCCCATCGGTCAAAAGGGCCATGCTGAAAAAAGTGTCAAAACCAGAAATGCAGGACAGGCCATGGAGAAATGGGAGCCTTGCTACACTGATGGGCGGGATGTAAATTGCCAACAGCCACTCTGGAGAAGTGTACGGTGAGTCCTGAAACATCTAAAAAACACAGCTTAGAGAGCATAGGGCACTTCCACTCATGGGGGTATGAATTGGGAAAATGAAAAATCAGCAAGACACAAGCACCCCAAAGTTTGGGGCTGCTCTGTTGACAAGGACCTCCACTTCATTCCACCTTAAATATCCCAGGAAAGAGAAAAATGGATAAAGAAGTTGTGGTCCTTATGTACAATGGAATATCACTCAGCCATGAAATCAATGTCATAAGGCTAGTAGCAGCATGATGAGTGGATTAAGGTACGACGATTCTAAGTGAAATAAGTCACACAGAAAAGGACACTTCTCATAAGGTATCACTGATAGAGGGAATGTAAAAACCGTTACACTTGAACTGAATTACAAAACAGAACAGAGTCACACATGCAGAAAACACACTATGGCTGCTTAACGGGAAAGGTGAGGTGGGGTGATACATAAAACAAGGGTATCAAATTAGCTCAGATACCATTCCATAAACCCAATATGTAATAGACAAGACCTACTCCTTGCTCAGAGAACTGGACTCAACACGCCCTATTCACCGCACAAGAATATATCTGACTAATAATAATCGTAAAGCCTATGTATTGATATCTCTCTGTTAGTGTGTCAAGTGGGTGTAAAGGGGCATAAACACAGCAGTGAAAAGCAGCTAAATCCCATTATGAAAATAAATTACTTTGAAAAACCCATGAAACAAAGACAGTGAAAGAGAGAGGAATTCTTACACAATGCGTTCAGGGGCTGTGATGCAACCTGGATTGACCATATCTAGACCCACAGCTGGATCAGACATAAGGGTGGACACTCTTGGGGCTGAGAGGTTTGGTGAGGTTGGGTGAGCAAACGCAGACCCTTTAAAGTAATACTGCATGGTACCCATCGCATGGGTCCCAAATCTCCAGGTTCAAGGGGATCTTCCTACATCAAAAACATGCATGAGAAACCCAGAAGATGGTACACCGTGTGATGGGGAAAGGTTTCAAAAACGCACCTCATTTCTCATCTCCTTGTGCCCGGGTTCGCCATTCCAGCCACTTTACTAGCAAGCTCCCTACTTGGAGCATCAGCACCTTTAACCTCCTGTTCCGTAGAGGTTGCAATTTGTCCTGAGGATAAACGGGAAGACGTGGAACCAACGAGAGACTACCTCTTGGTGTTGGGACAGGCACAGGTCACTCTATTTTCCCATCAGAAAGAAGAATTAACCACAGGCTCAGCCTACCCCCCGGAACCAGAACAGGGCCTGAAGCCATTCTGCGATTTTGCGGCCAGCTCCCATAAAAACGAGTTGTAAAATGGAGGTTCAGGGCACTGCAATTCACAAACCTGCAGTTATAAATGATAACTCTCGTCCAGAAATATTTTGAGGGAAGGGAAAGAAGAGGATTTGAAATCAAGGCAGAATTGCAGGAAACAGATTTCAGGAGGTAGATTCGAATCGCCTTTAAAGCACATGAAAAGCAGCAAAACGTTGACAATGATGCCCTTGGCCAAAAAGGGCGTATGCGTTTTTTCCTGAATATATTCAGGAAAAAACGCATACGCCCTTTTTGGCCAACCAAGCAACCTGGAAAGGCAAATCAGTGCTACAAAGAAGTCTCGCTGCCCATCGGTCAAAAGGGCCATGCTGAAAAAAGTGTCAAAACCAGAAATGCAGGACAGGCCATGGAGAAATGGGAGCCTTGCTACACTGATGGGCGGGATGTAAATTGCCAAGAGCCACTCTGGAGTAGTGTCCGGTGAGTCCTGAAACATCTGAAAAACACAGCTTAGAGAGCATAGGGCACTTCCACTCATGGGTGTATAAATTGGGAAAATGAAAAATCAGCAAGACACAAGCACCCCAAAGTTTAGGGCTGCTCTGTTGACAAGGACCTCCACTTCATTCCACCTTAAATATCCCAGGAAAGAGAAAAATGGATAAAGAAGTTGTGGTCCTTATGTACAATGGAATATCACTCAGCCATGAAATCAATGTCATAAGGCTAGTAGCAGCATGATGAGTGGATTAAGGTACGACGATTCTAAGTGAAATAAGTCACACAGAAAAGGACACTTCTCATAAGGTATCACTGATAGAGGGAATGTAAAAACCGTTACACTTGAACTGAATTACAAAACAGAACAGAGTCACACATGCAGAAAACACACTATGGCTGCTTAACGGGAAAGGTGAGGTGGGGTGATACATAAAACAAGGGTTTCAAATTAGCTCAGATACCGTTCCATAAACCCAATATGTAATAGACAAGACCTACTCCTTGCTCAGAGAACTGGACTCAACACGCCCTATTCACCGCACAAGAATATATCTGACTAGTAATAATCGTAAAGCCTATGTATTGATATCTCTCTGTTAGTGTGTCAAGTGGGTGTAAAGCGGCATAAACACAGCAGTGAAAAGCAGCTAAATCCCATTATGAAAATAAATTACTTTGAAAAACCCATGAAACAAAGACAGTGAACGAGAGAGGAATTCTTACACAATGCGTTCAGGGGCTGTGATGCAACCTGGATTGACCATATCTAGACCCACAGCTGGATGAGACATAAGGGTGGACACTCTTGGGGCTGAGAGGTTTGGTGAGGTTGGGTGAGCAAACGCAGACCCTTTAAAGTAATACTGCATGGTACCCATCGCATGGGTCCCAAATCTCCAGGTTCAAGGGCATCTTCCTACATCAAAAACATGCATGAGAAACCCAGAAGATGGTACACCGTGTGATGGGGAAAGGTTTCTAAAACGCACCTCATTTCTCATCTCCTTGTGCCCGGGTTCGCCATTCCAGCCGCTTTACTAGCAAGCTCCCTACTTGGAGCATCAGCACCTTTAACCTCCTGTTCCGTACAGGTTGCAATTTGTCCTGATGATAAACGGGAAGACGTGGAACCAACGAGAGACTAGCTCTTGGTGTTGGGACAGGCACAGGTCACTCTATTTTCCCATCAGAAAGAAGAATTAACCACAGGCTCAGCCTGCCCCCCGGAACCAGAACAGGGCCTGAAGCCATTCTGTGATTTTGCGGCCAGCTCCCATAAAAACGAGTTGTAAAATGAAGGTTCAGGGCACTGCAATTCACAAACCTGCAGTTATAAATGATAACTCTCGTCCACAAATATATTGAGGGAAGGCAACGAAGAGGATTTGAAATCAAGGCAGAATTGCAGGAAACAGATTTCAGGAAGTAGATTCGAATCGCATTTAAAGCACATGAAAAGCGGCAAAACGTTGACAATGATGCCCTTGGCCAAAAAGGGCGTATGCGTTTTTTCCTGAATATATTCAGGAAAAAACGCATACGCCCTTTTTGGCCAACCAAGCAACCTGGAAAGGCAAATCAGCGCTACAAACAAGTCTCGCTTCCCATCGGTCAAAAGGGCCATGCTGAAAAAAGTGTCAAAACCAGAAATGCAGGACAGGCCATGGAGAAATGGGAGCCTTGCTACACTGATGGGCGGGATGTAAATTGCCAACAGCCACTCTGGAGAAGTGTACGGTGAGTCCTGAAACATCTAAAAAACACAGCTTAGAGAGCATAGGGCACTTCCACTCATGGGGGTATGAATTGGGAAAATGAAAAATCAGCAAGACACAAGCACCCCAAAGTTGAGGGCTGCTCTGTTGACAAGGACCTCCACTTCATTCCACCTTAAATATCCCAGGAAAGAGAAAAATGGGTAAAGAAGTTGTGGTCCTTATGTACAATGGAATATCACTCAGCCATGAAATCAATGTCATAAGGCTAGTAGCAGCATGATGAGTGGATTTAGGTACGACGATTCTAAGTGAAATAAGTCACACAGAAAAGGACACTTCTCATAAGGTATCACTGATAGAGGGAATGTAAAAACCGTTACACTTGAACTGAATTACAAAACAGAACAGAGTCACACATGCAGAAAACACACTATGGCTGCTTAACGGGAAAGGTGAGGTGGGGTGATACATAAAACAAGGGTATCAAATTAGCTCAGATACCATTCCATAAACCCAATATGTAATAGACAAGACCTACTCCTTGCTCAGAGAACTGGACTCAACACGCCCTATTCAACGCACAAAAATATATCTGACTAGTAATAATCGTAAAGCCTATGTATTGATATCTCTCTGTTAGTGTGTCAAGTGGGTGTAAAGCGGCATAAACACAGCAGTGAAAAGCAGCTAAATCCCATTATGAAAATAAATTACTTTGAAAAACCCATGAAACAAAGACAGTGAAAGAGAGAGGAATTCTTACACAATGCGTTCAGGGGCTGTGATGCAACCTGGATTGACCATATCTAGACCCACAGTTGGATGAGACATAAGGGTGGACACTCTTGGGGCTGAGAGGTTTGGTGAGGTTGGGTGAGCAAACGCAGACCCTTTAAAGTAATACTGCGTGGTACCCATCGCATGGGTCCCAAATCTCCAGCTTCAAGGGCATCTTCCTACATCACAAACATGCATGAGAAACCCAGAAGATGGTATACCGTGTGATGGGGAAAGGTTTCTAAAACGCACCTCATTTCTCATCGCCTTGTGCCCGGGTTCGCCATTCCAGCCGCTTTACTAGCAAGCTCCCTACTTGGAGCATCAGCACCTTTAACCTCCTGTTCCGTACAGGTTGCAATTTGTCCTGAGGATAAACGGGAAGACGTGGAACCAACGAGAGACTAGCTCTTGGTGTTGGGACAGGCACAGGTCACTCTATTTTCCCATAAGAAAGAAGAATTAACCACAGGCTCAGCCTACCCCCCGGAACCAGAACAGGGCCTGAAGCCATTCTGCGATTTTGCGGCCAGCTCCCATAAAAACGAGTTGTAAAATGGAGGTTCAGGGCACTGCAATTCACAATCCTGCAGATATAAATGATAACTCTCGTCCACAAATATATTGAGGGAAGGCAAAGAAGAGGATTTGAAATCAAGGCAGAATTGCAGGAAACAGATTTCAGGAGGTAGATTCGAATTGCATTTAAAGCACATGAAAAGCGGCAAAACGTTGACAATGATGCCCTTGGCCAAAAAGGGCGTATGCGTTTTTTCCTGAATATATTCAGGAAAAATCGCATACGCCCTTTTTGGCCAACCAAGCAACCTGGAAAGGCAAATCAGCGCTACAAACAAGTCTCGCTTCCCATCGGTCAAAAGGGCCATGCTGAAAAAAGTGTCAAAACCAGAAATGCAGGACAGGCCATGGAGAAATGGGAGCCTTGCTACACTGATGGGCGGGATGTAAATTGCCAACAGCCACTCTGGAGAAGTGTACGGTGAGTCCTGAAACATCTAAAAAACACAGCTTAGAGAGCATAGGGCACTTCCACTCATGGGGGTATGAATTGGGAAAATGAAAAATCAGCAAGACACAAGCACCCCAAAGTTGAGGGCTGCTCTGTTGACAAGGACCTCCACTTCATTCCACCTTAAATATCCCAGGAAAGAGAAAAATGGGTAAAGAAGTTGTGGTCCTTATGTACAATGGAATATCACTCAGCCATGAAATCAATGTCATAAGGCTAGTAGCAGCATGATGAGTGGATTTAGGTACGACGATTCTAAGTGAAATAAGTCACACAGAAAAGGACACTTCTCATAAGGTATCACTGATAGCGGGAATGTAAAAACCGTTACAGTTGAACTGAATTACAAAACAGAACAGAGTCACACATGCAGAAAACACACTATGGCTGCTTAACGGGAAAGGTGAAGTGGGGTGATACATAAAACAAGGGTATCAAATTAGCTCAGATACCATTCCATAAACCCAATATGTAATAGACAAGACCTACTCCTTGCTCAGAGAACTGGACTCAACACGCCCTATTCACCGCACAAGAATATATCTAACTAATAATAATCGTAAAACCTATGTATTGATATCTCTCTGTTAGTGTGTCAAGTGGGTGTAAAGCGGCATAAACACAGCAGTGAAAAGCAGCTAAACCCCATTATAAAAATAAATTACTTTGAAACACCCATGAAACAAAGACAGTGAAAGAGAGAGAAATTCTTACACAATGCGTTCAGGGGCTGTGATGCAACCTGGATTGACCATATCTAGACTCACAGCTGGATCAGACATAAGGGTGGACACTCTTGGGGCTGAGAGGTTTGGTGAGGTTGGGTGAGCAAACGCAGACCCTTTAAATTAATACTGCATGGTACCCATCGCATGGGTCCCAAATCTCCAGGTTCAAGGGCATCTTCCTACATCGAAAACATGCATGAGAAACCCAGAAGATGGTACACCGTGTGATGGGGAAAGGTTTCTAAAACGCACCTCATTTCTCATCGCCTTGTGCCCGGGTTCGCCATTCCAGCCACTTTACTAGCAAGCTCCCTACTTGGAGCATCAGCACCTTTAACCTCCTGTTCCGTACAGGTTGCAATTTGTCCTGGTGATAAACGGGAAGACGTGGAACCAACGAGAGACTAGCTCTTGGTGTTGGGACAGGCACAGGTCACTCTATTTTCCCATCAGAAAGAAGAATTAACCACAGGCTCAGCCTGCCCCCCGGAACCAGAACAGGGCCTGAAGCCATTCTGCGATTTTGCCGCCAGCTCCCATAAAAACGAGTTGTAAAATGGAGGTTCAGGGCACTGCAATTCACAAACCTGCAGTTATAAATGATAACTCTCGTCCACAAATATATTGAGGGAAGGCAAAGAAGAGGATTTGAAATCAAGGCAGAATTGCAGGAAACAGATTTCAGGAGGTAGATTCGAATCGCCTTTAAAGCACATGAAAAGCAGCAAAACGTTGACAATGATGCCCTTGGCCAAAAAGGGCGTATGCGTTTTTTCCTGAATATATTCAGGAAAAAACGCATACGCCCTTTTTGGCCAACCAAGCAACCTGGAAAGGCAAATCAGTGCTACAAAGAAGTCTCGCTGCCCATCGGTCAAAAGGGCCATGCTGAAAAAAGTGTCAAAACCAGAAATGCAGGACAGGCCATGGAGAAATGGGAGCCTTGCTACACTGATGGGCGGGATGTAAATTGCCAAGAGCCACTCTGGAGTAGTGTCCGGTGAGTCCTGAAACATCTGAAAAACACAGCTTAGAGAGCATAGGGCACTTCCACTCATGGGTGTATAAATTGGGAAAATGAAAAATCAGCAAGACACAAGCACCCCAAAGTTTAGGGCTGCTCTGTTGACAAGGACCTCCACTTCATTCCACCTTAAATATCCCAGGAAAGAGAAAAATGGATAAAGAAGTTGTGGTCCTTATGTACAATGGAATATCACTCAGCCATGAAATCAATGTCATAAGGCTAGTAGCAGCATGATGAGTGGATTAAGGTACGACGATTCTAAGTGAAATAAGTCACACAGAAAAGGACACTTCTCATAAGGTATCACTGATAGAGGGAATGTAAAAACCGTTACACTTGAACTGAATTACAAAACAGAACAGAGTCACACATGCAGAAAACACACTATGGCTGCTTAACGGGAAAGGTGAGGTGGGGTGATACATAAAACAAGGGTTTCAAATTAGCTCAGATACCGTTCCATAAACCCAATATGTAATAGACAAGACCTACTCCTTGCTCAGAGAACTGGACTCAACACGCCCTATTCACCGCACAAGAATATATCTGACTAGTAATAATCGTAAAGCCTATGTATTGATATCTCTCTGTTAGTGTGTCAAGTGGGTGTAAAGCGGCATAAACACAGCAGTGAAAAGCAGCTAAATCCCATTATGAAAATAAATTACTTTGAAAAACCCATGAAACAAAGACAGTGAACGAGAGAGGAATTCTTACACAATGCGTTCAGGGGCTGTGATGCAACCTGGATTGACCATATCTAGACCCACAGCTGGATGAGACATAAGGGTGGACACTCTTGGGGCTGAGAGGTTTGGTGAGGTTGGGTGAGCAAACGCAGACCCTTTAAAGTAATACTGCATGGTACCCATCGCATGGGTCCCAAATCTCCAGGTTCAAGGGCATCTTCCTACATCAAAAACATGCATGAGAAACCCAGAAGATGGTACACCGTGTGATGGGGAAAGGTTTCTAAAACGCACCTCATTTCTCATCTCCTTGTGCCCGGGTTCGCCATTCCAGCCGCTTTACTAGCAAGCTCCCTACTTGGAGCATCAGCACCTTTAACCTCCTGTTCCGTACAGGTTGCAATTTGTCCGGAGGATAAACGGGAAGACGTGGAACCAACGAGAGACTAGCTCTTGGTGTTGGGACAGGCACAGGTCACTCTATTTTCCCATCAGAAAGAAGAATTAACCACAGGCTCAGCCTGCCCCCCGGAACCAGAACAGGGCCTGAATCCATTCTGTGATTTTGCGGCCAGCTCCCATAAAAACGAGTTGTAAAATGGAGGTTCAGGGCACTGCAATTCACAAACTTGCAGTTATAAATGATAACTCTCGTCCACAAATATATTGAGGGAAGGCAACGAAGAGGATATGAAATCAAGGCAGAATTGCAGGAAACAGATTTCAGGAAGTAGATTCGAATCGCATTTAAAGCACATGAAAAGCGGCAAAACGTTGACAATGATGCCCTTGGCCAAAAAGGGCGTATGCGTTTTTTCCTGAATATATTCAGGAAAAAACGCATACGCCCTTTTTGGCCAACCAAGCAACCTGGAAAGGCAAATCAGCGCTACAAACAAGTCTCGCTTCCCATCGGTCAAAAGGGCCATGCTGAAAAAAGTGTCAAAACCAGAAATGCAGGACAGGCCATGGAGAAATGGGAGCCTTGCTACACTGATGGGCGGGATGTAAATTGCCAACAGCCACTCTGGAGAAGTGTACGGTGAGTCCTGAAACATCTAAAAAACACAGCTTAGAGAGCATAGGGCACTTCCACTCATGGGGGTATGAATTGGGAAAATGAAAAATCAGCAAGACACAAGCACCCCAAAGTTTAGGGCTGCTCTGTTGACAAGGACCTCCACTTCATTCCACCTTCAATATCCCAGGAAAGAGAAAAATGGGTAAAGAAGTTGTGGTCCTTATGTACAATGGAATATCACTCAGCCATGAAATCAATGTCATAAGGCTAGTAGCAGCATGATGAGTGGATTTAGGTACGACGATTCTAAGTGAAATAAGTCACACAGAAAAGGACACTTCTCATTAGGTATCACTGATAGAGGGAATGTAAAAACCGTTACACTTGAACTGAATTACAAAACAGAACAGAGTCACACATGCAGAAAACACACTATGGCTGCTTAACGGGAAAGGTGAGGTGGGGTGATACATAAAACAAGGGTATCAAATTAGCTCAGATACCATTCCATAAACCCAATATGTAATAGACAAGACCTACTCCTTGCTCAGAGAACTGGACTCAACACGCCCTATTCACCGCACAAGAATATATCTGACTAATAATAATCGTAAAGCCTATGTATTGATATCTCTCTGTTAGTGTGTCAAGTGGGTGTAAAGGGGCATAAACACAGCAGTGAAAAGCAGCTAAATCCCATTATGAAAATAAATTACTTTGAAAAACCCATGAAACAAAGACAGTGAAAGAGAGAGGAATTCTTACACAATGCGTTCAGGGGCTGTGATGCAACCTGGATTGACCATATCTAGACCCACAGCTGGATCAGACATAAGGGTGGACACTCTTGGGGCTGAGAGGTTTGGTGAGGTTGGGTGAGCAAACGCAGACCCTTTAAAGTAATACTGCATGGTACCCATCGCATGGGTCCCAAATCTCCAGGTTCAAGGGGATCTTCCTACATCAAAAACATGCATGAGAAACCTAGAAGATGGTACACCGTGTGATGGGGAAAGGTTTCAAAAACGCACCTCATTTCTCATCTCCTTGTGCCCGGGTTCGCCATTCCAGCCACTTTACTAGCAAGCTCCCTACTTGGAGCATCAGCACCTTTAACCTCCTGTTCCGTAGAGGTTGCAATTTGTCCTGAGGATAAACGGGAAGACGTGGAACCAACGAGAGACTACCTCTTGGTGTTGGGACAGGCACAGGTCACTCTATTTTCCCATCAGAAAGAAGAATTAACCACAGGCTCAGCCTACCCCCCGGAACCAGAACAGGGCCTGAAGCCATTCTGCGATTTTGCGGCCAGCTCCCATAAAAACGAGTTGTAAAATGGAGGTTCAGGGCACTGCAATTCACAAACCTGCAGTTATAAATGATAACTCTCGTCCAGAAATATTTTGAGGGAAGGCAAAGAAGAGGATTTGAAATCAAGGCAGAATTGCAGGAAACAGATTTCAGGAGGTAGATTCGAATCGCCTTTAAAGCACATGAAAAGCAGCAAAACGTTGACAATGATGCCCTTGGCCAAAAAGGGCGTATGCGTTTTTTCCTGAATATATTCAGGAAAAAACGCATACGCCCTTTTTGGCCAACCAAGCAACCTGGAAAGGCAAATCAGTGCTACAAAGAAGTCTCGCTGCCCATCGGTCAAAAGGGCCATGCTGAAAAAAGTGTCAAAACCAGAAATGCAGGACAGGCCATGGAGAAATGGGAGCCTTGCTACACTGATGGGCGGGATGTAAATTGCCAAGAGCCACTCTGGAGTAGTGTCCGGTGAGTCCTGAAACATCTGAAAAACACAGCTTAGAGAGCATAGGGCACTTCCACTCATGGGTGTATAAATTGGGAAAATGAAAAATCAGCAAGACACAAGCACCCCAAAGTTTAGGGCTGCTCTGTTGACAAGGACCTCCACTTCATTCCACCTTAAATATCCCAGGAAAGAGAAAAATGGATAAAGAAGTTGTGGTCCTTATGTACAATGGAATATCACTCAGCCATGAAATCAATGTCATAAGGCTAGTAGCAGCATGATGAGTGGATTAAGGTACGACGATTCTAAGTGAAATAAGTCACACAGAAAAGGACACTTCTCATAAGGTATCACTGATAGAGGGAATGTAAAAACCGTTACACTTGAACTGAATTACAAAACAGAACAGAGTCACACATGCAGAAAACACACTATGGCTGCTTAACGGGAAAGGTGAGGTGGGGTGATACATAAAACAAGGGTTTCAAATTAGCTCAGATACCGTTCCATAAACCCAATATGTAATAGACAAGACCTACTCCTTGCTCAGAGAACTGGACTCAACACGCCCTATTCACCGCACAAGAATATATCTGACTAGTAATAATCGTAAAGCCTATGTATTGATATCTCTCTGTTAGTGTGTCAAGTGGGTGTAAAGCGGCATAAACACAGCAGTGAAAAGCAGCTAAATCCCATTATGAAAATAAATTACTTTGAAAAACCCATGAAACAAAGACAGTGAACGAGAGAGGAATTCTTACACAATGCGTTCAGGGGCTGTGATGCAACCTGGATTGACCATATCTAGACCCACAGCTGGATGAGACATAAGGGTGGACACTCTTGGGGCTGAGAGGTTTGGTGAGGTTGGGTGAGCAAACGCAGACCCTTTAAAGTAATACTGCATGGTACCCATCGCATGGGTCCCAAATCTCCAGGTTCAAGGGCATCTTCCTACATCAAAAACATGCATGAGAAACCCAGAAGATGGTACACCGTGTGATGGGGAAAGGTTTCTAAAACGCACCTCATTTCTCATCTCCTTGTGCCCGGGTTCGCCATTCCAGCCGCTTTACTAGCAAGCTCCCTACTTGGAGCATCAGCACCTTTAACCTCCTGTTCCGTACAGGTTGCAATTTGTCCTGATGATAAACGGGAAGACGTGGAACCAACGAGAGACTAGCTCTTGGTGTTGGGACAGGCACAGGTCACTCTATTTTCCCATCAGAAAGAAGAATTAACCACAGGCTCAGCCTGCCCCCCGGAACCAGAACAGGGCCTGAAGCCATTCTGTGATTTTGCGGCCAGCTCCCATAAAAACGAGTTGTAAAATGAAGGTTCAGGGCACTGCAATTCACAAACCTGCAGTTATAAATGATAACTCTCGTCCACAAATATATTGAGGGAAGGCAACGAAGAGGATTTGAAATCAAGGCAGAATTGCAGGAAACAGATTTCAGGAAGTAGATTCGAATCGCATTTAAAGCACATGAAAAGCGGCAAAACGTTGACAATGATGCCCTTGGCCAAAAAGGGCGTATGCGTTTTTTCCTGAATATATTCAGGAAAAAACGCATACGCCCTTTTTGGCCAACCAAGCAACCTGGAAAGGCAAATCAGCGCTACAAACAAGTCTCGCTTCCCATCGGTCAAAAGGGCCATGCTGAAAAAAGTGTCAAAACCAGAAATGCAGGACAGGCCATGGAGAAATGGGAGCCTTGCTACACTGATGGGCGGGATGTAAATTGCCAACAGCCACTCTGGAGAAGTGTACGGTGAGTCCTGAAACATCTAAAAAACACAGCTTAGAGAGCATAGGGCACTTCCACTCATGGGGGTATGAATTGGGAAAATGAAAAATCAGCAAGACACAAGCACCCCAAAGTTGAGGGCTGCTCTGTTGACAAGGACCTCCACTTCATTCCACCTTAAATATCCCAGGAAAGAGAAAAATGGGTAAAGAAGTTGTGGTCCTTATGTACAATGGAATATCACTCAGCCATGAAATCAATGTCATAAGGCTAGTAGCAGCATGATGAGTGGATTTAGGTACGACGATTCTAAGTGAAATAAGTCACACAGAAAAGGACACTTCTCATAAGGTATCACTGATAGAGGGAATGTAAAAACCGTTACACTTGAACTGAATTACAAAACAGAACAGAGTCACACATGCAGAAAACACACTATGGCTGCTTAACGGGAAAGGTGAGGTGGGGTGATACATAAAACAAGGGTATCAAATTAGCTCAGATACCATTCCATAAACCCAATATGTAATAGACAAGACCTACTCCTTGCTCAGAGAACTGGACTCAACACGCCCTATTCAACGCACAAAAATATATCTGACTAGTAATAATCGTAAAGCCTATGTATTGATATCTCTCTGTGAGTGTGTCAAGTGGGTGTAAAGCGGCATAAACACAGCAGTGAAAAGCAGCTAAATCCCATTATGAAAATAAATTACTTTGAAAAACCCATGAAACAAAGACAGTGAAAGAGAGAGGAATTCTTACACAATGCGTTCAGGGGCTGTGATGCAACCTGGATTGACCATATCTAGACCCACAGTTGGATGAGACATAAGGGTGGACACTCTTGGGGCTGAGAGGTTTGGTGAGGTTGGGTGAGCAAACGCAGACCCTTTAAAGTAATACTGCGTGGTACCCATCGCATGGGTCCCAAATCTCCAGCTTCAAGGGCATCTTCCTACATCACAAACATGCATGAGAAACCCAGAAGATGGTATACCGTGTGATGGGGAAAGGTTTCTAAAACGCACCTCATTTCTCATCGCCTTGTGCCCGGGTTCGCCATTCCAGCCGCTTTACTAGCAAGCTCCCTACTTGGAGCATCAGCACATTTAACCTCCTGTTCCGTACAGGTTGCAATTTGTCCTGAGGATAAACGGGAAGACGTGGAACCAACGAGAGACTAGCTCTTGGTGTTGGGACAGGCACAGGTCACTCTATTTTCCCATAAGAAAGAAGAATTAACCACAGGCTCAGCCTACCCCCCGGAACCAGAACAGGGCCTGAAGCCATTCTGCGATTTTGCGGCCAGCTCCCATAAAAACGAGTTGTAAAATGGAGGTTCAGGGCACTGCAATTCACAATCCTGCAGTTATAAATGATAACTCTCGTCCACAAATATATTGAGGGAAGGCAAAGAAGAGGATTTGAAATCAAGGCAGAATTGCAGGAAACAGATTTCAGGAGGTAGATTCGAATTGCATTTAAAGCACATGAAAAGCGGCAAAACGTTGACAATGATGCCCTTGGCCAAAAAGGGCGTATGCGTTTTTTCCTGAATATATTCAGGAAAAATCGCATACGCCCTTTTTGGCCAACCAAGCAACCTGGAAAGGCAAATCAGCGCTACAAACAAGTCTCGCTTCCCATCGGTCAAAAGGGCCATGCTGAAAAAAGTGTCAAAACCAGAAATGCAGGACAGGCCATGGAGAAATGGGAGCCTTGCTACACTGATGGGCGGGATGTAAATTGCCAACAGCCACTCTGGAGAAGTGTACGGTGAGTCCTGAAACATCTAAAAAACACAGCTTAGAGAGCATAGGGCACTTCCACTCATGGGGGTATGAATTGGGAAAATGAAAAATCAGCAAGACACAAGCACCCCAAAGTTGAGGGCTGCTCTGTTGACAAGGACCTCCACTTCATTCCACATTAAATATCCCAGGAAAGAGAAAAATGGGTAAAGAAGTTGTGGTCCTTATGTACAATGGAATATCACTCAGCCATGAAATCAATGTCATAAGGCTAGTAGCAGCATGATGAGTGGATTTAGGTACGACGATTCTAAGTGAAATAAGTCACACAGAAAAGGACACTTCTCATAAGGTATCACTGATAGCGGGAATGTAAAAACCGTTACAGTTGAACTGAATTACAAAACAGAACAGAGTCACACATGCAGAAAACACACTATGGCTGCTTAACGGGAAAGGTGAGGTGGGGTGATACATAAAACAAGGGTATCAAATTAGCTCAGATACCATTCCATAAACCCAATATGTAATAGACAAGACCTACTCCTTGCTCAGAGAACTGGACTCAACACGCCCTATTCACCGCACAAGAATATATCTAACTAATAATAATCGTAAAACCTATGTATTGATATCTCTCTGTTAGTGTGTCAAGTGGGTGTAAAGCGGCATAAACACAGCAGTGAAAAGCAGCTAAACCCCATTATAAAAATAAATTACTTTGAAACACCCATGAAACAAAGACAGTGAAAGAGAGCGAAATTCTTACACAATGCGTTCAGGGGCTGTGATGCAACCTGGATTGACCATATCTAGACTCACAGCTGGATCAGACATAAGGGTGGACACTCTTGGGGCTGAGAGGTTTGGTGAGGTTGGGTGAGCAAACGCAGACCCTTTAAATTAATACTGCATGGTACCCATCGCATGGGTCCCAAATCTCCAGGTTCAAGGGCATCTTCCTACATCGAAAACATGCATGAGAAACCCAGAAGATGGTACACCGTGTGATGGGGAAAGGTTTCTAAAACGCACCTCATTTCTCATCGCCTTGTGCCCGGGTTCGCCATTCCAGCCACTTTACTAGCAAGCTCCCTACTTGGAGCATCAGCACCTTTAACCTCCTGTTCCGTACAGGTTGCAATTTGTCCTGATGATAAACGGGAAGACGTGGAACCAACGAGAGACTAGCTCTTGGTGTTGGGACAGGCACAGGTCACTCTATTTTCCCATCAGAAAGAAGAATTAACCACAGGCTCAGCCTGCCCCCCGGAACCAGAACAGGGCCTGAAGCCATTCTGCGATTTTGCGGCCAGCTCCCATAAAAACGAGTTGTAAAATGGAGGTTCAGGGCACTGCAATTCACAAACCTGCAGTTATAAATGATAACTCTCGTCCACAAATATATTGAGGGAAGGCAAAGAAGAGGATTTGAAATCAAGGCAGAATTGCAGGAAACAGATTTCAGGAGGTAGATTCGAATTGCATTTAAAGCACATGAAAAGCGGCAAATCGTTGACAATGATGCCCTTGGCCAAAAAGGGCGTATGCGTTTTTTCCTGAATATATTCAGGAAAAAACGCATACGCCCTTTTTGGCCAACCAAGCAACCTGGAAAGGCAAATCAGCGCTACAAACAAGTCTCGCTTCCCATCGGTCAAAAGGGCCATGCTGAAAAAAGTGTCAAAACCAGAAATGCAGGACAGGCCATGGAGAAATGGGAGCCTTGCTACACTGATGGGCGGGATGTAAATTGCCAACAGCCACTCTGGAGAAGTGTACGGTGAGTCCTGAAACATCTAAAAAACACAGCTTAGAGAGCATAGGGCACTTCCACTCATGGGGGTATGAATTGGGAAAATGAAAAATCAGCAAGACACAAGCACCCCAAAGTTTGGGGCTGCTCTGTTGACAAGGACCTCCACTTCATTCCACCTTAAATATCCCAGGAAAGAGAAAAATGGATAAAGAAGTTGTGGTCCTTATGTACAATGGAATATCACTCAGCCATGAAATCAATGTCATAAGGCTAGTAGCAGCATGATGAGTGGATTAAGGTACGACGATTCTAAGTGAAATAAGTCACACAGAAAAGGACACTTCTCATAAGGTATCACTGATAGAGGGAATGTAAAAACCGTTACACTTGAACTGAATTACAAAACAGAACAGAGTCACACATGCAGAAAACACACTATGGCTGCTTAACGGGAAAGGTGAGGTGGGGTGATACATAAAACAAGGGTATCAAATTAGCTCAGATACCATTCCATAAACCCAATATGTAATAGACAAGACCTACTCCTTGCTCAGAGAACTGGACTCAACACGCCCTATTCACCGCACAAGAATATATCTGACTAATAATAATCGTAAAGCCTATGTATTGATATCTCTCTGTTAGTGTGTCAAGTGGGTGTAAAGGGGCATAAACACAGCAGTGAAAAGCAGCTAAATCCCATTATGAAAATAAATTACTTTGAAAAACCCATGAAACAAAGACAGTGAAAGAGAGAGGAATTCTTACACAATGCGTTCAGGGGCTGTGATGCAACCTGGATTGACCATATCTAGACCCACAGCTGGATCAGACATAAGGGTGGACACTCTTGGGGCTGAGAGGTTTGGTGAGGTTGGGTGAGCAAACGCAGACCCTTTAAAGTAATACTGCATGGTACCCATCGCATGGGTCCCAAATCTCCAGGTTCAAGGGCATCTTCCTACATCAAAAACATGCATGAGAAACCCAGAAGATGGTACACCGTGTGATGGGGAAAGGTTTCAAAAACGCACCTCATTTCTCATCTCCTTGTGCCCGGGTTCGCCATTCCAGCCACTTTACTAGCAAGCTCCCTACTTGGAGCATCAGCACCTTTAACCTCCTGTTCCGTAGAGGTTGCAATTTGTCCTGAGGATAAACGGGAAGACGTGGAACCAACGAGAGACTACCTCTTGGTGTTGGGACAGGCACAGGTCACTCTATTTTCCCATCAGAAAGAAGAATTAACCACAGGCTCAGCCTACCCCCCGGAACCAGAACAGGGCCTGAAGCCATTCTGCGATTTTGCGGCCAGCTCCCATAAAAACGAGTTGTAAAATGGAGGTTCAGGGCACTGCAATTCACAAACCTGCAGTTATAAATGATAACTCTCGTCCAGAAATATTTTGAGGGAAGGCAAAGAAGAGGATTTGAAATCAAGGCAGAATTGCAGGAAACAGATTTCAGGAGGTAGATTCGAATCGCCTTTAAAGCACATGAAAAGCAGCAAAACGTTGACAATGATGCCCTTGGCCAAAAAGGGCGTATGCGTTTTTTCCTGAATATATTCAGGAAAAAACGCATACGCCCTTTTTGGCCAACCAAGCAACCTGGAAAGGCAAATCAGTGCTACAAAGAAGTCTCGCTGCCCATCGGTCAAAAGGGCCATGCTGAAAAAAGTGTCAAAACCAGAAATGCAGGACAGGCCATGGAGAAATGGGAGCCTTGCTACACTGATGGGCGGGATGTAAATTGCCAAGAGCCACTCTGGAGTAGTGTCCGGTGAGTCCTGAAACATCTGAAAAACACAGCTTAGAGAGCATAGGGCACTTCCACTCATGGGTGTATAAATTGGGAAAATGAAAAATCAGCAAGACACAAGCACCCCAAAGTTTAGGGCTGCTCTGTTGACAAGGACCTCCACTTCATTCCACCTTAAATATCCCAGGAAAGAGAAAAATGGATAAAGAAGTTGTGGTCCTTATGTACAATGGAATATCACTCAGCCATGAAATCAATGTCATAAGGCTAGTAGCAGCATGATGAGTGGATTAAGGTACGACGATTCTAAGTGAAATAAGTCACACAGAAAAGGACACTTCTCATAAGGTATCACTGATAGAGGGAATGTAAAAACCGTTACACTTGAACTGAATTACAAAACAGAACAGAGTCACACATGCAGAAAACACACTATGGCTGCTTAACGGGAAAGGTGAGGTGGGGTGATACATAAAACAAGGGTTTCAAATTAGCTCAGATACCGTTCCATAAACCCAATATGTAATAGACAAGACCTACTCCTTGCTCAGAGAACTGGACTCAACACGCCCTATTCACCGCACAAGAATATATCTGACTAGTAATAATCGTAAAGCCTATGTATTGATATCTCTCTGTTAGTGTGTCAAGTGGGTGTAAAGCGGCATAAACACAGCAGTGAAAAGCAGCTAAATCCCATTATGAAAATAAATTACTTTGAAAAACCCATGAAACAAAGACAGTGAACGAGAGAGGAATTCTTACACAATGCGTTCAGGGGCTGTGATGCAACCTGGATTGACCATATCTAGACCCACAGCTGGATGAGACATAAGGGTGGACACTCTTGGGGCTGAGAGGTTTGGTGAGGTTGGGTGAGCAAACGCAGACCCTTTAAAGTAATACTGCATGGTACCCATCGCATGGGTCCCAAATCTCCAGGTTCAAGGGCATCTTCCTACATCAAAAACATGCATGAGAAACCCAGAAGATGGTACACCGTGTGATGGGGAAAGGTTTCTAAAACGCACCTCATTTCTCATCTCCTTGTGCCCGGGTTCGCCATTCCAGCCGCTTTACTAGCAAGCTCCCTACTTGGAGCATCAGCACCTTTAACCTCCTGTTCCGTACAGGTTGCAATTTGTCCTGATGATAAACGGGAAGACGTGGAACCAACGAGAGACTAGCTCTTGGTGTTGGGACAGGCACAGGTCACTCTATTTTCCCATCAGAAAGAAGAATTAACCACAGGCTCAGCCTGCCCCCCGGAACCAGAACAGGGCCTGAAGCCATTCTGTGATTTTGCGGCCAGCTCCCATAAAAACGAGTTGTAAAATGAAGGTTCAGGGCACTGCAATTCACAAACCTGCAGTTATAAATGATAACTCTCGTCCACAAATATATTGAGGGAAGGCAACGAAGAGGATTTGAAATCAAGGCAGAATTGCAGGAAACAGATTTCAGGAAGTAGATTCGAATCGCATTTAAAGCACATGAAAAGCGGCAAAACGTTGACAATGATGCCCTTGGCCAAAAAGGGCGTATGCGTTTTTTCCTGAATATATTCAGGAAAAAACGCATACGCCCTTTTTGGCCAACCAAGCAACCTGGAAAGGCAAATCAGCGCTACAAACAAGTCTCGCTTCCCATCGGTCAAAAGGGCCATGCTGAAAAAAGTGTCAAAACCAGAAATGCAGGACAGGCCATGGAGAAATGGGAGCCTTGCTACACTGATGGGCGGGATGTAAATTGCCAACAGCCACTCTGGAGAAGTGTACGGTGAGTCCTGAAACATCTAAAAAACACAGCTTAGAGAGCATAGGGCACTTCCACTCATGGGGGTATGAATTGGGAAAATGAAAAATCAGCAAGACACAAGCACCCCAAAGTTGAGGGCTGCTCTGTTGACAAGGACCTCCACTTCATTCCACCTTAAATATCCCAGGAAAGAGAAAAATGGGTAAAGAAGTTGTGGTCCTTATGTACAATGGAATATCACTCAGCCATGAAATCAATGTCATAAGGCTAGTAGCAGCATGATGAGTGGATTTAGGTACGACGATTCTAAGTGAAATAAGTCACACAGAAAAGGACACTTCTCATAAGGTATCACTGATAGAGGGAATGTAAAAACCGTTACACTTGAACTGAATTACAAAACAGAACAGAGTCACACATGCAGAAAACACACTATGGCTGCTTAACGGGAAAGGTGAGGTGGGGTGATACATAAAACAAGGGTATCAAATTAGCTCAGATACCATTCCATAAACCCAATATGTAATAGACAAGACCTACTCCTTGCTCAGAGAACTGGACTCAACACGCCCTATTCAACGCACAAAAATATATCTGACTAGTAATAATCGTAAAGCCTATGTATTGATATCTCTCTGTTAGTGTGTCAAGTGGGTGTAAAGCGGCATAAACACAGCAGTGAAAAGCAGCTAAATCCCATTATGAAAATAAATTACTTTGAAAAACCCATGAAACAAAGACAGTGAAAGAGAGAGGAATTCTTACACAATGCGTTCAGGGGCTGTGATGCAACCTGGATTGACCATATCTAGACCCACAGTTGGATGAGACATAAGGGTGGACACTCTTGGGGCTGAGAGGTTTGGTGAGGTTGGGTGAGCAAACGCAGACCCTTTAAAGTAATACTGCGTGGTACCCATCGCATGGGTCCCAAATCTCCAGCTTCAAGGGCATCTTCCTACATCACAAACATGCATGAGAAACCCAGAAGATGGTATACCGTGTGATGGGGAAAGGTTTCTAAAACGCACCTCATTTCTCATCGCCTTGTGCCCGGGTTCGCCATTCCAGCCGCTTTACTAGCAAGCTCCCTACTTGGAGCATCAGCACCTTTAACCTCCTGTTCCGTACAGGTTGCAATTTGTCCTGAGGATAAACGGGAAGACGTGGAACCAACGAGAGACTAGCTCTTGGTGTTGGGACAGGCACAGGTCACTCTATTTTCCCATAAGAAAGAAGAATTAACCACAGGCTCAGCCTACCCCCCGGAACCAGAACAGGGCCTGAAGCCATTCTGCGATTTTGCGGCCAGCTCCCATAAAAACGAGTTGTAAAATGGAGGTTCAGGGCACTGCAATTCACAATCCTGCAGATATAAATGATAACTCTCGTCCACAAATATATTGAGGGAAGGCAAAGAAGAGGATTTGAAATCAAGGCAGAATTGCAGGAAACAGATTTCAGGAGGTAGATTCGAATTGCATTTAAAGCACATGAAAAGCGGCAAAACGTTGACAATGATGCCCTTGGCCAAAAAGGGCGTATGCGTTTTTTCCTGAATATATTCAGGAAAAATCGCATACGCCCTTTTTGGCCAACCAAGCAACCTGGAAAGGCAAATCAGCGCTACAAACAAGTCTCGCTTCCCATCGGTCAAAAGGGCCATGCTGAAAAAAGTGTCAAAACCAGAAATGCAGGACAGGCCATGGAGAAATGGGAGCCTTGCTACACTGATGGGCGGGATGTAAATTGCCAACAGCCACTCTGGAGAAGTGTACGGTGAGTCCTGAAACATCTAAAAAACACAGCTTAGAGAGCATAGGGCACTTCCACTCATGGGGGTATGAATTGGGAAAATGAAAAATCAGCAAGACACAAGCACCCCAAAGTTGAGGGCTGCTCTGTTGACAAGGACCTCCACTTCATTCCACCTTAAATATCCCAGGAAAGAGAAAAATGGGTAAAGAAGTTGTGGTCCTTATGTACAATGGAATATCACTCAGCCATGAAATCAATGTCATAAGGCTAGTAGCAGCATGATGAGTGGATTTAGGTACGACGATTCTAAGTGAAATAAGTCACACAGAAAAGGACACTTCTCATAAGGTATCACTGATAGCGGGAATGTAAAAACCGTTACAGTTGAACTGAATTACAAAACAGAACAGAGTCACACATGCAGAAAACACACTATGGCTGCTTAACGGGAAAGGTGAAGTGGGGTGATACATAAAACAAGGGTATCAAATTAGCTCAGATACCATTCCATAAACCCAATATGTAATAGACAAGACCTACTCCTTGCTCAGAGAACTGGACTCAACACGCCCTATTCACCGCACAAGAATATATCTAACTAATAATAATCGTAAAACCTATGTATTGATATCTCTCTGTTAGTGTGTCAAGTGGGTGTAAAGCGGCATAAACACAGCAGTGAAAAGCAGCTAAACCCCATTATAAAAATAAATTACTTTGAAACACCCATGAAACAAAGACAGTGAAAGAGAGAGAAATTCTTACACAATGCGTTCAGGGGCTGTGATGCAACCTGGATTGACCATATCTAGACTCACAGCTGGATCAGACATAAGGGTGGACACTCTTGGGGCTGAGAGGTTTGGTGAGGTTGGGTGAGCAAACGCAGACCCTTTAAATTAATACTGCATGGTACCCATCGCATGGGTCCCAAATCTCCAGGTTCAAGGGCATCTTCCTACATCGAAAACATGCATGAGAAACCCAGAAGATGGTACACCGTGTGATGGGGAAAGGTTTCTAAAACGCACCTCATTTCTCATCGCCTTGTGCCCGGGTTCGCCATTCCAGCCACTTTACTAGCAAGCTCCCTACTTGGAGCATCAGCACCTTTAACCTCCTGTTCCGTACAGGTTGCAATTTGTCCTGGTGATAAACGGGAAGACGTGGAACCAACGAGAGACTAGCTCTTGGTGTTGGGACAGGCACAGGTCACTCTATTTTCCCATCAGAAAGAAGAATTAACCACAGGCTCAGCCTGCCCCCCGGAACCAGAACAGGGCCTGAAGCCATTCTGCGATTTTGCCGCCAGCTCCCATAAAAACGAGTTGTAAAATGGAGGTTCAGGGCACTGCAATTCACAAACCTGCAGTTATAAATGATAACTCTCGTCCACAAATATATTGAGGGAAGGCAAAGAAGAGGATTTGAAATCAAGGCAGAATTGCAGGAAACAGATTTCAGGAGGTAGATTCGAATCGCCTTTAAAGCACATGAAAAGCAGCAAAACGTTGACAATGATGCCCTTGGCCAAAAAGGGCGTATGCGTTTTTTCCTGAATATATTCAGGAAAAAACGCATACGCCCTTTTTGGCCAACCAAGCAACCTGGAAAGGCAAATCAGTGCTACAAAGAAGTCTCGCTGCCCATCGGTCAAAAGGGCCATGCTGAAAAAAGTGTCAAAACCAGAAATGCAGGACAGGCCATGGAGAAATGGGAGCCTTGCTACACTGATGGGCGGGATGTAAATTGCCAAGAGCCACTCTGGAGTAGTGTCCGGTGAGTCCTGAAACATCTGAAAAACACAGCTTAGAGAGCATAGGGCACTTCCACTCATGGGTGTATAAATTGGGAAAATGAAAAATCAGCAAGACACAAGCACCCCAAAGTTTAGGGCTGCTCTGTTGACAAGGACCTCCACTTCATTCCACCTTAAATATCCCAGGAAAGAGAAAAATGGATAAAGAAGTTGTGGTCCTTATGTACAATGGAATATCACTCAGCCATGAAATCAATGTCATAAGGCTAGTAGCAGCATGATGAGTGGATTAAGGTACGACGATTCTAAGTGAAATAAGTCACACAGAAAAGGACACTTCTCATAAGGTATCACTGATAGAGGGAATGTAAAAACCGTTACACTTGAACTGAATTACAAAACAGAACAGAGTCACACATGCAGAAAACACACTATGGCTGCTTAACGGGAAAGGTGAGGTGGGGTGATACATAAAACAAGGGTTTCAAATTAGCTCAGATACCGTTCCATAAACCCAATATGTAATAGACAAGACCTACTCCTTGCTCAGAGAACTGGACTCAACACGCCCTATTCACCGCACAAGAATATATCTGACTAGTAATAATCGTAAAGCCTATGTATTGATATCTCTCTGTTAGTGTGTCAAGTGGGTGTAAAGCGGCATAAACACAGCAGTGAAAAGCAGCTAAATCCCATTATGAAAATAAATTACTTTGAAAAACCCATGAAACAAAGACAGTGAACGAGAGAGGAATTCTTACACAATGCGTTCAGGGGCTGTGATGCAACCTGGATTGACCATATCTAGACCCACAGCTGGATGAGACATAAGGGTGGACACTCTTGGGGCTGAGAGGTTTGGTGAGGTTGGGTGAGCAAACGCAGACCCTTTAAAGTAATACTGCATGGTACCCATCGCATGGGTCCCAAATCTCCAGGTTCAAGGGCATCTTCCTACATCAAAAACATGCATGAGAAACCCAGAAGATGGTACACCGTGTGATGGGGAAAGGTTTCTAAAACGCACCTCATTTCTCATCTCCTTGTGCCCGGGTTCGCCATTCCAGCCGCTTTACTAGCAAGCTCCCTACTTGGAGCATCAGCACCTTTAACCTCCTGTTCCGTACAGGTTGCAATTTGTCCTGATGATAAACGGGAAGACGTGGAACCAACGAGAGACTAGCTCTTGGTGTTGGGACAGGCACAGGTCACTCTATTTTCCCATCAGAAAGAAGAATTAACCACAGGCTCAGCCTGCCCCCCGGAACCAGAACAGGGCCTGAAGCCATTCTGTGATTTTGCGGCCAGCTCCCATAAAAACGAGTTGTAAAATGAAGGTTCAGGGCACTGCAATTCACAAACCTGCAGTTATAAATGATAACTCTCGTCCACAAATATATTGAGGGAAGGCAACGAAGAGGATTTGAAATCAAGGCAGAATTGCAGGAAACAGATTTCAGGAAGTAGATTCGAATCGCATTTAAAGCACATGAAAAGCGGCAAAACGTTGACAATGATGCCCTTGGCCAAAAAGGGCGTATGCGTTTTTTCCTGAATATATTCAGGAAAAAACGCATACGCCCTTTTTGGCCAACCAAGCAACCTGGAAAGGCAAATCAGCGCTACAAACAAGTCTCGCTTCCCATCGGTCAAAAGGGCCATGCTGAAAAAAGTGTCAAAACCAGAAATGCAGGACAGGCCATGGAGAAATGGGAGCCTTGCTACACTGATGGGCGGGATGTAAATTGCCAACAGCCACTCTGGAGAAGTGTACGGTGAGTCCTGAAACATCTAAAAAACACAGCTTAGAGAGCATAGGGCACTTCCACTCATGGGGGTATGAATTGGGAAAATGAAAAATCAGCAAGACACAAGCACCCCAAAGTTGAGGGCTGCTCTGTTGACAAGGACCTCCACTTCATTCCACCTTAAATATCCCAGGAAAGAGAAAAATGGGTAAAGAAGTTGTGGTCCTTATGTACAATGGAATATCACTCAGCCATGAAATCAATGTCATAAGGCTAGTAGCAGCATGATGAGTGGATTTAGGTACGACGATTCTAAGTGAAATAAGTCACACAGAAAAGGACACTTCTCATAAGGTATCACTGATAGAGGGAATGTAAAAACCGTTACACTTGAACTGAATTACAAAACAGAACAGAGTCACACATGCAGAAAACACACTATGGCTGCTTAACGGGAAAGGTGAGGTGGGGTGATACATAAAACAAGGGTATCAAATTAGCTCAGATACCATTCCATAAACCCAATATGTAATAGACAAGACCTACTCCTTGCTCAGAGAACTGGACTCAACACGCCCTATTCAACGCACAAAAATATATCTGACTAGTAATAATCGTAAAGCCTATGTATTGATATCTCTCTGTTAGTGTGTCAAGTGGGTGTAAAGCGGCATAAACACAGCAGTGAAAAGCAGCTAAATCCCATTATGAAAATAAATTACTTTGAAAAACCCATGAAACAAAGACAGTGAAAGAGAGAGGAATTCTTACACAATGCGTTCAGGGGCTGTGATGCAACCTGGATTGACCATATCTAGACCCACAGTTGGATGAGACATAAGGGTGGACACTCTTGGGGCTGAGAGGTTTGGTGAGGTTGGGTGAGCAAACGCAGACCCTTTAAAGTAATACTGCGTGGTACCCATCGCATGGGTCCCAAATCTCCAGCTTCAAGGGCATCTTCCTACATCACAAACATGCATGAGAAACCCAGAAGATGGTATACCGTGTGATGGGGAAAGGTTTCTAAAACGCACCTCATTTCTCATCGCCTTGTGCCCGGGTTCGCCATTCCAGCCGCTTTACTAGCAAGCTCCCTACTTGGAGCATCAGCACATTTAACCTCCTGTTCCGTACAGGTTGCAATTTGTCCTGAGGATAAACGGGAAGACGTGGAACCAACGAGAGACTAGCTCTTGGTGTTGGGACAGGCACAGGTCACTCTATTTTCCCATAAGAAAGAAGAATTAACCACAGGCTCAGCCTACCCCCCGGAACCAGAACAGGGCCTGAAGCCATTCTGCGATTTTGCGGCCAGCTCCCATAAAAACGAGTTGTAAAATGGAGGTTCAGGGCACTGCAATTCACAATCCTGCAGTTATAAATGATAACTCTCGTCCACAAATATATTGAGGGAAGGCAAAGAAGAGGATTTGAAATCAAGGCAGAATTGCAGGAAACAGATTTCAGGAGGTAGATTCGAATTGCATTTAAAGCACATGAAAAGCGGCAAAACGTTGACAATGATGCCCTTGGCCAAAAAGGGCGTATGCGTTTTTTCCTGAATATATTCAGGAAAAATCGCATACGCCCTTTTTGGCCAACCAAGCAACCTGGAAAGGCAAATCAGCGCTACAAACAAGTCTCGCTTCCCATCGGTCAAAAGGGCCATGCTGAAAAAAGTGTCAAAACCAGAAATGCAGGACAGGCCATGGAGAAATGGGAGCCTTGCTACACTGATGGGCGGGATGTAAATTGCCAACAGCCACTCTGGAGAAGTGTACGGTGAGTCCTGAAACATCTAAAAAACACAGCTTAGAGAGCATAGGGCACTTCCACTCATGGGGGTATGAATTGGGAAAATGAAAAATCAGCAAGACACAAGCACCCCAAAGTTGAGGGCTGCTCTGTTGACAAGGACCTCCACTTCATTCCACCTTAAATATCCCAGGAAAGAGAAAAATGGGTAAAGAAGTTGTGGTCCTTATGTACAATGGAATATCACTCAGCCATGAAATCAATGTCATAAGGCTAGTAGCAGCATGATGAGTGGATTTAGGTACGACGATTCTAAGTGAAATAAGTCACACAGAAAAGGACACTTCTCATAAGGTATCACTGATAGAGGGAATGTAAAAACCGTTACACTTGAACTGAATTACAAAACAGAACAGAGTCACACATGCAGAAAACACACTATGGCTGCTTAACGGGAAAGGTGAGGTGGGGTGATACATAAAACAAGGGTATCAAATTAGCTCAGATACCATTCCATAAACCCAATATGTAATAGACAAGACCTACTCCTTGCTCAGAGAACTGGACTCAACACGCCCTATTCAACGCACAAAAATATATCTGACTAGTAATAATCGTAAAGCCTATGTATTGATATCTCTCTGTTAGTGTGTCAAGTGGGTGTAAAGCGGCATAAACACAGCAGTGAAAAGCAGCTAAATCCCATTATGAAAATAAATTACTTTGAAAAACCCATGAAACAAAGACAGTGAAAGAGAGAGGAATTCTTACACAATGCGTTCAGGGGCTGTGATGCAACCTGGATTGACCATATCTAGACCCACAGTTGGATGAGACATAAGGGTGGACACTCTTGGGGCTGAGAGGTTTGGTGAGGTTGGGTGAGCAAACGCAGACCCTTTAAAGTAATACTGCGTGGTACCCATCGCATGGGTCCCAAATCTCCAGCTTCAAGGGCATCTTCCTACATCACAAACATGCATGAGAAACCCAGAAGATGGTATACCGTGTGATGGGGAAAGGTTTCTAAAACGCACCTCATTTCTCATCGCCTTGTGCCCGGGTTCGCCATTCCAGCCGCTTTACTAGCAAGCTCCCTACTTGGAGCATCAGCACATTTAACCTCCTGTTCCGTACAGGTTGCAATTTGTCCTGAGGATAAACGGGAAGACGTGGAACCAACGAGAGACTAGCTCTTGGTGTTGGGACAGGCACAGGTCACTCTATTTTCCCATAAGAAAGAAGAATTAACCACAGGCTCAGCCTACCCCCCGGAACCAGAACAGGGCCTGAAGCCATTCTGCGATTTTGCGGCCAGCTCCCATAAAAACGAGTTGTAAAATGGAGGTTCAGGGCACTGCAATTCACAATCCTGCAGTTATAAATGATAACTCTCGTCCACAAATATATTGAGGGAAGGCAAAGAAGAGGATTTGAAATCAAGGCAGAATTGCAGGAAACAGATTTCAGGAGGTAGATTCGAATTGCATTTAAAGCACATGAAAAGCGGCAAAACGTTGACAATGATGCCCTTGGCCAAAAAGGGCGTATGCGTTTTTTCCTGAATATATTCAGGAAAAATCGCATACGCCCTTTTTGGCCAACCAAGCAACCTGGAAAGGCAAATCAGCGCTACAAACAAGTCTCGCTTCCCATCGGTCAAAAGGGCCATGCTGAAAAAAGTGTCAAAACCAGAAATGCAGGACAGGCCATGGAGAAATGGGAGCCTTGCTACACTGATGGGCGGGATGTAAATTGCCAACAGCCACTCTGGAGAAGTGTACGGTGAGTCCTGAAACATCTAAAAAACACAGCTTAGAGAGCATAGGGCACTTCCACTCATGGGGGTATGAATTGGGAAAATGAAAAATCAGCAAGACACAAGCACCCCAAAGTTGAGGGCTGCTCTGTTGACAAGGACCTCCACTTCATTCCACCTTAAATATCCCAGGAAAGAGAAAAATGGGTAAAGAAGTTGTGGTCCTTATGTACAATGGAATATCACTCAGCCATGAAATCAATGTCATAAGGCTAGTAGCAGCATGATGAGTGGATTTAGGTACGACGATTCTAAGTGAAATAAGTCACACAGAAAAGGACACTTCTCATAAGGTATCACTGATAGCGGGAATGTAAAAACCGTTACAGTTGAACTGAATTACAAAACAGAACAGAGTCACACATGCAGAAAACACACTAAGGCTGCTTAACGGGAAAGGTGAAGTGGGGTGATACATAAAACAAGGGTATCAAATTAGCTCAGATACCGTTCCATAAACCCAATATGTAATAGACAAGACCTACTCCTTGCTCAGAGAACTGGACTCAACACGCCCTATTCACCGCACAAGAATATATCTGACTAATAATAATCGTAAAACCTATGTATTGATATCTCTCTGTTAGTGTGTCAAGTGGGTGTAAAGCGGCATAAACACAGCAGTGAAAAGCAGCTAAACCCCATTATAAAAATAAATTACTTTGAAACACCCATGAAACAAAGACAGTGAAAGAGAGAGAAATTCTTACACAATGCGTTCAGGGGCTGTGATGCAACCTGGATTGACCATATCTAGACTCACAGCTGGATCAGACATAAGGGTGGACACTCTTGGGGCTGAGAGGTTTGGTGAGGTTGGGTGAGCAAACGCAGACCTTTTAAATTAATACTGCATGGTACCCATCGCATGGGTCCCAAATCTCCAGGTTCAAGGGCATCTTCCTACATCGAAAACATGCATGAGAAACCCAGAAGATGGTACACCGTGTGATGGGGAAAGGTTTCTAAAACGCACCTCATTTCTCATCGCCTTGTGCCCGGGTTCGCCATTCCAGCCACTTTACTAGCAAGCTCCCTACTTGGAGCATCAGCACCTTTAACCTCCTGTTCCGTACAGGTTGCAATTTGTCCTGGTGATAAACGGGAAGACGTGGAACCAACGAGAGACTAGCTCTTGGTGTTGGGACAGGCACAGGTCACTCTATTTTCCCATCAGAAAGAAGAATTAACCACAGGCTCAGCCTGCCCCCCGGAACCAGAACAGGGCCTGAAGCCATTCTGCGATTTTGCCGCCAGCTCCCATAAAAACGAGTTGTAAAATGGAGGTTCAGGGCACTGCAATTCACAAACCTGCAGTTATAAATGATAACTCTCGTCCACAAATATATTGAGGGAAGGCAAAGAAGAGGATTTGAAATCAAGGCAGAATTGCAGGAAACAGATTTCAGGAGGTAGATTCGAATTGCATTTAAAGCACATGAAAAGCGGCAAATCGTTGACAATGATGCCCTTGGCCAAAAAGGGCGTATGCGTTTTTTCCTGAATATATTCAGGAAAAAACGCATACGCCCTTTTTGGCCAACCAAGCAACCTGGAAAGGCAAATCAGCGCTACAAACAAGTCTCGCTTCCCATCGGTCAAAAGGGCCATGCTGAAAAAAGTGTCAAAACCAGAAATGCAGGACAGGCCATGGAGAAATGGGAGCCTTGCTACACTGATGGGCGGGATGTAAATTGCCAACAGCCACTCTGGAGAAGTGTACGGTGAGTCCTGAAACATCTAAAAAACACAGCTTAGAGAGCATAGGGCACTTCCACTCATGGGGGTATGAATTGGGAAAATGAAAAATCAGCAAGACACAAGCACCCCAAAGTTTGGGGCTGCTCTGTTGACAAGGACCTCCACTTCATTCCACCTTAAATATCCCAGGAAAGAGAAAAATGGATAAAGAAGTTGTGGTCCTTATGTACAATGGAATATCACTCAGCCATGAAATCAATGTCATAAGGCTAGTAGCAGCATGATGAGTGGATTAAGGTACGACGATTCTAAGTGAAATAAGTCACATAGAAAAGGACACTTCTCATAAGGTATCACTGATAGAGGGAATGTAAAAACCGTTACACTTGAACTGAATTACAAAACAGAACAGAGTCACACATGCAGAAAACACACTATGGCTGCTTAACGGGAAAGGTGAGGTGGGGTGATACATAAAACAAGGGTTTCAAATTAGCTCAGATACCGTTCCATAAACCCAATATGTAATAGACAAGACGTACTCCTTGCTCAGAGAACTGGACTCAACACGCCCTATTCACCGCACAAGAATATATCTGACTAGTAATAATCGTAAAGCCTATGTATTGATATCTCTCTGTTAGTGTGTCAAGTGGGTGTAAAGCGGCATAAACACAGCAGTGAAAAGCAGCTAAATCCCATTATGAAAATAAATTACTTTGAAAAACCCATGAAACAAAGACAGTGAACGAGAGAGGAATTCTTACACAATGCGTTCAGGGGCTGTGATGCAACCTGGATTGACCATATCTAGACCCACAGCTGGATGAGACATAAGGGTGGACACTCTTGGGGCTGAGAGGTTTGGTGAGGTTGGGTGAGCAAACGCAGACCCTTTAAAGTAATACTGGATGGTACCCATCGCATGGGTCCCAAATCTCCAGGTTCAAGGGCATCTTCCTACATCAAAAACATGCATGAGAAACCCAGAAGATGGTACACCGTGTGATGGGGAAAGGTTTCTAAAATGCACCTCATTTCTCATCTCCTTGTGCCCGGGTTCGCCATTCCAGCCGCTTTACTAGCAAGCTCCCTACTTGGAGCATCAGCACCTTTAACCTCCTGTTCCGTACAGGTTGCAATTTGTCCTGAGGATAAACGGGAAGACGTGGAACCAACGAGAGACTAGCTCTTGGTGTTGGGACAGGCACAGGTCACTCTATTTTCCCATCAGAAAGAAGAATTAAACACAGGCTCAGCCTGCCCCCCGGAACCAGAACAGGGCCTGAATCCATTCTGTGATTTTGCGGCCAGCTCCCAAAAAAGCGAGTTGTAAAATGGAGGTTCAGGGCACTGCAATTCACAAACTTGCAGTTATAAATGATAACTCTCGTCCACAAATATATTGAGGGAAGGCAACGAAGAGGATTTGAAATCAAGGCAGAATTGCAGGAAACAGATTTCAGGAAGTAGATTCGAATCGCATTTAAAGCACATGAAAAGCGGCAAAACGTTGACAATGATGCCCTTGGCCAAAAAGGGCGTATGCGTTTTTTCCTGAATATATTCAGGAAAAAACGCATACGCCCTTTTTGGCCAACCAAGCAACCTGGAAAGGCAAATCAGCGCTACAAACAAGTCTCGCTTCCCATCGGTCAAAAGGGCCATGCTGAAAAAAGTGTCAAAACCAGAAATGCAGGACAGGCCATGGAGAAATGGGAGCCTTGCTACACTGATGGGCGGGATGTAAATTGCCAACAGCCACTCTGGAGAAGTGTACGGTGAGTCCTGAAACATCTAAAAAACACAGCTTAGAGAGCATAGGGCACTTCCACTCATGGGGGTATGAATTGGGAAAATGAAAAATCAGCAAGACACAAGCACCCCAAAGTTTAGGGCTGCTCTGTTGACAAGGACCTCCACTTCATTCCACCTTAAATATCCCAGGAAAGAGAAAAATGGGTAAAGAAGTTGTGGTCCTTATGTACAATGGAATATCACTCAGCCATGAAATCAATGTCATAAGGCTAGTAGCAGCATGATGAGTGGATTTAGGTACGACGATTCTAAGTGAAATAAGTCACACAGAAAAGGACACTTCTCATAAGGTATCACTGATAGAGGGAATGTAAAAACCGTTACACTTGAACTGAATTACAAAACAGAACAGAGTCACACATGCAGAAAACACACTATGGCTGCTTAACGGGAAAGGTGAGGTGGGGTGATACATAAAACAAGGGTATCAAATTAGCTCAGATACCATTCCATAAACCCAATATGTAATAGACAAGACCTACTCCTTGCTCAGAGAACTGGACTCAACACGCCCTATTCAACGCACAAAAATATATCTGACTAGTAATAATCGTAAAGCCTATGTATTGATATCTCTCTGTTAGTGTGTCAAGTGGGTGTAAAGCGGCATAAACACAGCAGTGAAAAGCAGCTAAATCCCATTATGAAAATAAATTACTTTGAAAAACCCATGAAACAAAGACAGTGAAAGAGAGAGGAATTCTTACACAATGCGTTCAGGGGCTGTGATGCAACCTGGATTGACCATATCTAGACCCACAGTTGGATGAGACATAAGGGTGGACACTCTTGGGGCTGAGAGGTTTGGTGAGGTTGGGTGAGCAAACGCAGACCCTTTAAAGTAATACTGCGTGGTACCCATCGCATGGGTCCCAAATCTCCAGCTTCAAGGGCATCTTCCTACATCACAAACATGCATGAGAAACCCAGAAGATGGTATACCGTGTGATGGGGAAAGGTTTCTAAAACGCACCTCATTTCTCATCGCCTTGTGCCCGGGTTCGCCATTCCAGCCACTTTACTAGCAAGCTCCCTACTTGGAGCATCAGCACATTTAACCTCCTGTTCCGTACAGGTTGCAATTTGTCCTGAGGATAAACGGGAAGACGTGGAACCAACGAGAGACTAGCTCTTGGTGTTGGGACAGGCACAGGTCACTCTATTTTCCCATAAGAAAGAAGAATTAACCACAGGCTCAGCCTACCCCCCGGAACCAGAACAGGGCCTGAAGCCATTCTGCGATTTTGCGGCCAGCTCCCATAAAAACGAGTTGTAAAATGGAGGTTCAGGGCACTGCAATTCACAATCCTGCAGTTATAAATGATAACTCTCGTCCACAAATATATTGAGGGAAGGCAAAGAAGAGGATTTGAAATCAAGGCAGAATTGCAGGAAACAGATTTCAGGAGGTAGATTCGAATTGCATTTAAAGCACATGAAAAGCGGCAAAACGTTGACAATGATGCCCTTGGCCAAAAAGGGCGTATGCGTTTTTTCCTGAATATATTCAGGAAAAATCGCATACGCCCTTTTTGGCCAACCAAGCAACCTGGAAAGGCAAATCAGCGCTACAAACAAGTCTCGCTTCCCATCGGTCAAAAGGGCCATGCTGAAAAAAGTGTCAAAACCAGAAATGCAGGACAGGCCATGGAGAAATGGGAGCCTTGCTACACTGATGGGCGGGATGTAAATTGCCAACAGCCACTCTGGAGAAGTGTACGGTGAGTCCTGAAACATCTAAAAAACACAGCTTAGAGAGCATAGGGCACTTCCACTCATGGGGGTATGAATTGGGAAAATGAAAAATCAGCAAGACACAAGCACCCCAAAGTTGAGGGCTGCTCTGTTGACAAGGACCTCCACTTCATTCCACCTTAAATATCCCAGGAAAGAGAAAAATGGGTAAAGAAGTTGTGGTCCTTATGTACAATGGAATATCACTCAGCCATGAAATCAATGTCATAAGGCTAGTAGCAGCATGATGAGTGGATTTAGGTACGACGATTCTAAGTGAAATAAGTCACACAGAAAAGGACACTTCTCATAAGGTATCACTGATAGCGGGAATGTAAAAACCGTTACAGTTGAACTGAATTACAAAACAGAACAGAGTCACACATGCAGAAAACACACTATGGCTGCTTAACGGGAAAGGTGAAGTGGGGTGATACATAAAACAAGGGTATCAAATTAGCTCAGATACCATTCCATAAACCCAATATGTAATAGACAAGACCTACTCCTTGCTCAGAGAACTGGACTCAACACGCCCTATTCACCGCACAAGAATATATCTAACTAATAATAATCGTAAAACCTATGTATTGATATCTCTCTGTTAGTGTGTCAAGTGGGTGTAAAGCGGCATAAACACAGCAGTGAAAAGCAGCTAAACCCCATTATAAAAATAAATTACTTTGAAACACCCATGAAACAAAGACAGTGAAAGAGAGCGAAATTCTTACACAATGCGTTCAGGGGCTGTGATGCAACCTGGATTGACCATATCTAGACTCACAGCTGGATCAGACATAAGGGTGGACACTCTTGGGGCTGAGAGGTTTGGTGAGGTTGGGTGAGCAAACGCAGACCCTTTAAATTAATACTGCATGGTACCCATCGCATGGGTCCCAAATCTCCAGGTTCAAGGGCATCTTCCTACATCGAAAACATGCATGAGAAACCCAGAAGATGGTACACCGTGTGATGGGGAAAGGTTTCTAAAACGCACCTCATTTCTCATCGCCTTGTGCCCGGGTTCGCCATTCCAGCCACTTTACTAGCAAGCTCCCTACTTGGAGCATCAGCACCTTTAACCTCCTGTTCCGTACAGGTTGCAATTTGTCCTGATGATAAACGGGAAGACGTGGAACCAACGAGAGACTAGCTCTTGGTGTTGGGACAGGCACAGGTCACTCTATTTTCCCATCAGAAAGAAGAATTAACCACAGGCTCAGCCTGCCCCCCGGAACCAGAACAGGGCCTGAAGCCATTCTGCGATTTTGCGGCCAGCTCCCATAAAAACGAGTTGTAAAATGGAGGTTCAGGGCACTGCAATTCACAAACCTGCAGTTATAAATGATAACTCTCGTCCACAAATATATTGAGGGAAGGCAAAGAAGAGGATTTGAAATCAAGGCAGAATTGCAGGAAACAGATTTCAGGAGGTAGATTCGAATTGCATTTAAAGCACATGAAAAGCGGCAAATCGTTGACAATGATGCCCTTGGCCAAAAAGGGCGTATGCGTTTTTTCCTGAATATATTCAGGAAAAAACGCATACGCCCTTTTTGGCCAACCAAGCAACCTGGAAAGGCAAATCAGCGCTACAAACAAGTCTCGCTTCCCATCGGTCAAAAGGGCCATGCTGAAAAAAGTGTCAAAACCAGAAATGCAGGACAGGCCATGGAGAAATGGGAGCCTTGCTACACTGATGGGCGGGATGTAAATTGCCAACAGCCACTCTGGAGAAGTGTACGGTGAGTCCTGAAACATCTAAAAAACACAGCTTAGAGAGCATAGGGCACTTCCACTCATGGGGGTATGAATTGGGAAAATGAAAAATCAGCAAGACACAAGCACCCCAAAGTTTGGGGCTGCTCTGTTGACAAGGACCTTCACTTCATTCCACCTTAAATATCCCAGGAAAGAGAAAAATGGATAAAGAAGTTGTGGTCCTTATGTACAATGGAATATCACTCAGCCATGAAATCAATGTCATAAGGCTAGTAGCAGCATGATGAGTGGATTAAGGTACGACGATTCTAAGTGAAATAAGTCACACAGAAAAGGACACTTCTCATAAGGTATCACTGATAGAGGGAATGTAAAAACCGTTACACTTGAACTGAATTACAAAACAGAACAGAGTCACACATGCAGAAAACACACTATGGCTGCTTAACGGGAAAGGTGAGGTGGGGTGATACATAAAACAAGGGTTTCAAATTAGCTCAGATACCGTTCCATAAACCCAATATGTAATAGACAAGACGTACTCCTTGCTCAGAGAACTGGACTCAACACGCCCTATTCACCGCACAAGAATATATCTGACTAGTAATAATCGTAAAGCCTATGTATTGATATCTCTCTGTTAGTGTGTCAAGTGGGTGTAAAGCGGCATAAACACAGCAGTGAAAAGCAGCTAAATCCCATTATGAAAATAAATTACTTTGAAAAACCCATGAAACAAAGACAGTGAACGAGAGAGGAATTCTTACACAATGCGTTCAGGGGCTGTGATGCAACCTGGATTGACCATATCTAGACCCACAGCTGGATGAGACATAAGGGTGGACACTCTTGGGGCTGAGAGGTTTGGTGAGGTTGGGTGAGCAAACGCAGACCCTTTAAAGTAATACTGCATCGTACCCATCGCATGGGTCCCAAATCTCCAGGTTCAAGGGCATCTTCCTACATCAAAAACATGCATGAGAAACCCAGAAGATGGTACACCGTGTGATGGGGAAAGGTTTCTAAAATGCACCTCATTTCTCATCTCCTTGTGCCCGGGTTCGCCATTCCAGCCGCTTTACTAGCAAGCTCCCTACTTGGAGCATCAGCACCTTTAACCTCCTGTTCCGTACAGGTTGCAATTTGTCCTGAGGATAAACGGGAAGACGTGGAACGAACGAGAGACTAGCTCTTGGTGTTGGGACAGGCACAGGTCACTCTATTTTCCCATCAGAAAGAAGAATTAACCACAGGCTCAGCCTGCCCCCCGGAACCAGAACAGGGCCTGAATCCATTCTGTGATTTTGCGGCCAGCTCCCAAAAAAGCGAGTTGTAAAATGGAGGTTCAGGGCACTGCAATTCACAAACTTGCAGTTATAAATGATAACTCTCGTCCACAAATATATTGAGGGAAGGCAACGAAGAGGATTTGAAATCAAGGCAGAATTGCAGGAAACAGATTTCAGGAAGTAGATTCGAATCGCATTTAAAGCACATGAAAAGCGGCAAAACGTTGACAATGATGCCCTTGGCCAAAAAGGGCGTATGCGTTTTTTCCTGAATATATTCAGGAAAAAACGCATACGCCCTTTTTGGCCAACCAAGCAACCTGGAAAGGCAAATCAGCGCTACAAACAAGTCTCGCTTCCCATCGGTCAAAAGGGCCATGCTGAAAAAAGTGTCAAAACCAGAAATGCAGGACAGGCCATGGAGAAATGGGAGCCTTGCTACACTGATGGGCGGGATGTAAATTGCCAACAGCCACTCTGGAGAAGTGTACGGTGAGTCCTGAAACATCTAAAAAACACAGCTTAGAGAGCATAGGGCACTTCCACTCATGGGGGTATGAATTGGGAAAATGAAAAATCAGCAAGACACAAGCACCCCAAAGTTTAGGGCTGCTCTGTTGACAAGGACCTCCACTTCATTCCACCTTAAATATCCCAGGAAAGAGAAAAATGGGTAAAGAAGTTGTGGTCCTTATGTACAATGGAATATCACTCAGCCATGAAATCAATGTCATAAGGCTAGTAGCAGCATGATGAGTGGATTTAGGTACGACGATTCTAAGTGAAATAAGTCACACAGAAAAGGACACTTCTCATAAGGTATCACTGATAGAGGGAATGTAAAAACCGTTACACTTGAACTGAATTACAAAACAGAACAGAGTCACACATGCAGAAAACACACTATGGCTGCTTAACGGGAAAGGTGAGGTGGGGTGATACATAAAACAAGGGTATCAAATTAGCTCAGATACCATTCCATAAACCCAATATGTAATAGACAAGACCTACTCCTTGCTCAGAGAACTGGACTCAACACGCCCTATTCACCGCACAAGAATATATCTAACTAATAATAATCGTAAAGCCTATGTATTGATATCTCTCTGTTAGTGTGTCAAGTGGGTGTAAAGCGTCATAAACACAGCAGTGAAAAGCAGCTAAACCCCATTATAAAAATAAATTACTTTGAAACACCCATGAAACAAAGACAGTGAAAGAGAGAGAAATTCTTACACAATGCGTTCAGGGGCTGTGATGCAACCTGGATTGACCATATCTAGACTCACAGCTGGATCAGACATAAGGGTGGACACTCTTGGGGCTGAGAGGTTTGGTGAGGTTGGGTGAGCAAACGCAGACCCTTTAAAGTAATACTGCATGGTACCCATCGCATGGGTCCCAAATCTCCAGGTTCAAGGGCATCTTCCTACATCGAAAACATGCATGAGAAACCCAGAAGATGGTACACCGTGTGATGGGGAAAGGTTTCTAAAACGCACCTCATTTCTCATCGCCTTGTGCCCGGGTTCGCCATTCCAGCCACTTTACTAGCAAGCTCCCTACTTGGAGCATCATCACCTTTAACCTCCTGTTCTGTACAGGTTGCAATTTGTCCTGAGGATAAACGGGAAGACGTGGAACCAACGAGAGACTAGCTCTTGGTGTTGGGACAGGCACAGGTCACTCTATTTTCCCATCAGAAAGAAGAATTAACCACAGGCTCAGCCTGCCCCCCGGAACCAGAACAGGGCCTGAAGCCATTCTGCGATTTTGCCGCCAGCTCCCATAAAAACGAGTTGTAAAATGGAGGTTCAGGGCACTGCAATTCACAAACCTGCAGTTATAAATGATAACTCTCGTCCACAAATATATTGAGGGAAGGCAAAGAAGAGGATTTGAAATCAAGGCAGAATTGCAGGAAAGAGATTTCAGGAGGTAGATTCGAATTGCATTTAAAGCACATGAAAAGCGGCAAATCGTTGACAATGATGCCCTTGGCCAAAAAGGGCGTATGCGTTTTTTCCTGAATATATTCAGGAAAAAACGCATACGCCCTTTTTGGCCAACCAAGCAACCTGGAAAGGCAAATCAGCGCTACAAACAAGTCTCGCTTCCCATCGGTCAAAAGGGCCATGCTGAAAAAAGTGTCAAAACCAGAAATGCAGGACAGGCCATGGAGAAATGGGAGCCTTGCTACACTGATGGGCGGGATGTAAATTGCCAACAGCCACTCTGGAGAAGTGTACGGTGAGTCCTGAAACATCTAAAAAACACAGCTTAGAGAGCATAGGGCACTTCCACTCATGGGGGTATGAATTGGGAAAATGAAAAATCAGCAAGACACAAGCACCCCAAAGTTTAGGGCTGCTCTGTTGACAAGGACCTCCACTTCATTCCACCTTAAATATCCCAGGAAAGAGAAAAATGGATAAAGAAGTTGTGGTCCTTATGTACAATGGAATATCACTCAGCCATGAAATCAATGTCATAAGGCTAGTAGCAGCATGATGAGTGGATTAAGGTACGACGATTCTAAGTGAAATAAGTCACACAGAAAAGGACACTTCTCATAAGGTATCACTGATAGAGGGAATGTAAAAACCGTTACACTTGAACTGAATTACAAAACAGAACAGAGTCACACATGCAGAAAACACACTATGGCTGCTTAACGGGAAAGGTGAGGTGGGGTGATACATAAAACAAGGGTTTCAAATTAGCTCAGATACCGTTCCATAAACCCAATATGTAATAGACAAGACCTACTCCTTGCTCAGAGAACTGGACTCAACACGCCCTATTCACCGCACAAGAATATATCTGACTAGTAATAATCGTAAAGCCTATGTATTGATATCTCTCTGTTAGTGTGTCAAGTGGGTGTAAAGCGGCATAAACACAGCAGTGAAAAGCATCTAAATCCCATTATGAAAATAAATTACTTTGAAAAACCCATGAAACAAAGACAGTGAACGAGAGAGGAATTCTTACACAATGCGTTCAGGGGCTGTGATGCAACCTGGATTGACCATATCTAGACCCACAGCTGGATGAGACATAAGGGTGGACACTCTTGGGGCTGAGAGGTTTGGTGAGGTTGGGTGAGCAAACGCAGACCCTTTAAAGTAATACTGCATGGTACCCATCGCATGGGTCCCAAATCTCCAGGTTCAAGGGCATCTTCCTACATCAAAAACATGCATGAGAAACCCAGAAGATGGTACACCGTGTGATGGGGAAAGGTTTCTAAAACGCACCTCATTTCTCATCTCCTTGTGCCCGGGTTCGCCATTCCAGCCGCTTTACTAGCAAGCTCCCTACTTGGAGCATCACCACCTTTAACCTCCTGTTCCGTACAGGTTGCAATTTGTCCTGAGGATAAACGGGAAGACGTGGAACCAACGAGAGACTAGCTCTTGGTGTTGGGACAGGCACAGGTCACTCTATTTTCCCATCAGAAAGAAGAATTAACCACAGGCTCAGCCTGCCCCCCGGAACCAGAACAGGGCCTGAAGCCATTCTGTGATTTTGCGGCCAGCTCCCATAAAAACGAGTTGTAAAATGGAGGTTCAGGGCACTGCAATTCACAAACCTGCAGTTATAAATGATAACTTTCGTCCACAAATATATTGAGGGAAGGCAACGAAGAGGATTTGAAATCAAGGCAGAATTGCAGGAAACAGATTTCAGGAAGTAGATTCGAATCGCATTTAAAGCACATGAAAAGCGGCAAAACGTTGACAATGATGCCTTTGGCCAAAAAGGGCGTATGCGTTTTTTCCTGAATATATTCAGGAAAAAACGCATACGCCCTTTTTGGCCAACCAAGCAACCTGGAAAGGCAAATCAGCGCTACAAACAAGTCTCGCTTCCCATCGGTCAAAAGGGCCATGCTGAAAAAAGTGTCAAAACCAGAAATGCAGGACAGGCCATGGAGAAATGGGAGCCTTGCTACACTGATGGGCGGGATGTAAATTGCCAAGAGCCACTCTGGAGAAGTGTCCGGTGAGTCCTGAAACATCTGAAAAACACAGCTTAGAGAGCATAGGGCACTTCCACTCATGGGGGTATAAATTGGGAAAATGAAAAATCAGCAAGACACAAGCACCCCAAAGTTTAGGGCTGCTCTGTTGACAAGGACCTCCACTTCATTCCACCTTCAATATCCCAGGAAAGAGAAAAATGGATAAAGAAGTTGTGGTCCTTATGTACAATGGAATATCACTCAGCCATGAAATCGATGTCATAAGGCTAGTAGCAGCATGATGAGTGGATTTAGGTACGACGATTCTAAGTGAAATAAGTCACACAGAAAAGGACACTTCTCATAAGGTATCACTGATAGAGGGAATGTAAAAACCGTTACACTTGAACTGAATTACAAAACAGAACAGAGTCACACATGCAGAAAACACACTATGGCTGCTTAACGGGAAAGGTGAGGTGGGGTGATACATAAAACAAGGGTTTCAAATTAGCTCAGATACCGTTCCATAAACCCAATATGTAATAGACAAGACCTACTCCTTGCTCAGAGAACTGGACTCAAAACGCCCTATTCACCGCACAAGAATATATCTGACTAGTAATAATCGTAAAGCCTATGTATTGATATCTCTCTGTTAGTGTGTCAAGTGGGTGTAAAGCGGCATAAACACAGCAGTGAAAAGCAGCTAAACCCCATTATAAAAATAAATTACTTTGAAACACCCATGAAACAAAGACAGTGAAAGAGAGCGAAATTCTTACACAATGCGTTCAGGGGCTGTGATGCAACCTGGATTGACCATATCTAGACTCACAGCTGGATCAGACATAAGGGTGGACACTCTTGGGGCTGAGAGGTTTGGTGAGGTTGGGTGAGCAAACGCAGACCCTTTAAAGTAATACTGCATGGTACCCATCGCATGGGTCCCAAATCTCCAGGTTCAAGGGCATCTTCCTACATCGAAAACATGCATGAGAAACCCAGACGATGGTACACCGTGTGATGGGGAAAGGTTTCTAAAACGCACCTCATTTCTCATCGCCTTGTGCCCGGGTTCGCCATTCCAGCCACTTTACTAGCAAGCTCCCTACTTGGAGCATCAGCACCTTTAACCTCCTGTTCCGTACAGGTTGCAATTTGTCCTGAGGATAAACGGGAAGACGTGGAACCAACGAGAGACTAGCTCTTGGTGTTGGGACAGGCACAGGTCACTCTATTTTCCCATCAGAAAGAAGAATTAACCACAGGCTCAGCCTGCCCCCCGGAACCAGAACAGGGCCTGAAGCCATTCTGCGATTTTGCCGCCAGCTCCCATAAAAACGAGTTGTAAAATGGAGGTTCAGGGCACTGCAATTCACAAACCTGCAGTTATAAATGATAACTCTCGTCCACAAATATATTGAGGGAAGGCAAAGAAGAGGATTTGAAATCAAGGCAGAATTGCAGGAAAGAGATTTCAGGAGGTAGATTCGAATTGCATTTAAAGCACATGAAAAGCGGCAAATCGTTGACAATGATGCCCTTGGCCAAAAAGGGCGTATGCGTTTTTTCCTGAATATATTCAGGAAAAAACGCATACGCCCTTTTTGGCCAACCAAGCAACCTGGAAAGGCAAATCAGCGCTACAAACAAGTCTCGCTTCCCATCGGTCAAAAGGGCCATGCTGAAAAAAGTGTCAAAACCAGAAATGCAGGACAGGCCATGGAGAAATGGGAGCCTTGCTACACTGATGGGCGGGATGTAAATTGCCAACAGCCACTCTGGAGAAGTGTACGGTGAGTCCTGAAACATCTAAAAAACACAGCTTAGAGAGCATAGGGCACTTCCACTCATGGGGGTATGAATTGGGAAAATGAAAAATCAGCAAGACACAAGCACCCCAAAGTTTAGGGCTGCTCTGTTGACAAGGACCTCCACTTCATTCCACCTTAAATATCCCAGGAAAGAGAAAAATGGATAAAGAAGTTGTGGTCCTTATGTACAATGGAATATCACTCAGCCATGAAATCAATGTCATAAGGCTAGTAGCAGCATGATGAGTGGATTAAGGTACGACGATTCTAAGTGAAATAAGTCACACAGAAAAGGACACTTCTCATAAGGTATCACTGATAGAGGGAATGTAAAAACCGTTACACTTGAACTGAATTACAAAACAGAACAGAGTCACACATGCAGAAAACACACTATGGCTGCTTAACGGGAAAGGTGAGGTGGGGTGATACATAAAACAAGGGTTTCAAATTAGCTCAGATACCGTTCCATAAACCCAATATGTAATAGACAAGACCTACTCCTTGCTCAGAGAACTGGACTCAACACGCCCTATTCACCGCACAAGAATATATCTGACTAGTAATAATCGTAAAGCCTATGTATTCATATCTCTCTGTTAGTGTGTCAAGTGGGTGTAAAGCGGCATAAACACAGCAGTGAAAAGCAGCTAAATCCCATTATGAAAATAAATTACTTTGAAAAACCCATGAAACAAAGACAGTGAACGAGAGAGGAATTCTTACACAATGCGTTCAGGGGCTGTGATGCAACCTGGATTGACCATATCTAGACCCACAGCTGGATGAGACATAAGGGTGGACACTCTTGGGGCTGAGAGGTTTGGTGAGGTTGGGTGAGCAAACGCAGACCCTTTAAAGTAATACTGCATCGTACCCATCGCATGGGTCCCAAATCTCCAGGTTCAAGGGCATCTTCCTACATCAAAAACATGCATGAGAAACCCAGAAGATGGTACACCGTGTGATGGGGAAAGGTTTCTAAAACGCACCTCATTTCTCATCTCCTTGTGCCCGGGTTCGCCATTCCAGCCGCTTTACTAGCAAGCTCCCTACTTGGAGCATCAGCACCTTTAACCTCCTGTTCCGTACAGGTTGCAATTTGTCCTGAGGATAAACGGGAAGACGTGGAACCAACGAGAGACTAGCTCTTGGTGTTGGGACAGGCACAGGTCACTCTATTTTCCCATCAGAAAGAAGAATTAACCACAGGCTCAGCCTGCCCCCCGGAACCAGAACAGGGCCTGAATCCATTCTGTGATTTTGCGGCCAGCTCCCAAAAAAGCGAGTTGTAAAATGGAGGTTCAGGGCACTGCAATTCACAAACTTGCAGTTATAAATGATAACTCTCGTCCACAAATATATTGAGGGAAGGCAACGAAGAGGATTTGAAATCAAGGCAGAATTGCAGGAAACAGATTTCAGGAAGTAGATTCGAATCGCATTTAAAGCACATGAAAAGCGGCAAAACGTTGACAATGATGCCCTTGGCCAAAAAGGGCGTATGCGTTTTTTCCTGAATATATTCAGGAAAAAACGCATACGCCCTTTTTGGCCAACCAAGCAACCTGGAAAGGCAAATCAGCGCTACAAACAAGTCTCGCTTCCCATCGGTCAAAAGGGCCATGCTGAAAAAAGTGTCAAAACCAGAAATGCAGGACAGGCCATGGAGAAATGGGAGCCTTGCTACACTGATGGGCGGGATGTAAATTGCCAACAGCCACTCTGGAGAAGTGTACGGTGAGTCCTGAAACATCTAAAAAACACAGCTTAGAGAGCATAGGGCACTTCCACTCATGGGGGTATGAATTGGGAAAATGAAAAATCAGCAAGACACAAGCACCCCAAAGTTTAGGGCTGCTCTGTTGACAAGGACCTCCACTTCATTCCACCTTAAATATCCCAGGAAAGAGAAAAATGGGTAAAGAAGTTGTGGTCCTTATGTACAATGGAATATCACTCAGCCATGAAATCAATGTCATAAGGCTAGTAGCAGCATGATGAGTGGATTTAGGTACGACGATTCTAAGTGAAATAAGTCACACAGAAAAGGACACTTCTCATAAGGTATCACTGATAGAGGGAATGTAAAAACCGTTACACTTGAACTGAATTACAAAACAGAACAGAGTCACACATGCAGAAAACACACTATGGCTGCTTAACGGGAAAGGTGAGGTGGGGTGATACATAAAACAAGGGTATCAAATTAGCTCAGATACCATTCCATAAACCCAATATGTAATAGACAAGACCTACTCCTTGCTCAGAGAACTGGACTCAACACGCCCTATTCACCGCACAAGAATATATCTAACTAATAATAATCGTAAAGCCTATGTATTGATATCTCTCTGTTAGTGTGTCAAGTGGGTGTAAAGCGTCATAAACACAGCAGTGAAAAGCAGCTAAACCCCATTATAAAAATAAATTACTTTGAAACACCCATGAAACAAAGACAGTGAAAGAGAGAGAAATTCTTACACAATGCGTTCAGGGGCTGTGATGCAACCTGGATTGACCATATCTAGACTCACAGCTGGATCAGACATAAGGGTGGACACTCTTGGGGCTGAGAGGTTTGGTGAGGTTGGGTGAGCAAACGCAGACCCTTTAAAGTAATACTGCATGGTACCCATCGCATGGGTCCCAAATCTCCAGGTTCAAGGGCATCTTCCTACATCGAAAACATGCATGAGAAACCCAGAAGATGGTACACCGTGTGATGGGGAAAGGTTTCTAAAACGCACCTCATTTCTCATCGCCTTGTGCCCGGGTTCGCCATTCCAGCCACTTTACTAGCAAGCTCCCTACTTGGAGCATCAGCACCTTTAACCTCCTGTTCCGTACAGGTTGCAATTTGTCCTGAGGATAAACGGGAAGACGTGGAACCAACGAGAGACTAGCTCTTGGTGTTGGGACAGGCACAGGTCACTCTATTTTCCCATCAGAAAGAAGAATTAACCACAGGCTCAGCCTGCCCCCCGGAACCAGAACAGGGCCTGAAGCCATTCTGCGATTTTGCCACCAGCTCCCATAAAAACGAGTTGTAAAATGGAGGTTCAGGGCACTGCAATTCACAAACCTGCAGTTATAAATGATAACTCTCGTCCACAAATATATTGAGGGAAGGCAAAGAAGAGGATTTGAAATCAAGGCAGAATTGCAGGAAAGAGATTTCAGGAGGTAGATTCGAATTGCATTTAAAGCACATGAAAAGCGGCAAATCGTTGACAATGATGCCCTTGGCCAAAAAGGGCGTATGCGTTTTTTCCTGAATATATTCAGGAAAAAACGCATACGCCCTTTTTGGCCAACCAAGCAACCTGGAAAGGCAAATCAGCGCTACAAACAAGTCTCGCTTCCCATCGGTCAAAAGGGCCATGCTGAAAAAAGTGTCAAAACCAGAAATGCAGGACAGGCCATGGAGAAATGGGAGCCTTGCTACACTGATGGGCGGGATGTAAATTGCCAACAGCCACTCTGGAGAAGTGTACGGTGAGTCCTGAAACATCTAAAAAACACAGCTTAGAGAGCATAGGGCACTTCCACTCATGGGGGTATGAATTGGGAAAATGAAAAATCAGCAAGACACAAGCACCCCAAAGTTTAGGGCTGCTCTGTTGACAAGGACCTCCACTTCATTCCACCTTAAATATCCCAGGAAAGAGAAAAATGGATAAAGAAGTTGTGGTCCTTATGTACAATGGAATATCACTCAGCCATGAAATCAATGTCATAAGGCTAGTAGCAGCATGATGAGTGGATTAAGGTACGACGATTCTAAGTGAAATAAGTCACACAGAAAAGGACACTTCTCATAAGGTATCACTGATAGAGGGAATGTAAAAACCGTTACACTTGAACTGAATTACAAAACAGAACAGAGTCACACATGCAGAAAACACACTATGGCTGCTTAACGGGAAAGGTGAGGTGGGGTGATACATAAAACAAGGGTTTCAAATTAGCTCAGATACCGTTCCATAAACCCAATATGTAATAGACAAGACCTACTCCTTGCTCAGAGAACTGGACTCAACACGCCCTATTCACCGCACAAGAATATATCTGACTAGTAATAATCGTAAAGCCTATGTATTGATATCTCTCTGTTAGTGTGTCAAGTGGGTGTAAAGCGGCATAAACACAGCAGTGAAAAGCATCTAAATCCCATTATGAAAATAAATTACTTTGAAAAACCCATGAAACAAAGACAGTGAACGAGAGAGGAATTCTTACACAATGCGTTCAGGGGCTGTGATGCAACCTGGATTGACCATATCTAGACCCACAGCTGGATGAGACATAAGGGTGGACACTCTTGGGGCTGAGAGGTTTGGTGAGGTTGGGTGAGCAAACGCAGACCCTTTAAAGTAATACTGCATGGTACCCATCGCATGGGTCCCAAATCTCCAGGTTCAAGGGCATCTTCCTACATCAAAAACATGCATGAGAAACCCAGAAGATGGTACACCGTGTGATGGGGAAAGGTTTCTAAAACGCACCTCATTTCTCATCTCCTTGTGCCCGGGTTCGCCATTCCAGCCGCTTTACTAGCAAGCTCCCTACTTGGAGCATCACCACCTTTAACCTCCTGTTCCGTACAGGTTGCAATTTGTCCTGAGGATAAACGGGAAGACGTGGAACCAACGAGAGACTAGCTCTTGGTGTTGGGACAGGCACAGGTCACTCTATTTTCCCATCAGAAAGAAGAATTAACCACAGGCTCAGCCTGCCCCCCGGAACCAGAACAGGGCCTGAAGCCATTCTGTGATTTTGCGGCCAGCTCCCATAAAAACGAGTTGTAAAATGGAGGTTCAGGGCACTGCAATTCACAAACCTGCAGTTATAAATGATAACTTTCGTCCACAAATATATTGAGGGAAGGCAACGAAGAGGATTTGAAATCAAGGCAGAATTGCAGGAAACAGATTTCAGGAAGTAGATTCGAATCGCATTTAAAGCACATGAAAAGCGGCAAAACGTTGACAATGATGCCTTTGGCCAAAAAGGGCGTATGCGTTTTTTCCTGAATATATTCAGGAAAAAACGCATACGCCCTTTTTGGCCAACCAAGCAACCTGGAAAGGCAAATCAGCGCTACAAACAAGTCTCGCTTCCCATCGGTCAAAAGGGCCATGCTGAAAAAAGTGTCAAAACCAGAAATGCAGGACAGGCCATGGAGAAATGGGAGCCTTGCTACACTGATGGGCGGGATGTAAATTGCCAAGAGCCACTCTGGAGAAGTGTCCGGTGAGTCCTGAAACATCTGAAAAACACAGCTTAGAGAGCATAGGGCACTTCCACTCATGGGGGTATAAATTGGGAAAATGAAAAATCAGCAAGACACAAGCACCCCAAAGTTTAGGGCTGCTCTGTTGACAAGGACCTCCACTTCATTCCACCTTCAATATCCCAGGAAAGAGAAAAATGGATAAAGAAGTTGTGGTCCTTATGTACAATGGAATATCACTCAGCCATGAAATCGATGTCATAAGGCTAGTAGCAGCATGATGAGTGGATTTAGGTACGACGATTCTAAGTGAAATAAGTCACACAGAAAAGGACACTTCTCATAAGGTATCACTGATAGAGGGAATGTAAAAACCGTTACACTTGAACTGAATTACAAAACAGAACAGAGTCACACATGCAGAAAACACACTATGGCTGCTTAACGGGAAAGGTGAGGTGGGGTGATACATAAAACAAGGGTTTCAAATTAGCTCAGATACCGTTCCATAAACCCAATATGTAATAGACAAGACCTACTCCTTGCTCAGAGAACTGGACTCAAAACGCCCTATTCACCGCACAAGAATATATCTGACTAGTAATAATCGTAAAGCCTATGTATTGATATCTCTCTGTTAGTGTGTCAAGTGGGTGTAAAGCGGCATAAACACAGCAGTGAAAAGCAGCTAAACCCCATTATAAAAATAAATTACTTTGAAACACCCATGAAACAAAGACAGTGAAAGAGAGCGAAATTCTTACACAATGCGTTCAGGGGCTGTGATGCAACCTGGATTGACCATATCTAGACTCACAGCTGGATCAGACATAAGGGTGGACACTCTTGGGGCTGAGAGGTTTGGTGAGGTTGGGTGAGCAAACGCAGACCCTTTAAAGTAATACTGCATGGTACCCATCGCATGGGTCCCAAATCTCCAGGTTCAAGGGCATCTTCCTACATCGAAAACATGCATGAGAAACCCAGACGATGGTACACCGTGTGATGGGGAAAGGTTTCTAAAACGCACCTCATTTCTCATCGCCTTGTGCCCGGGTTCGCCATTCCAGCCACTTTACTAGCAAGCTCCCTACTTGGAGCATCAGCACCTTTAACCTCCTGTTCCGTACAGGTTGCAATTTGTCCTGAGGATAAACGGGAAGACGTGGAACCAACGAGAGACTAGCTCTTGGTGTTGGGACAGGCACAGGTCACTCTATTTTCCCATCAGAAAGAAGAATTAACCACAGGCTCAGCCTGCCCCCCGGAACCAGAACAGGGCCTGAAGCCATTCTGCGATTTTGCCGCCAGCTCCCATAAAAACGAGTTGTAAAATGGAGGTTCAGGGCACTGCAATTCACAAACCTGCAGTTATAAATGATAACTCTCGTCCACAAATATATTGAGGGAAGGCAAAGAAGAGGATTTGAAATCAAGGCAGAATTGCAGGAAAGAGATTTCAGGAGGTAGATTCGAATTGCATTTAAAGCACATGAAAAGCGGCAAATCGTTGACAATGATGCCCTTGGCCAAAAAGGGCGTATGCGTTTTTTCCTGAATATATTCAGGAAAAAACGCATACGCCCTTTTTGGCCAACCAAGCAACCTGGAAAGGCAAATCAGCGCTACAAACAAGTCTCGCTTCCCATCGGTCAAAAGGGCCATGCTGAAAAAAGTGTCAAAACCAGAAATGCAGGACAGGCCATGGAGAAATGGGAGCCTTGCTACACTGATGGGCGGGATGTAAATTGCCAACAGCCACTCTGGAGAAGTGTACGGTGAGTCCTGAAACATCTAAAAAACACAGCTTAGAGAGCATAGGGCACTTCCACTCATGGGGGTATGAATTGGGAAAATGAAAAATCAGCAAGACACAAGCACCCCAAAGTTTAGGGCTGCTCTGTTGACAAGGACCTCCACTTCATTCCACCTTAAATATCCCAGGAAAGAGAAAAATGGATAAAGAAGTTGTGGTCCTTATGTACAATGGAATATCACTCAGCCATGAAATCAATGTCATAAGGCTAGTAGCAGCATGATGAGTGGATTAAGGTACGACGATTCTAAGTGAAATAAGTCACACAGAAAAGGACACTTCTCATAAGGTATCACTGATAGAGGGAATGTAAAAACCGTTACACTTGAACTGAATTACAAAACAGAACAGAGTCACACATGCAGAAAACACACTATGGCTGCTTAACGGGAAAGGTGAGGTGGGGTGATACATAAAACAAGGGTTTCAAATTAGCTCAGATACCGTTCCATAAACCCAATATGTAATAGACAAGACCTACTCCTTGCTCAGAGAACTGGACTCAACACGCCCTATTCACCGCACAAGAATATATCTGACTAGTAATAATCGTAAAGCCTATGTATTCATATCTCTCTGTTAGTGTGTCAAGTGGGTGTAAAGCGGCATAAACACAGCAGTGAAAAGCAGCTAAATCCCATTATGAAAATAAATTACTTTGAAAAACCCATGAAACAAAGACAGTGAACGAGAGAGGAATTCTTACACAATGCGTTCAGGGGCTGTGATGCAACCTGGATTGACCATATCTAGACCCACAGCTGGATGAGACATAAGGGTGGACACTCTTGGGGCTGAGAGGTTTGGTGAGGTTGGGTGAGCAAACGCAGACCCTTTAAAGTAATACTGCATCGTACCCATCGCATGGGTCCCAAATCTCCAGGTTCAAGGGCATCTTCCTACATCAAAAACATGCATGAGAAACCCAGAAGATGGTACACCGTGTGATGGGGAAAGGTTTCTAAAACGCACCTCATTTCTCATCTCCTTGTGCCCGGGTTCGCCATTCCAGCCGCTTTACTAGCAAGCTCCCTACTTGGAGCATCAGCACCTTTAACCTCCTGTTCCGTACAGGTTGCAATTTGTCCTGAGGATAAACGGGAAGACGTGGAACCAACGAGAGACTAGCTCTTGGTGTTGGGACAGGCACAGGTCACTCTATTTTCCCATCAGAAAGAAGAATTAACCACAGGCTCAGCCTGCCCCCCGGAACCAGAACAGGGCCTGAATCCATTCTGTGATTTTGCGGCCAGCTCCCAAAAAAGCGAGTTGTAAAATGGAGGTTCAGGGCACTGCAATTCACAAACTTGCAGTTATAAATGATAACTCTCGTCCACAAATATATTGAGGGAAGGCAACGAAGAGGATTTGAAATCAAGGCAGAATTGCAGGAAACAGATTTCAGGAAGTAGATTCGAATCGCATTTAAAGCACATGAAAAGCGGCAAAACGTTGACAATGATGCCCTTGGCCAAAAAGGGCGTATGCGTTTTTTCCTGAATATATTCAGGAAAAAACGCATACGCCCTTTTTGGCCAACCAAGCAACCTGGAAAGGCAAATCAGCGCTACAAACAAGTCTCGCTTCCCATCGGTCAAAAGGGCCATGCTGAAAAAAGTGTCAAAACCAGAAATGCAGGACAGGCCATGGAGAAATGGGAGCCTTGCTACACTGATGGGCGGGATGTAAATTGCCAACAGCCACTCTGGAGAAGTGTACGGTGAGTCCTGAAACATCTAAAAAACACAGCTTAGAGAGCATAGGGCACTTCCACTCATGGGGGTATGAATTGGGAAAATGAAAAATCAGCAAGACACAAGCACCCCAAAGTTTAGGGCTGCTCTGTTGACAAGGACCTCCACTTCATTCCACCTTAAATATCCCAGGAAAGAGAAAAATGGGTAAAGAAGTTGTGGTCCTTATGTACAATGGAATATCACTCAGCCATGAAATCAATGTCATAAGGCTAGTAGCAGCATGATGAGTGGATTTAGGTACGACGATTCTAAGTGAAATAAGTCACACAGAAAAGGACACTTCTCATAAGGTATCACTGATAGAGGGAATGTAAAAACCGTTACACTTGAACTGAATTACAAAACAGAACAGAGTCACACATGCAGAAAACACACTATGGCTGCTTAACGGGAAAGGTGAGGTGGGGTGATACATAAAACAAGGGTATCAAATTAGCTCAGATACCATTCCATAAACCCAATATGTAATAGACAAGACCTACTCCTTGCTCAGAGAACTGGACTCAACACGCCCTATTCACCGCACAAGAATATATCTAACTAATAATAATCGTAAAGCCTATGTATTGATATCTCTCTGTTAGTGTGTCAAGTGGGTGTAAAGCGTCATAAACACAGCAGTGAAAAGCAGCTAAACCCCATTATAAAAATAAATTACTTTGAAACACCCATGAAACAAAGACAGTGAAAGAGAGAGAAATTCTTACACAATGCGTTCAGGGGCTGTGATGCAACCTGGATTGACCATATCTAGACTCACAGCTGGATCAGACATAAGGGTGGACACTCTTGGGGCTGAGAGGTTTGGTGAGGTTGGGTGAGCAAACGCAGACCCTTTAAAGTAATACTGCATGGTACCCATCGCATGGGTCCCAAATCTCCAGGTTCAAGGGCATCTTCCTACATCGAAAACATGCATGAGAAACCCAGAAGATGGTACACCGTGTGATGGGGAAAGGTTTCTAAAACGCACCTCATTTCTCATCGCCTTGTGCCCGGGTTCGCCATTCCAGCCACTTTACTAGCAAGCTCCCTACTTGGAGCATCAGCACCTTTAACCTCCTGTTCCGTACAGGTTGCAATTTGTCCTGAGGATAAACGGGAAGACGTGGAACCAACGAGAGACTAGCTCTTGGTGTTGGGACAGGCACAGGTCACTCTATTTTCCCATCAGAAAGAAGAATTAACCACAGGCTCAGCCTGCCCCCCGGAACCAGAACAGGGCCTGAAGCCATTCTGCGATTTTGCCACCAGCTCCCATAAAAACGAGTTGTAAAATGGAGGTTCAGGGCACTGCAATTCACAAACCTGCAGTTATAAATGATAACTCTCGTCCACAAATATATTGAGGGAAGGCAAAGAAGAGGATTTGAAATCAAGGCAGAATTGCAGGAAAGAGATTTCAGGAGGTAGATTCGAATTGCATTTAAAGCACATGAAAAGCGGCAAATCGTTGACAATGATGCCCTTGGCCAAAAAGGGCGTATGCGTTTTTTCCTGAATATATTCAGGAAAAAACGCATACGCCCTTTTTGGCCAACCAAGCAACCTGGAAAGGCAAATCAGCGCTACAAACAAGTCTCGCTTCCCATCGGTCAAAAGGGCCATGCTGAAAAAAGTGTCAAAACCAGAAATGCAGGACAGGCCATGGAGAAATGGGAGCCTTGCTACACTGATGGGCGGGATGTAAATTGCCAACAGCCACTCTGGAGAAGTGTACGGTGAGTCCTGAAACATCGAAAAAACACAGCTTAGAGAGCATAGGGCACTTCCACTCATGGGGGTATGAATTGGGAAAATGAAAAATCAGCAAGACACAAGCACCCCAAAGTTTAGGGCTGCTCTGTTGACAAGGACCTCCACTTCATTCCACCTTAAATATCCCAGGAAAGAGAAAAATGGATAAAGAAGTTGTGGTCCTTATGTACAATGGAATATCACTCAGCCATGAAATCAATGTCATAAGGCTAGTAGCAGCATGATGAGTGGATTAAGGTACGACGATTCTAAGTGAAATAAGTCACACAGAAAAGGACACTTCTCATAAGGTATCACTGATAGAGGGAATGTAAAAACCGTTACACTTGAACTGAATTACAAAACAGAACAGAGTCACACATGCAGAAAACACACTATGGCTGCTTAACGGGAAAGGTGAGGTGGGGTGATACATAAAACAAGGGTTTCAAATTAGCTCAGATACCGTTCCATAAACCCAATATGTAATAGACAAGACCTACTCCTTGCTCAGAGAACTGGACTCAACACGCCCTATTCACCGCACAAGAATATATCTGACTAGTAATAATCGTAAAGCCTATGTATTCATATCTCTCTGTTAGTGTGTCAAGTGGGTGTAAAGCGGCATAAACACAGCAGTGAAAAGCATCTAAATCCCATTATGAAAATAAATTACTTTGAAAAACCCATGAAACAAAGACAGTGAACGAGAGAGGAATTCTTACACAATGCGTTCAGGGGCTGTGATGCAACCTGGATTGACCATATCTAGACCCACAGCTGGATGAGACATAAGGGTGGACACTCTTGGGGCTGAGAGGTTTGGTGAGGTTGGGTGAGCAAACGCAGACCCTTTAAAGTAATACTGCATGGTACCCATCGCATGGGTCCCAAATCTCCAGGTTCAAGGGCATCTTCCTACATCAAAAACATGCATGAGAAACCCAGAAGATGGTACACCGTGTGATGGGGAAAGGTTTCTAAAACGCACCTCATTTCTCATCTCCTTGTGCCCGGGTTCGCCATTCCAGCCGCTTTACTAGCAAGCTCCCTACTTGGAGCATCACCACCTTTAACCTCCTGTTCCGTACAGGTTGCAATTTGTCCTGAGGATAAACGGGAAGACGTGGAACCAACGAGAGACTAGCTCTTGGTGTTGGGACAGGCACAGGTCACTCTATTTTCCCATCAGAAAGAAGAATTAACCACAGGCTCAGCCTGCCCCCCGGAACCAGAACAGGGCCTGAAGCCATTCTGTGATTTTGCGGCCAGCTCCCATAAAAACGAGTTGTAAAATGGAGGTTCAGGGCACTGCAATTCACAAACCTGCAGTTATAAATGATAACTTTCGTCCACAAATATATTGAGGGAAGGCAACGAAGAGGATTTGAAATCAAGGCAGAATTGCAGGAAACAGATTTCAGGAAGTAGATTCGAATCGCATTTAAAGCACATGAAAAGCGGCAAAACGTTGACAATGATGCCTTTGGCCAAAAAGGGCGTATGCGTTTTTTCCTGAATATATTCAGGAAAAAACGCATACGCCCTTTTTGGCCAACCAAGCAACCTGGAAAGGCAAATCAGCGCTACAAACAAGTCTCGCTTCCCATCGGTCAAAAGGGCCATGCTGAAAAAAGTGTCAAAACCAGAAATGCAGGACAGGCCATGGAGAAATGGGAGCCTTGCTACACTGATGGGCGGGATGTAAATTGCCAACAGCCACTCTGGAGAAGTGTACGGTGAGTCCTGAAACATCTGAAAAACACAGCTTAGAGAGCATAGGGCACTTCCACTCATGGGGGTATGAATTGGGAAAATGAAAAATCAGCAAGACACAAGCACCCCAAAGTTGAGGGCTGCTCTGTTGACAAGGACCTCCACTTCATTCCACCTTAAATATCCCAGGAAAGAGAAAAATGGGTAAAGAAGTTGTGGTCCTTATGTACAATGGAATATCACTCAGCCATGAAATCAATGTCATAAGGCTAGTAGCAGCATGATGAGTGGATTTAGGTACGACGATTCTAAGTGAAATAAGTCACACAGAAAAGGACACTTCTCATAAGGTATCACTGATAGAGGGAATGTAAAAACCGTTACACTTGAACTGAATTACAAAACAGAACAGAGTCACACATGCAGAAAACACACTATGGCTGCTTAACGGGAAAGGTGAGGTGGGGTGATACATAAAACAAGGGTATCAAATTAGCTCAGATACCATTCCATAAACCCAATATGTAATAGACAAGACCTACTCCTTGCTCAGAGAACTGGACTCAACACGCCCTATTCACCGCACAAGAATATATCTAACTAATAATAATCGTAAAGCCTATGTATTGATATCTCTCTGTTAGTGTGTCAAGTGGGTGTAAAGCGTCATAAACACAGCAGTGAAAAGCAGCTAAACCCCATTATAAAAATAAATTACTTTGAAACACCCATGAAACAAAGACAGTGAAAGAGAGAGAAATTCTTACACAATGCGTTCAGGGGCTGTGATGCAACCTGGATTGACCATATCTAGACTCACAGCTGGATCAGACATAAGGGTGGACACTCTTGGGGCTGAGAGGTTTGGTGAGGTTGGGTGAGCAAACGCAGACCCTTTAAAGTAATACTGCATGGTACCCATCGCATGGGTCCCAAATCTCCAGGTTCAAGGGCATCTTCCTACATCGAAAACATGCATGAGAAACCCAGAAGATGGTACACCGTGTGATGGGGAAAGGTTTCTAAAACGCACCTCATTTCTCATCGCCTTGTGCCCGGGTTCGCCATTCCAGCCACTTTACTAGCAAGCTCCCTACTTGGAGCATCAGCACCTTTAACCTCCTGTTCCGTACAGGTTGCAAATTGTCATGAGGATAAACGGGAAGACGTGGAACCAATGAGAGACTAGCTCTTGGTGTTGGGACAGGCACAGGTCACTCTATTTTCCCATCAGAAAGAAGAATTAACCACAGGCTCAGCCTGCCCCCCGGAACCAGAACAGGGCCTGAAGCCATTCTGCGATTTTGCCACCAGCTCCCATAAAAACGAGTTGTAAAATGGAGGTTCAGGGCACTGCAATTCACAAACCTGCAGTTATAAATGATAACTCTCGTCCACAAATATATTGAGGGAAGGCAAAGAAGAGGATTTGAAATCAAGGCAGAATTGCAGGAAAGAGATTTCAGGAGGTAGATTCGAATTGCATTTAAAGCACATGAAAAGCGGCAAATCGTTGACAATGATGCCCTTGGCCAAAAAGGGCGTATGCGTTTTTTGCTGAATATATTCAGGAAAAAACGCATACGCCCTTTTTGGCCAACCAAGCAACCTGGAAAGGCAAATCAGCGCTACAAACAAGTCTCGCTTCCCATCGGTCAAAAGGGCCATGCTGAAAAAAGTGTCAAAACCAGAAATGCAGGACAGGCCATGGAGAAATGGGAGCCTTGCTACACTGATGGGCGGGATGTAAATTGCCAAGAGCCACTCTGGAGAAGTGTCCGGTGAGTTCTGAAACATCTGAAAAACACAGCTTAGAGAGCATAGGGCACTTCCACTCATGGGGGTATAAATTGGGAAAATGAAAAATCAGCAAGACACAAGCACCCCAAAGTTTAGGGCTGCTCTGTTGACAAGGACCTCCACTTCATTCCACCTTCAATATCCCAGGAAAGAGAAAAATGGATAAAGAAGTTGTGGTCCTTATGTACAATGGAATATCACTCAGCCATGAAATCGATGTCATAAGGCTAGTAGCAGCATGATGAGTGGATTTAGGTACGACGATTCTAAGTGAAATAAGTCACACAGAAAAGGACACTTCTCATAAGGTATCACTGATAGAGGGAATGTAAAAACCGTTACACTTGAACTGAATTACAAAACAGAACAGAGTCACACATGCAGAAAACACACTATGGCTGCTTAACGGGAAAGGTGAGGTGGGGTGATACATAAAACAAGGGTTTCAAATTAGCTCAGATACCGTTCCATAAACCCAATATGTAATAGACAAGACCTACTCCTTGCTCAGAGAACTGGACTCAACACGCCCTATTCACCGCACAAGAATATATCTGACTAGTAATAATCGTAAAGCCTATGTATTGATATCTCTCTGTTAGTGTGTCAAGTGGGTGTAAAGCGGCATAAACACAGCAGTGAAAAGCAGCTAAACCCCATTATAAAAATAAATTACTTTGAAACACCCATGAAACAAAGACAGTGAAAGAGAGCGAAATTCTTACACAATGCGTTCAGGGGCTGTGATGCAACCTGGATTGACCATATCTAGACTCACAGCTGGATCAGACATAAGGGTGGACACTCTTGGGGCTGAGAGGTTTGGTGAGGTTGGGTGAGCAAACGCAGACCCTTTAAAGTAATACTGCATGGTACCCATCGCATGGGTCCCAAATCTCCAGGTTCAAGGGCATCTTCCTACATCGAAAACATGCATGAGAAACCCAGACGATGGTACACCGTGTGATGGGGAAAGGTTTCTAAAACGCACCTCATTTCTCATCGCCTTGTGCCCGGGTTCGCCATTCCAGCCACTTTACTAGCAAGCTCCCTACTTGGAGCATCAGCACCTTTAACCTCCTGTTCCGTACAGGTTGCAATTTGTCCTGAGGATAAACGGGAAGACGTGGAACCAACGAGAGACTAGCTCTTGGTGTTGGGACAGGCACAGGTCACTCTATTTTCCCATCAGAAAGAAGAATTAACCACAGGCTCAGCCTGCCCCCCGGAACCAGAACAGGGCCTGAAGCCATTCTGCGATTTTGCCGCCAGCTCCCATAAAAACGAGTTGTAAAATGGAGGTTCAGGGCACTGCAATTCACAAACCTGCAGTTATAAATGATAACTCTCGTCCACAAATATATTGAGGGAAGGCAAAGAAGAGGATTTGAAATAAAGGCAGAATTGCAGGAAAGAGATTTCAGGAGGTAGATTCGAATTGCATTTAAAGCACATGAAAAGCGGCAAATCGTTGACAATGATGCCCTTGGCCAAAAAGGGCGTATGCGTTTTTTCCTGAATATATTCAGGAAAAAACGCATACGCCCTTTTTGGCCAACCAAGCAACCTGGAAAGGCAAATCAGCGCTACAAACAAGTCTCGCTTCCCATCGGTCAAAAGGGCCATGCTGAAAAAAGTGTCAAAACCAGAAATGCAGGACAGGCCATGGAGAAATGGGAGCCTTGCTACACTGATGGGCGGGATGTAAATTGCCAACAGCCACTCTGGAGAAGTGTACGGTGAGTCCTGAAACATCTAAAAAACACAGCTTAGAGAGCATAGGGCACTTCCACTCATGGGGGTATGAATTGGGAAAATGAAAAATCAGCAAGACACAAGCACCCCAAAGTTTAGGGCTGCTCTGTTGACAAGGACCTCCACTTCATTCCACCTTAAATATCCCAGGAAAGAGAAAAATGGATAAAGAAGTTGTGGTCCTTATGTACAATGGAATATCACTCAGCCATGAAATCAATGTCATAAGGCTAGTAGCAGCATGATGAGTGGATTAAGGTACGACGATTCTAAGTGAAATAAGTCACACAGAAAAGGACACTTCTCATAAGGTATCACTGATAGAGGGAATGTAAAAACCGTTACACTTGAACTGAATTACAAAACAGAACAGAGTCACACATGCAGAAAACACACTATGGCTGCTTAACGGGAAAGGTGAGGTGGGGTGATACATAAAACAAGGGTTTCAAATTAGCTCAGATACCGTTCCATAAACCCAATATGTAATAGACAAGACCTACTCCTTGCTCAGAGAACTGGACTCAACACGCCCTATTCACCGCACAAGAATATATCTGACTAGTAATAATCGTAAAGCCTATGTATTCATATCTCTCTGTTAGTGTGTCAAGTGGGTGTAAAGCGGCATAAACACAGCAGTGAAAAGCAGCTAAATCCCATTATGAAAATAAATTACTTTGAAAAACCCATGAAACAAAGACAGTGAACGAGAGAGGAATTCTTACACAATGCGTTCAGGGGCTGTGATGCAACCTGGATTGACCATATCTAGACCCACAGCTGGATGAGACATAAGGGTGGACACTCTTGGGGCTGAGAGGTTTGGTGAGGTTGGGTGAGCAAACGCAGACCCTTTAAAGTAATACTGCATCGTACCCATCGCATGGGTCCCAAATCTCCAGGTTCAAGGGCATCTTCCTACATCAAAAACATGCATGAGAAACCCAGAAGATGGTACACCGTGTGATGGGGAAAGGTTTCTAAAACGCACCTCATTTCTCATCTCCTTGTGCCCGGGTTCGCCATTCCAGCCGCTTTACTAGCAAGCTCCCTACTTGGAGCATCAGCACCTTTAACCTCCTGTTCCGTACAGGTTGCAATTTGTCCTGAGGATAAACGGGAAGACGTGGAACCAACGAGAGACTAGCTCTTGGTGTTGGGACAGGCACAGGTCACTCTATTTTCCCATCAGAAAGAAGAATTAACCACAGGCTCAGCCTGCCCCCCGGAACCAGAACAGGGCCTGAATCCATTCTGTGATTTTGCGGCCAGCTCCCAAAAAAGCGAGTTGTAAAATGGAGGTTCAGGGCACTGCAATTCACAAACTTGCAGTTATAAATGATAACTCTCGTCCACAAATATATTGAGGGAAGGCAACGAAGAGGATTTGAAATCAAGGCAGAATTGCAGGAAACAGATTTCAGGAAGTAGATTCGAATCGCATTTAAAGCACATGAAAAGCGGCAAAACGTTGACAATGATGCCCTTGGCCAAAAAGGGCGTATGCGTTTTTTCCTGAATATATTCAGGAAAAAACGCATACGCCCTTTTTGGCCAACCAAGCAACCTGGAAAGGCAAATCAGCGCTACAAACAAGTCTCGCTTCCCATCGGTCAAAAGGGCCATGCTGAAAAAAGTGTCAAAACCAGAAATGCAGGACAGGCCATGGAGAAATGGGAGCCTTGCTACACTGATGGGCGGGATGTAAATTGCCAACAGCCACTCTGGAGAAGTGTACGGTGAGTCCTGAAACATCTAAAAAACACAGCTTAGAGAGCATAGGGCACTTCCACTCATGGGGGTATGAATTGGGAAAATGAAAAATCAGCAAGACACAAGCACCCCAAAGTTTAGGGCTGCTCTGTTGACAAGCACCTCCACTTCATTCCACCTTAAATATCCCAGGAAAGAGAAAAATGGGTAAAGAAGTTGTGGTCCTTATGTACAATGGAATATCACTCAGCCATGAAATCAATGTCATAAGGCTAGTAGCAGCATGATGAGTGGATTTAGGTACGACGATTGTAAGTGAAATAAGTCACACAGAAAAGGACACTTCTCATAAGGTATCACTGATAGAGGGAATGTAAAAACCGTTACACTTGAACTGAATTACAAAACAGAACAGAGTCACACAGGCAGAAAACACACTATGGCTGCTTAACGGGAAAGGTGAGGTGGGGTGATACATAAAACAAGGGTTTCAAATTAGCTCAGATACCGTTCCATAAACCCAATATGTAATAGACAAGACCTACTCCTTGCTCAGAGAACTGGACTCAACACGCCCTATTCACCGCACAAGAATATATCTGACTAGTAATAATCGTAAAGCCTATGTATTGATATCTCTCTGTTAGTGTGTCAAGTGGGTGTAAAGCGGCATAAACACAGCAGTGAAAAGCAGCTAAATCCCATTATGAAAATAAATTACTTTGAAAAACCCATGAAACAAAGACAGTGAACGAGAGAGGAATTCTTACACAATGCGTTCAGGGGCTGTGATGCAACCTGGATTGACCATATCTAGACCCACAGCTGGATGAGACATAAGGGTGGACACTCTTGGGGCTGAGAGGTTTGGTGAGGTTGGGTGAGCAAACGCAGACCCTTTAAAGTAATACTGCATGGTACCCATCGCATGGGTCCCAAATCTCCAGGTTCAAGGGCATCTTCCTACATCAAAAACATGCATGAGAAACCCAGAAGATGGTACACCGTGTGATGGGGAAAGGTTTCTAAAACGCACCTCATTTCTCATCTCCTTGTGCCCGGGTTCGCCATTCCAGCCGCTTTACTAGCAAGCTCCCTACTTGGAGCATCAGCACCTTTAACCTCCTGTTCCGTACAGGTTGCAATTTGTCCTGAGGATAAACGGGAAGACGTGGAACCAACGAGAGACTAGCTCTTGGTGTTGGGACAGGCACAGGTCACTCTATTTTCCCATCAGAAAGAAGAATTAACCACAGGCTCAGCCTGCCCCCCGGAACCAGAACAGGGCCTGAAGCCATTCTGTGATTCTGCGGCCAGCTCCCATAAAAACGAGTTGTAAAATGGAGGTTCAGGGCACTGCAATTCACAAACCTGCAGTTATAAATGATAACTTTCGTCCACAAATATATTGAGGGAAGGCAACGAAGAGGATTTGAAATCAAGGCAGAATTGCAGGAAACAGATTTCAGGAAGTAGATTCGAATCGCATTTAAAGCACATGAAAAGCGGCAAAACGTTGACAATGATGCCTTTGGCCAAAAAGGGCGTATGCGTTTTTTCCTGAATAGATTCAGGAAAAAACGCATACGCCCTTTTTGGCCAACCAAGCAACCTGGAAAGGCAAATCAGCGCTACAAACAAGTCTCGCTTCCCATCGGTCAAAAGGGCCATGCTGAAAAAAGTGTCAAAACCAGAAATGCAGGACAGGCCATGGAGAAATGGGAGCCTTGCTACACTGATGGGCGGGATGTAAATTGCCAACAGCCACTCTGGAGAAGTGTACGGTGAGTCCTGAAACATCTGAAAAACACAGCTTAGAGAGCATAGGGCACTTCCACTCATGGGGGTATGAATTGGGAAAATGAAAAATCAGCAAGACACAAGCACCCCAAAGTTGAGGGCTGCTCTGTTGACAAGGACCTCCACTTCATTCCACCTTAAATATCCCAGGAAAGAGAAAAATGGGTAAAGAAGTTGTGGTCCTTATGTACAATGGAATATCACTCAGCCATGAAATCAATGTCATAAGGCTAGTAGCAGCATGATGAGTGGATTTAGGTACGACGATTCTAAGTGAAATAAGTCACACAGAAAAGGACACTTCTCATAAGGTATCACTGATAGAGGGAATGTAAAAACCGTTACACTTGAACTGAATTACAAAACAGAACAGAGTCACACATGCAGAAAACACACTATGGCTGCTTAACGGGAAAGGTGAGGTGGGGTGATACATAAAACAAGGGTATCAAATTAGCTCAGATACCATTCCATAAACCCAATATGTAATAGACAAGACCTACTCCTTGCTCAGAGAACTGGACTCAACACGCCCTATTCACCGCACAAGAATATATCTAACTAATAATAATCGTAAAGCCTATGTATTGATATCTCTCTGTTAGTGTGTCAAGTGGGTGTAAAGCGTCATAAACACAGCAGTGAAAAGCAGCTAAACCCCATTATAAAAATAAATTACTTTGAAACACCCATGAAACAAAGACAGTGAAAGAGAGAGAAATTCTTACACAATGCGTTCAGGGGCTGTGATGCAACCTGGATTGACCATATCTAGACTCACAGCTGGATCAGACATAAGGGTGGACACTCTTGGGGCTGAGAGGTTTGGTGAGGTTGGGTGAGCAAACGCAGACCCTTTAAAGTAATACTGCATGGTACCCATCGCATGGGTCCCAAATCTCCAGGTTCAAGGGCATCTTCCTACATCGAAAACATGCATGAGAAACCCAGAAGATGGTACACCGTGTGATGGGGAAAGGTTTCTAAAACGCACCTCATTTCTCATCGCCTTGTGCCCGGGTTCGCCATTCCAGCCACTTTACTAGCAAGCTCCCTACTTGGAGCATCAGCACCTTTAACCTCCTGTTCCGTACAGGTTGCAATTTGTCCTGAGGATAAACGGGAAGACGTGGAACCAATGAGAGACTAGCTCTTGGTGTTGGGACAGGCACAGGTCACTCTATTTTCCCATCAGAAAGAAGAATTAACCACAGGCTCAGCCTGCCCCCCGGAACCAGAACAGGGCCTGAAGCCATTCTGCGATTTTGCCACGAGCTCCCATAAAAACGAGTTGTAAAATGGAGGTTCAGGGCACTGCAATTCACAAACCTGCAGTTATAAATGATAACTCTCGTCCACAAATATATTGAGGGAAGGCAAAGAAGAGGATTTGAAATCAAGGCAGAATTGCAGGAAAGAGATTTCAGGAGGTAGATTCGAAATGCATTTAAAGCACATGAAAAGCGGCAAATTGTTGACAATGATGCCCTTGGCCAAAAAGGGCGTATGCGTTTTTTGCTGAATATATTCAGGAAAAAACGCATACGCCCTTTTTGGCCAACCAAGCAACCTGGAAAGGCAAATCAGCGCTACAAACAAGTCTCGCTTCCCATCGGTCAAAAGGGCCATGCTGAAAAAAGTGTCAAAACCAGAAATGCAGGACAGGCCATGGAGAAATGGGAGCCTTGCTACACTGATGGGCGGGATGTAAATTGCCAAGAGCCACTCTGGAGAAGTGTCCGGTGAGTCCTGAAACATCTGAAAAACACAGCTTAGAGAGCATAGGGCACTTCCACTCATGGGGGTATAAATTGGGAAAATGAAAAATCAGCAAGACACAAGCACCCCAAAGTTTAGGGCTGCTCTGTTGACAAGGACCTCCACTTCATTCCACCTTCAATATCCCAGGAAAGAGAAAAATGGATAAAGAAGTTGTGGTCCTTATGTACAATGGAATATCACTCAGCCATGAAATCAATGTCATAAGGCTAGTAGCAGCATGATGAGTGGATTTAGGTACGACGATTCTAAGTGAAATAAGTCACACAGAAAAGGACACTTCTCATAAGGTATCACTGATAGAGGGAATGTAAAAACCGTTACACTTGAACTGAATTACAAAACAGAACAGAGTCACACATGCAGAAAACACACTATGGCTGCTTAACGGGAAAGGTGAGGTGGGGTGATACATAAAACAAGGGTTTCAAATTAGCTCAGATACCGTTCCATAAACCCAATATGTAATAGACAAGACCTACTCCTTGCTCAGAGAACTGGACTCAACACGCCCTATTCACCGCACAAGAATATATCTGACTAGTAATAATCGTAAAGCCTATGTATTCATATCTCTCTGTTAGTGTGTCAAGTGGGTGTAAAGCGGCATAAACACAGCAGTGAAAAGCAGCTAAATCCCATTATGAAAATAAATTACTTTGAAAAACCCATGAAACAAAGACAGTGAACGAGAGAGGAATTCTTACACAATGCGTTCAGGGGCTGTGATGCAACCTGGATTGACCATATCTAGACCCACAGCTGGATGAGACATAAGGGTGGACACTCTTGGGGCTGAGAGGTTTGGTGAGGTTGGGTGAGCAAACGCAGACCCTTTAAAGTAATACTGCATGGTACCCATCGCATGGGTCCCAAATCTCCAGGTTCAAGGGCATCTTCCTACATCAAAAACATGCATGAGAAACCCAGAAGATGGTACACCGTGTGATGGGGAAAGGTTTCTAAAACGCACCTCATTTCTCATCTCCTTGTGCCCGGGTTCGCCATTCCAGCCGCTTTACTAGCAAGCTCCCTACTTGGAGCATCAGCACCTTTAACCTCCTGTTCCGTACAGGTTGCAATTTGTCCTGAGGATAAACGGGAAGACGTGGAACCAACGAGAGACTAGCTCTTGGTGTTGGGACAGGCACAGGTCACTCTATTTTCCCATCAGAAAGAAGAATTAACCACAGGCTCAGCCTGCCCCCCGGAACCAGAACAGGGCCTGAATCCATTCTGTGATTTTGCGGCCAGCTCCCATAAAAACGAGTTGTAAAATGGAGGTTCAGGGCACTGCAATTCACAAACTTGCAGTTATAAATGATAACTCTCGTCCACAAATATATTGAGGGAAGGCAACGAAGAGGATATGAAATCAAGGCAGAATTGCAGGAAACAGATTTCAGGAAGTAGATTGGAATCGCATTTAAAGCACATGAAAAGCGGCAAAACGTTGACAATGATGCCCTTGGCCAAAAAGGGCGTATGCGTTTTTTCCTGAATATATTCAGGAAAAAACGCATACGCCCTTTTTGGCCAACCAAGCAACCTGGAAAGGCAAATCAGCGCTACAAACAAGTCTCGCTTCCCATCGGTCAAAAGGGCCATGCTGAAAAAAGTGTCAAAACCAGAAATGCAGGACAGGCCATGGAGAAATGGGAGCCTTGCTACACTGATGGGCGGGATGTAAATTGCCAACAGCCACTCTGGAGAAGTGTACGGTGAGTCCTGAAACATCTAAAAAACACAGCTTAGAGAGCATAGGGCACTTCCACTCATGGGGGTATGAATTGGGAAAATGAAAAATCAGCAAGACACAAGCACCCCAAAGTTTAGGGCTGCTCTGTTGACAAGGACCTCCACTTCATTCCACCTTAAATATCCCAGGAAAGAGAAAAATGGATAAAGAAGTTGTGGTCCTTATGTACAATGGAATATCACTCAGCCATGAAATCAATGTCATAAGGCTAGTAGCAGCATGATGAGTGGATTTAGGTACGACGATTCTAAGTGAAATAAGTCACACAGAAAAGGACACTTCTCATAAGGTATCACTGATAGAGGGAATGTAAAAACCGTTACACTTGAACTGAATTACAAAACAGAACAGAGTCACACATGCAGAAAACACACTATGGCTGCTTAACGGGAAAGGTGAGGTGGGGTGATACATAAAACAAGGGTATCAAATTAGCTCAGATACCATTCCATAAACCCAATATGTAATAGACAAGACCTACTCCTTGCTCAGAGAATTTGACTCAACACGCCCTATTCACCGCACAAGAATATATCTGACTAATAATAATCGTAAAGCCTATGTATTGATATCTCTCTGTTAGTGTGTCAAGTGGGTGTAAAGGGGCATAAACACAGCAGTGAAAAGCAGCTAAATCCCATTATGAAAATAAATTACTTTGAAAAACCCATGAAACAAAGACAGTGAAAGAGAGAGGAATTCTTACACAATGCGTTCAGGGGCTGTGATGCAACCTGGATTGACCATATCTAGACCCACAGCTGGATCAGACATAAGGGTGGACACTCTTGGGGCTGAGAGGTTTGGTGAGGTTGGGTGAGCAAACGCAGACCCTTTAAAGTAATACTGCATGGTACCCATCGCATGGGTCCCAAATCTCCAGGTTCAAGGGGATCTTCCTACAACAAATACATGCATGAGAAACCCAGAAGATGGTACACCGTGTGATGGGGAAAGGTTTCAAAAACGCACCTCATTTCTCATCTCCTTGTGCCCGGGTTCGCCATTCCAGCCACTTTACTAGCAAGCTCCCTACTTGGAGCATCAGCACCTTTAACCTCCTGTTCCGTAGAGGTTGCAATTTGTCCTGAGGATAAACGGGAAGACGTGGAACCAACGAGAGACTACCTCTTGGTGTTGGGACAGGCACAGGTCACTCTATTTTCCCATAAGAAAGAAGAATTAACCACAGGCTCAGCCTACCCCCCGGAACCAGAACAGGGCCTGAAGCCATTCTGCGATTTTGCGGCCAGCTCCCATAAAAACGAGTTGTAAAATGGAGGTTCAGGGCACTGCAATTCACAAACCTGCAGTTATAAATGATAACTCTCGTCCAGAAATATTTTGAGGGAAAGCAAAGAAGAGGATTTGAAATCAAGGCAGAATTGCAGGAAACAGATTTCAGGAGGTAGATTCGAATCGCCTTTAAAGCACATGAAAAGCGGCAAAACGTTGACAATGATGCCCTTGGCCAAAAAGGGCGTATGCGTTTTTTCCTGAATATATTCAGGAAAAAACGCATACGCCCTTTTTGGCCAACCAAGCAACCTGGAAAGGCAAATCAGTGCTACAAAGAAGTCTCGCTGCCCATCGGTCAAAAGGGCTATGCTGAAAAAAGTGTCAAAACCAGAAATGCAGGACAGGCCATGGAGAAATGGGAGCCTTGCTACACCGATGGGCGGGATGTAAATTGCCAAGAGCCACTCTGGAGTAGTGTCCGGTGAGTCCTGAAACATCTGAAAAACACAGCTTAGAGAGCATAGGGCACTTTCACTCATGGGGGTATAAATTGGGAAAATTAAAAATCAGCAAGACACAAGCAACCCAAAGTTTAGGGCTGCTCTGTTGACCAGGACCTCCATTTCATTCCACCTTAAATATCCCAGGAAAAAGAAATATGGATAAAGAAGTTGTGGTCCTTATGTACAATGGAATATCACTCAGCCATGAAATAAATGTCGTAAGGTTAGTAGCAGCATGATGAGTGGATTTAGGTACGACGATTCTAAGTGAAATAAGTCACACAGAAAAGGACACTTCTCATAAGGTATCACTTATAGAGGGAATGTAAAAACCGTTACACTTGAACTGAATTACAAAACAGAACAGAGTCACACATGCAGAAAACACACTATGGCTGCTTAACGGGAAAGGTGAGGTGGGGTGATACATAAAACAAGGGTATCAAATTAGCTCAGATACCGATCCATAAACCCAATATGTAATAGACAAGACCTACTCCTTGCTCAGAGAACTGGACTCAACACGCCCTATTCACCGCACAAGAATATATCTGACTAGTAATAATCATAAAACCTATGTATTGATATCTCTCTGTTAGTGTGTCAAGTGGGTGTAAAGCGGCATAAACAAAGCAGTGAAAAGCAGCTAAATCCCATTATGAAAATAAATTACTTTGAAAAACCCATGAAACAAAGACAGTGAAAGAGAGAGTAATTCTTACACAATGCGTTCAGGGGCTGTGATGCAACCTGGATTGACCATATCTAGACCCACAGCTGGAAGAGACATAAGGGTGGACACTCTTGGGGCTGAGAGGTTTGGTGAGGTTGGGTGAGCAAATGCAGACCCTTTAAAGTAATACTGCGTGGTACCCATCGCATGGGTCCCAAATCTCCAGGTTCAAGGGCATCTTCCTACATCAAAAACATGCATGAGAAACCCAGAAGATGGTACACCGTGTGATGGGGAAAGGTTTCTAAAACGCACCTCATTTCTCATCTCCTTGTGCCCGGGTTCGCCATTCCAGCCACTTTACTAGCAATCTCCCTACTTGGAGCATCAGCACTTTTAACCTCCTGTTCCGTAGAGGTGGCAATTTGTCCTGAGGATGAACGGGAAGACGGGGAACCAACGAGAGACTAGCTCTTGGTGTTGGGACAGGCACAGGTCACTCTATTTTCCCATCAGGAAGAAGAATTAACCACAGGCTCAGCCTGCCCCCCGGAACCAGAACAGGGCCTGAAGCCATCCTGCGCTTTTGCGGCCAGCTCCCAAAAAAGCGAGTTGTAAAATGTAGGTTCAGGACACTGCAATTCAGAAACCTACAGAGTTATAAATGATAACTCTCGTTCACAAATATATTGAGGGAAGGCAACGAAGAGGATTTGAAATCAAGGCAGAATTGCAGGAAACAGATTTCAGGAGGTAGATACGAATCGCTTTTAAAGCACATGAAAAGCGGCAAAACGTCGACAATGATGCCTTTGGCCAAAAAGGGCGTATGCGTTTTTTCCTGAATATATTCAGGAAAAAACGCATACGCCCTTTTTGGCCAACCAAGCAACCTGGAAAGGCAAATCAGTGCTACAAAGCATTCTCGCTTCCCATCGGTCAAACGGACCATGCTGAAAAAAGTGTCAAAACCAGAAATGCAAGACAGGCCATGGAGAAATGGGAGCCTTGCTATGCTGATGGGCCGGATGTAAATTGCCAACAGCCACTCTGGAGAAGTGTACGGTGTGTCCTGAAACATCGAAAAAATATAGCTTAGAGAACATAGGACACTTCCACTCATGGGCGCATAAATTGGGAAAATTAAAAATCAGGAAGACACAGGCACCCCAAAGTTTAGGGCTGCTCTGTTGACAAGAACCTCCACTTCATGACACCTGAAATATCCCAGGAAAGAGAAAAATGGATAAAGAAGTGGTGGTCCTTATGTACAATGGAATAACACTCAGCCATGAAATCAATGTCATAAGGCTAGTAGCAGCATGATGAGTGGATTTAGGTAAGACGATTCTAAGTGAAATAAGTCACACAGAAAAAGACACGTATCATAAGCTATCACTTATAGAGGGAATGTAAAAACCGCTACACTTGAACTGAATTACAAAGCAGAACAGAGTCACACGTTTAGAAAACACACTATGGCTGGTTAACGGGAAAGCTGAGGTGGGGTGATGCATAAAACAAGGGTTTCAAATTATCTGAGATACCGTTCCATAAACCCAATATGTAACAGACAAGAACTACTCCTTGCTCAGAGAACAGGACTCAACACACCCTATTCACCGCAAAAGAATATATTTGATTAGTAGTAATCTTAAAACCTATGTATTGATATCTCTCTGTTAGTGTGTCAAGTGGGTTTAAAGCGGCATAAACACAGTAGTGAAAAGCAGCTAAACCCCATTATAAAAATAAATTACTTTTAAAAACCCATGATACAAAGACAGTGAAAGAGAGAGAAATTCTTACACAATTCGTTCAGGGGCTGTGATGCAACCTGGATCGACCATATCTAGACCCACAGCTGTGTGAGACATAAGGGTGGACACTCTTGCGGCTGAGAGGTTTGGTGAGTTTTGATGAGCCAACGCAGACCCTTTAAAGTAATACTGCGTGACACCCATCCCATGGGTCCCAAATCTCCAGGTTCAAGGGCATCTTCCTACATCAAAAACATGCATGAGAAACCCAGAAGATGGTACACCATGTGATCGGGAAAGGTTTCTAAAATGCACCTCATTTATCATCTCCTTGTGCTCGGGTTCGCCATTCCAGCCACTTTCCTAGCAATCTCCCTACTTGGAGCATCAGCACCTTTAACCTCCTGTTCCGTACAGGTTGCAATTTGTACTGAGGATGAACGGGAAGAGGGGGAACCAATGAGAGACTAGATCTAGGTGTTGGGACAAGCACAGGTCACTCTATTTTCCCTTCAGAAAGAAGAATTAACCACAGGCTCAGCCTGCCCCCCGGAAGTAGAACAGGGCCTGAAGCAATCCTGCGCTTTTGCGGCCAACTCCCAAAAAAGCGAGTTGAAAAATGGATCTCAGGGGCACTGCAATTCACAAACCTGCAGAGTTATCAATGATAACTCTCGTCCACAAATATATTGAGGGAAGGCAACGAAGAGGATTTGAAAGCAAGGCAGAATTGCAGAAACAGACTTAAGGAGGTAGATTCGAATCGCCTTTAAAGCAAATGAAAAGCGGCAAAACGTTGACAATGATACCCTTGGCCAAAAAGGGCGTATGCGTTTTTTCCTGAATATATTCAGGAAAAAACGCATACGCCCTTTTTGGCCAACCAAGCAACCTGGAAAGGCAAATCAGCGCTACAAAGAAGTCTCGCTTCCCATCGGTCAAAAGGGCCATGCTGAAAAAAGTGTCAAAACCAGAAATGCAGGACAGGCCATGGAGAAATGGGAGCCTTGCTACACTGATGGGCGGGATGTAAATTGCCAACAGTCACTCTGGAGAAGTGTATGGTGTGTCCTGAAACATCTAAAAAACACAGCTTAGAGAGCATAGGGCATTTCCACTCATGGGCGTATAAATTGGGAAAACTAAAAATCAGCAAGACACAGGCACACCAAAGTTTAGGGCTGCTCTGTTGACAAGAACCTTCTCTTCATTACACCTTAAATATCCCAGGAAATAGGAAAATGGATAACGATGTTGTGGTCCTTATGTACAATGGAATATCACTCAGCCATGAAATCAATGTCATAAGGCTATTAGCAGCATGATGAGTGGATTTATGTTCGACGATTCTAAGTGAAATAAGTCACACAGAAAAAGACACTTATCATAAGCTATCACTTATAGAGGGAATGTAAAAACCGCTACACTTGAACTGAATTACAAAGCAGAACAGAGTCACACGTTTAGAAAACACACTATGGCTGCATAACGGGAAAGGTGAGGTGGGGTGATGCATAAAACAAGGGTTTCATATTAGCTCAAATACCGTTCCATAAACCCAATATGTAATAGACAAGACCTACTCCTTGCTCAGAGAACTGGACTCAACACGCCCTATTCGCCGCACAAGAATATATCTGACTAGTAATAATCTTAAAACCTATGTATTGATGTCCCTCTGTAAGTGAATCAAGTGGGTGTAAAGGGGCATAAACACAGCAGTGAAAATCAGGTAAACCCCATTATAAAAATAAATTACTTAAAAATTCCAAAAAACAAAGACAGTGATAGAGGGAAAATTTTTACGTAATTCGTTCCGGGGCTGTGATGCAACCTGGTGTGACCATATCTAGACCCACAGCTGGATGAGAAATAAAGCTGGACACTCTTGGGGCTGAAGGTCTCTTTCCCTATTTACCAGATTAGGAACGTAGAAAGGCTGCCACCCTCTGGCCGTTACCTGCAAAAGCAGCTTTAAAACCTGTGCTAATGGTCACTTCATATGAACAAGTACTTCAGGGCTGTAAATGAAACGTGCCCTCAAAATGTCTTGAGGGAGGTAATGGCCAAAAATTTTCAAAATGTGACACTTACTTTAAGAAAACACTTTGAAGAACTGAGCTGTAATCACAGTTTGATAAATAAAAAGGGCATGCTTTAAAGCTCAATTTCAACAGATTATGGGACACATGCAAATTCAACCACAGATAGGCATCAGCTCGCACCCATTAGAATAACCATCAGCAAGAAAACTACAAACAATAAATATTGAAGGTGTTTTGGAGAAATGCATACCCTCAATTTTAAGTGGGACGTAACCTGGAAAGAGCCACTAATGAGAACTGAATGGTGGTGCCTTTAAAACATACACACTGAGCTACCATATGATACAGCAAGCCCACTCCTTGGCCTATAACATAAGAAGATATAACTGGAAAGACACAGGCAAGCAAATGTGCATTGCAGCAGTATTACAATAGCCAAGACATGGAGGCAACCAGAAAGTCCATCAAGAGGTGCGTGGCCAAAGAAGAACTGGTACACGTACAGATGGAATATTAGCCAGGGAAAAAAATGAAACAATGCCATTTGCAGCACCATGTATGATTCTTGAGGTAATCAGGCAAATTGTACTAAGTCAGAAAGCAAAAGACACATATCCTATAATATCACTTATAGGTCTTAGCTAAAAATTGATACCAATGAAAATATTTCCACAGAGAAATGCAATCACAGATTCATTAAACAAACTTATGGTTCACCAAATGGAAAGGTGTGAGGATTGGATACATTAGGATATTGGGGTTAAGATAGATATAGAAACACATGTGAAATATGTAATCACCAAAGACCTACGTAATACCAAGACAAGACTACTCAACATCGTGTCATAACCTACATGGGAAAATGATCCAAAGAAGAATAGATATATGTATATGTTTAAAAGAACCACATCTTTCACACCTAGAAGAAACAAAACATTTTAATTAAATTTGCTCTGACAAAAAATAAAAATTAAATTAAAAAAAGAACAAGAAGTAATGAGACATAAACTTAAGGGGCTATTTGCTGGCACATTGCATTCTAATTTACAACCAGAACATGACTTCCATTAAGGCTCTGTCATCACTAATAAAGCAGCTTTATAAGCAATGTTGAAGGTAGCTTAAAAGAAGTCTCACTAATTATTGATAGTAACAAGGAAACAAAGAAAAGTAAAAATCTCACTGCAAAAAGTATACATAGGGTAAGGATAGTAGATCAAACACTTATTAAACTTCTGTAGAGAATAAAAGACAACAGTAGTATGTTTTTTTAAAAAGAGAGGGCCCAAATAAATCTGAAATGAAAGAGATGATGTTACAACGGACACCACAGAAATACAAAGTATCCTAAGATACACACAGGGTAACTCAGGGCTCAGACTGGACAGAGCCCACTCTCCAGTCCCCTGTACATGACTTACAGGAGCCTCAGGAACTGAGGAGGGGGTCCCTGAGGAGAGGCTCAAGATAGAATATGGTAGACATTAACATGACTGCATTCATCTTAAACATGCCTGAACTACATTCACACGAGATGATTTTGTCCTGTATGTACATCGGCACCTCTAGTTGGAACTGCAGATCTTTGGCTTCAACACCTCTACTGACAACGTTAGCGTCACCTGCTGTGGACCGTCTCCTATAGGATTTCTAGAATCACAAAACATCGAAGCTTCACAGGACCCAGAGTCTGTGCAACTCCACACAGAGTCTCAGAGTCTCAACTCCACTCAGATACTCCACTCTTGGAGGGCACACACAAAGTAGTGTGCACATCAGGACCCAGGGGAAGGAGCAGTGACCCTGTAGGAGAATGACCAGAACTACCTGCTACTTTTAGAGGGTCTCCTGCAGAGGCAGGTGGTGGCTGTGGCTGTGGCTCACCGTGAGGACAACGACACTGGCAGCAGAAGTTCTGGGAAATACTCCTTGGTGTGAGCCCTCCCAGAGTCCGCCATTAGCCCCACCAAGAGCAAGGTAGGCTCCAGGGCTGGGTCGCCTCAGGCCAAACAACCAACAGGGAGGGAACCCAGCCCCATGCATCAGCAGACAAGCGGATTAAACTTTTTATTAAAGTTTTATTTAATCCGTAGACAAGCGGATTAAAGCTCTGCCCACCAAAGCAACACCCAGCTCTACCCACCACCAGTCCTTCCCATCAGGAAGCTTGCACAAGCCTCTAAGATAGACTCATCCACCGGAGAGCAGACAGCAGAAGCAAGAAGAACTACAATTCTGCAGCCTGTGGAAGGAAAACCACATTCACAGAAAGATAGACAAAATGAAAAGGCAGAGGACTTTATACCAGATCAAGGAACAAGATAAAACCCCAGAAAAAAAAACAAAATGAGGTGGAGATAGGGAACCTTCCAGAAAAAAAATTCAGAATAATGATAGTGAAGTTGAGCCAAGACCTTGGAAAAAGAAAGGAGGCAAAGATCGAGAAGATGCAAGAAATGTTTAACAAAGACCTAGAAGAATTAAGGAACAAACACCTAGAAGAATTAAAGAACAAACAAACAGAGGTGAACAATGGAATAACTGAAATGAAAAATACACTAGAAGGAATCAGTAGCAGAATAACTGTGGCAGAAGAACGGATAAGTGACCTGGAAGACAGAAAGGTGGAAATCACTGCCATGGAACAGAATAAAGAAAAAGAATGAAAATAAACGAAGACACCCCAAGAGTCCTCTGGGACAACATTAAACGCAACAACATTCGCATTATAGGGGTCCCAGAAGGAGAAGAGAGAGAGAAAGGACCCGAGAATATATTTAAAGAGATAATGGTCAAAAACTTCCCTAGCATGGGAAAAGAAATAGCCACCCAAGTCCAGAAGCACAGAGTGTCCCAGGCAGGATAAACCAAAGGAGAAAAATGACAAGACACATAGTAATCAAATTGACAAAAATTAACGACAAAGAAAAATGATTGAAAGCAGCAAGGGAAAAATGACAAATAACATACAAGGGAACTCCCATAAGGATAACAACTGATTTCTCAGCAGAAAATCTACAAGCCAGAAGGAAGTGGCATGATAAATTTAAAGTGATGAAAGGGAAGAACCTACAACCAAGAGTACTCCACCCTGCAAAGAGCTCATTCAGATTTGATGGAGAAATCAAAAGCCTTACAGACAAGCAAAAGCTAAGAGAATTCAGCACCATGAAACCAGCTCTACACCAAATGCTAAAGGAACTTCTCTAAGTGGGAAACACAAGAGAAGAAAAGGACCCACCAAGACAAACCCATAACAATTAAGAAAATAGTAGTAGGAACATACATATCGATAATTACCTTAAACGTGAATGCACTACATGTTCCAACCAAAAGACACAGGCTCGCTGAATGGATACAAAAACAAGACCCATATATATGCTGTCTACAAGAGATCCATTTCAGACCTAGGGACACATACAGACTCAAAGTGAGGCGATGGAAAAATATATTCTATGCAAATGAAAATCAAAAGAAAGCTGGAGTAGCAATACTCATATCAGATAAAATAGACTTTAAAATAAAGAATGTTACAAGAGACAAGGAAAGGCACTACATAATGGTCAGGGGATAAATCCAAGAAGAAGATATAACAATTATAAATATATATGTACCCAAAATAGGAGCAGCTCAATGTATAAGGCAACTGCTAACAGCTATAAAAGAGGAAATCGACAGTAACACAATAATAGCGGGGGACTTTAACAGCTCACTTACACCAGTGGAGATCAGCCAGACAGAAAATTAATAAGGAAACACAAGCTTTAAATGACACAATAGACCAGATAGAGTTAATTGATATTTATAGGACATTCCATCCAAAAACAGCAGATTACACGTTCTTCTCAACTGCACACGGAACATTCTCCAGGATAGATCACATCTTGGGTCACAGATAAAGCCTCAGTAAATTTAAGAAAACTGAAATCATATCAAGCAGCTGTTCCGACCACAATGCTATGAGATTAGAAATCAATTACACGGAAAAAACCGTAAAAAACACAAACACATGGAGGCTAAACAATACGTTACTAAATAACCAAGAGATCACTGAAGAAATCAAAGAGGAAATCAAAAACTACCTAGAGACAAATGACAACAAAAACACGATGATCCAAAACCTATGGGATGCAGCAAAAGGAGTTCTAAGAGGGAAGTTTATAGCAATACAAGCCTACCTCAAGAAACAAGAAAAATCTCAAATAAACAATCTAACCTTACACCTAGAGGAACTAGAGAAAGAAGAACAAAACCCAAAGTTAGTAGAAGGAAAGAAATCATAAAGATCAGAGCAGAAATAAATGAAATAGAAACAAAGAAAATGAAAGCAAAGATCAATAAAACTAAAAGCTGGTTCTTTGAGAAGATAAGCAAAAATGATCAACCTTTAGCCGGACTCCAGAAAAAGAGGGAGAGGACGCAAATCAACAAAATTAGAAGTGAAAAAGCAGAAGTTATAACAGACACCACAGGAATACAAAGCATCCTAAGAGACTACTACAAGCAACTCTAGGCCAATAAAATGGACAATCTGGAAGAAATGGACAAATTCTTAGAAAGGGATAACCTTCTAAGACTGAACCAGGAAGAAATAGAAAATATGAACAAACCTATCACAAGCAATGAAATTGAAACTGTGATTAAAAATCTTCCAACAAACAAAAGTCCAGAACCAGATGGCATCACAGGTGAATTCTATCAAACATTTAGAGCAGAGCTAACACCCAACCTTCTCAAATTCTTCAAAACAATTGCAGCGGAAGGAACACTCCCAAACTCATTCTATGAGACCACCATCACCCTGATACCAAAATCAGACAGAGATACTACAAGGAAAGAAAATTATAGACCAATATCACTGATGAATATAGATGTAAAAATCCTCAACAAAATACTAGCAAACAGAATCGAACAACACATGAAAAGGATCATACACCATGATCAAGTGGGGTTTATCCCAGGGATGCGAGGATTCTTCAATATACACAAATCAATGTGATACACCATATTAACAAATTGTAGAATAAAAGCATATGATCATCTCAATAGATGAAGGAAAAGATTTTGAGAAAATTCAACACTCATTTACGATAAAAACTCTGCAGAGTGTGGGTATAGAGGGAAACTACCTCAACATAATAAAGGCCATATATGACAAACCCACAGCAAACAACATTCTCAATGGTGAAAAACTGAAAGCGTTTCCTCTAAGATCAGGAACAAGACGAGGATGTCCACTCTCACCACTGCTATTCAACATAGTTTTGGAAGTCCTAGCCATGGCAATCAGAGAAGAAAAAGAAATAAAAGGAATACAAAAAGGAAAAGAAGAAGTAAAATTGTCACTGTTTGCAGATGACATGATATCATAGATAGAGAATCCTAAAGATGCCACCAGAAAACCACTGGAGCTAATCAATGAATTTGGTAAAGTTGCAGGATACAAAATTAATGCACAGAAATTGCTTGCATTCCTATACACTAACAATGAAAGATCAGAAAGAGAAATTAAGGAAACAATCCCATTACCACTGCAACAAAAAGAATAAAATACCTAGGAATAAACCTACCTAAGGAAGTAAAAGACCTGTACTCAGAAAACTATAAGACACTGATGAAAGAAATCAAAGATGATATAAACAGATGGAGACATATACCATGTTCTCGGATTAGAAGAATCAATATTGTGAAAATGACTATACTACCCAAAGCAATCTACAGATTCAATGCAATCCCGATCAAAATACCTTTGGCATTTTCTACAGAACAAGAAAAAAAAAAATCTTAAAATTTGTAGGGAGACACAAAAGACCCTGGATAGCCAAAGCAGTCTTGAGGGGGGAAAAAAAAGAGCTGGAGGAATCAGACTTCCAGACTTCAGACTATATTGCAAAGCTACAGTAATCAAGATAATATGGTACTGACACAAGAACAGAAATATAGGTCAATAGAGCAGGATAGAAAGCACAGAGATAAACCCACGTACCTATGGTTCACTAATCTATGACAAAGGAGGCAAGGGTATACAATGGAGAAAAGACAGTGTCTTCAGCAAGTGGTGCTGGGAAAACTGGACAGTTACATGTAAAAGAATGAAATTAGTACACATCCTAACACCATACACAAAAATAAACTCAAAATGGATTAGAGACCTAAATATAAGACCAGCCACTATAAAACTCTTAGAGGAAAACATAAGCAGAACAGTCTATGACATAAATCACAGCAAGATCCTTTTTGACCCACCTCCTAGAGAAATGGAAATAAAAACAAAAATAAAAAAATGGGACCGAATGAAACATAAATTCTTTTGCACAGCAAAGGAAAACATAAGCAAGATGAAAAGACAACCATCAGAATGGGAGAAAATATTTTCAAATGAAGCAAATGGCAAAGGATTAATCTCCAAAAAGCAGCTCATGTAGCTCAATATCACAAAACCAAACAATCCAATCCAAAAATGGGCAGAAGACCTAAATAGACATTTCTCCAAAGAAGATATACAGGTTGCCAACAAACACATGAAAGGATGCTGAACATCACTAATCATTAGAGAAATGCAAATCAAAACTACAGTGAGGTATCACCTCACACCAGTCAGAATGGCCATCATCAAAAAATCTACCAACAATAAATGCTGGAGAGGCATTTATTGGAGCAAAGGGAACCCTCTTGCACTGTTGGTGGGAATGTAAATTGATATAGCCACTAGGGAGAACGGTATGGGGGTTCCTTAAAAACTAAAAATAGAACTACCATACAACCCAGCAAACCCACTCCTGGACATTTACCCTGAGAAAACCATAATTCAAAAAGAGTCATGTACCACAATGTTCACTGTAGCTCTATTTACAATAGCCAGGACATGGAAGCAACCTAAGTGTCCATCAACAGATAAATGGATAAGGAAGATGTGGCACAAATATACAATGGAACATTATTCAGCCATAAAAAGAAACGAAATTGAGTTACTTTTAGTGAGGTGGATGGATCTAGAGTCTGTCCTACAGAGTGAAGTAAGTCAGAAAGAGAAAAACAAATACCGTATGCTAACACATATATATGGAATCTTAAAAAAAAAAGTTTATGAAGAACCTAGGGGCAGGAAAGGATTAAGGACACAGACGTAGAGAAAGGACTTGAGGACATGGGGAGAGGGAAGGGTAAGCTGGGACAAAGTGAGAGAGTGGTATGGACATATATACACTACCAAATGTAAAATTGATAGCTACTGGGAAGCAGCCACATAGCACAGGGAGATCAGCGCTGTGCTTTGTGACCACCTAAAAGGGTGGGATAAGGGAGTGAGAGGGAGTTGCAAGAGGGAGGGGATATGGTGTTATATGTATACGCACAGCTGATTCACTTTTTTATACAGCAGAAACTAACACACAATTGTAAAGCAATTATACTCCAATAAAGATGTAAAAGAAAAAAAAAAAGCCCAGAGATAAACCTACACACCTATGGCCCACTAATCTATGACAAAGGAGGCAAGGGTATACAAAGGAGAAAAGACAGTCTCTTCAATAAGTGGTGCTGGGAAAAATGGACAGCTACATGTAAAAGAATGAAATTAGAACACTCCCTAACACCATACACAAAAAATAAACTCAAAATGGATTAGAGACCAAAATGTAAGACCGGACACTATAAAACTCTTAGAGGAAAACATAGGAAGAATACTCTTTGACATAAATCACAGCAAGATCTTTTTTGATCCACCTCCTAGAGTAATGGAATAAAAAAAAAAATAAACATATGGGAGCAAATGAAACCTAAAAGCTTTTGCAAAGCAAAGGAAACTACAAACAAGACGAAAAGACAACCCTCACAATGGGAGAAAATATTTGCAAATGAATCAATGGACAAAGGATTAATCTCCAATGTATATAAACAGCTCATGCAGCTCAACAGTAAAAAAACAAACAACCCAATCCAAAAATGGGCAGATGACGTAAATAGACATTTGTCCCAAGAAGACATACAGATGACCAAGAAGCACATGAAAAGCTGCTCAACATCACTAATTATTAGAGAAATATAAACCAAAACTACAATGAGGTATCGCCTCACACGAGTTAGAATGGGCATCATCAGAAAATCTACAAGCAACAAATGCTGGAGAGGGTGTGGAGAAAAGGGAACCCTCTTACACTATTTGTGGGAATGTAAATTGATACAGTCACGATGGAGAACAGTATGGAGGTTCCTTAAGAAACTAAAAATAGAATTACCATATGACCCAGCAATCCCACTACTGGCCATATACCCAGAGAAAACCATAATTCAAAAAGACATATTCACCACAATATTCATTGCAGCACTATTTACAATAGCCAGGTCATGGAAGCAACCTAAATGCCCATAGACAGACGAACAGAAAAGATGTGCTACATATATAAAATGGAATATTACTCAGCCATAAAAAGGAATGAAATTGGGTCATTTGTAGAGACGTGGATAGATCTAGAGACTGTCATACAGAGTGAAGTAAGTCAGAAAGAGAAAAACAAATATCGTATATTAACGCATACATGTGGAACCTAGAAAAATGGTAAAGATGAACCGGTTTGCAAGGCAGAAATAGAGACACAGATGTAGAGAACAAATGTATGGACACCAAGGGGGGAAAGTGGCAGGGTGGTGGTGGTGGGATGAATTGCGAGCCTGGGATTGACATATATACACTTATATGTATAAAATAGGTTACCAATAAGAGCCTGCTGTATAAAAAAATGAATAAAATAAATTCAAAAATTAAAAAATAAGTAATACTTAAAAAAATAAAACAGAAAAAAAGTTCTGTCCTTCCCATAGACGTATTTATATGAATGAATTATTTCCATGCTTATATCCATAAATACAAAAAGAGGAATAAAACTTACCTTGAACCAAAAAAGAAAAAAAAAAAAAAAAAACAGAACCCACTGGTCATACAGAGGAAAACCCTATCAGGGCACTTGCTCCAGGGGTAAACAATTCTGAAGTTGGTCACAGGTGGGGAATCATCTCCCATGCAGCCAGCAGCCCCCACACGAGGAGCGTCCTCATTGCAAAGCTGGGGGACCGTGAGGAGGCGTCTCTGAGTAAACGTGAGCTGAGCCCCAGGCCAGCTGCTGCTGAACTTTTCCCACCCTTCCCAGGTAAAACACCTGAATGTGTGCAAAGACTTTAAAAACTAGAGGAAGGGGCTTGGAGTCACACCAGCGACAGCACGCAGGCCGACTTGGTGCCTGCAGGCCAGCCAGGATGGTCCTGGCCCCGGGCGCTCGTCTGGAAGCTTTCCATTTCCCTGCCTGAGGTACCCCTCCTGTCCCGGCCCCCACTGCTTTTTTCCTTCCTCACCTCTGCCCGGGGAGAAATTCCAGCAGCAAGTATGGGTGACACATCCTCTTCTTTAGCAGGTGGCAGCCCGGCAACTCCTGCAGAAAGTCCAGCAGAGCCCCAGTCACACTGGGCCACTCATAGAGCCGTGGGCCCTACTCCCTCCCACCAGCCCAACCCCGAGACTGCTGACGGGGCAGAGAATATGGCGTCAGGCACAGCTGCAGAGGCTTTTGCTGCCTGGAGGGGTGTTTATATTGACCTCAACCCAGGCACACCTGGGAAGGGCTGGCCGGCCGGGTCAGGCTGCCCAGGTCAGCCAATCCTCGCCCCTCAGGGGCTCAGAGTTGCAGAAAATGGGCCTTGCTGCACCGGCCAGATCCAAGGAACAGGTGTAGGGTCCCGAGAGTCAGGATAGATAAGGGGCGGCAGCCCTGGCTTGTTTTCGAATCATTTTATCTGGTCCATGAGTGGGAGACAACTTCAAGAAGACCCTCTGCTAATGAGAGGAACCCAGGAGTCAGGGAGAGGAGGGGTGGTGGGTGGAGACAGAGGCCTGGTGCCCCGGCTGCAGTGGAAGCCCCTGGAAGACCAGGCAGAGGGAGGCCGCACAGAGTGAAGCCTAGGGTCACAGACCTGTTGGAGCTGCTGTTTGTTAGTTCAAGCTCTGCTCTGAGGTGCTCTGTGTCAGCTCTGAGTGACAGGGGTGCTGGGGGTGCTCTGCAATGAGGGCTATGTGCACGGTTCCTGTGTGCCCAGCCCTGCCGGGGTACCTGTCCACGGGAGCTCCATATCCAGGGAGGGGCCTGCCCACGAGAGCCCCGTGGGCTGCTGCGTACCTGCCCAGGTGAGCTCCATATCCTGGGAGGGGCCTGACCACAAGAGCCCCGTGGGCTGCTGGGGACCTGCTAGAGGACGCCAGGACAGTCAGTGAAGCCACAGAGGATATACATCTAGTAGTTCCTAATTCCTACACCCTGCTGGTCATTCTACCATCCACCAGGACATGGCATTCTGTATTAGACTTCAATGATGCCTTCTTCTGTATTCCATTAGTCCCAGAGTCACAAGAAATTTTGGCTGTGAGTGGCAGGACTCAACCTACAACAAAAACAATACTGCTGGGCCGTCCTGCCCCAGGGGTTCAAAAATTCCCACACCATCTTTGGGGAAACGTTAGCTAAAGACCTAAAAGATCTACCTCTGGAGAAGGGAACCCTCCTTCAATATGCAGATGACATTCTGATCACCAGCCCGACTAAGGAGGCCTCTGAACTACCTAGCCAATAAAAGATAGAAGGTGTCCAAGGAAAAGGCTCAAATATCACAAACTAAGGTGGCCTTCCTGGGCTTCATTCGCACAGAAGGTCGGAGAAGCCCACCCCAGGAAAGGGAAGAAGCCATTTGCAGCCTCACCTTTCCTGAAACTAGAAGACAGCTTAGGGGTTCCTGGGGAGACCGGGGTTTGCTGCATCTGGATCCCTAACTACAGTCTAATAGCTGGGCCTCTATATGAAACACTGAAAGGAAAAGATGATGATCCTTTTGAATAGAATCCAGAAGCGGCCTTTCAAGAATGGAAAGAGCAGTCAATTCAGACCCTGGCCCTGGACCTCCCTAAGTTAGCTAAACCCTTTGACCTTTACATTCCTGGTCCAAGGCGAATCGCCCTTGGAGTATTAGTGCAAAAACTGGGACCACTTGAAATGGAACAATGTAAGAATGCCCTCCAGGCATTGGCCAGCCACCCCATCCGACCAGGATACTGGGGGTATCTAAAAACCTGGAAATCAGCAGCCCGCAAGGCCAGCTCCCTCCTAAGGGAAAAGGACGCCACTTGGTGATCCTAACCACCCACCATGCCCTGAAGTTGCAGGGATTGCTCCGTGGGCACAATGACCTCGAGTGAGGAGGCCCTCCAACACCAACCTCCAGAGAGACAACCTGGGGCAATGGGCCCCCATGACGACTCGTGTGACCATCACTTGACCTGGAGCTTCTCTCAGAAAACAACAAGAGTGTGCCCCCAAAGAGTAGACTATTGCTTACAGGACTTACTGCACCCAGAGCGGAGCTAATAAACTTGGCAGGGGAACCGTAAATAACGCTGCCACCATAGAAAAGCCTACAGACACCGCAGTGACGGCGGCCAATGAGACCGGCTGTACTCCTGGCTACTTCAAAAGGCCGTTGACTGAGTGGCCGTCATGGTCCTGGATCACCACCGGCCCTGGACTGTCTGGGAGTTGAGCAAGCAGGGCTCTGACACCTGGTGCTGTTTGTACGTTAATTCAGTGGCCTAACTGAAGAAAGCACAGACTACTGGTCAGAGCATCTAGGCTGGCAGAAACCATCAGCCTAAGGGGGCCGAACCAATGTGGAGCAGGGTAAAACCGCCCACCCCCCCAGCGTCTCTGCACATCTCTTTCCTGGACCCTTAAAGGTCATTAGAATCTATAAAACTTCCAATGCTGGTGCTCAGGCAGACGAGCAGTGAGGGAGGAGGCCTGCAGACAATCAACCTCACCTGGAGGCTGCTGGGGAGAAGTCCTGCCCCTCCCCCCGGGTATGAGGACACCCAACTCAGCATGAAGCATTTACAGAAGACGTGTCTGCACCCTCAGCGCCCCAAGAATGAGGAATGGGACAAAAGGCAGAGGAGGGCTTTGTCACTGGCAAAGCCCATTAAAAATTCCTGGGAGATAAAAATAGAATCTGGGCAATAAAATAAAGTCTAACCATTTTTTCCTTTGTGCTTTGTCTAATTTCACTTGCTCCTAGGTTTCCACATGCAGAGGTCCCACACCCGACACTTCAGACCCGATTTCCTCGTGCAAAATGGCTGGGCCGACACCTCAGCTCGTGGGGCCCCGTGCAGACTCTGCAACATAGAGCCTGAGCTCCAGCCAACCTGGCCCTCGAGAGCTCCGCCCCCTCCCTCCTGCTGATGCTGACAGGATCCCTACACAGCAGCCCGGCCCACAACCCGCAGGGGAGCACACACTCTCACCTCTCCATTCTCTGATCAAAATATAAAGTTTTCCTTTGCTTCTGAACCAAAGTCAGTCTCGATCTGTTGGCTCCAATGACACTGGGCAGGGAGACCCTTGTTGGGGCCCACTCTGCAGGATCAGTAACAGAATTTGAGAACATTGTAACTTCAATGAACAGATGTGTGAGCCAAACTGTAATTAACATAGAGCAGTGTATAAGGCTCGTGTAAAATAAGATGTTTCTAACACTTCCATTTGATATTTCCATCACTTTATTATAAGCAAGTTCAGTGGAGGGGTTTGTCTTATTTGTCAGGTCAACAGTAGAGAAATGCAGTGATTTCTTTCCAAGGATGTACATCTAATAATCTTGGTTGAAGTTTCAACCTTGTTTGGAATGATTTTCCATTGAAAATGATACCTCTCTTTCAGCTCCTAGATTTCTGAGAAGTATAAAATCTTATATTTTTTTATTACCAAAGGGGAAAGGTGGGAGGAGGGATAAATTAACAGTTTCAGACTAACATATACACACTGCTATGTATAAAATATATCATCAACAAGGAACTACTGTATAGCACAGGGAACTATACTCAATATTTTGTAATGACCCCTGAGGGGAAATAATCTGAAAAACAATAGATATCTATATCGACATCATCTATCAACTACAGATAAAATGGAAACTAAAGGAGGCCGATGGTGAGCGTTTCTGAACCTGAAGACTTCAATCATCTAAAGTTCGGACTCTGCCCACGGCCCAAGTCCCTTAATGAACACACATGTACCAGTAGCTTAAAAATTCCCCAGATTGGAGTTCGGGGAGACACTGATTTGGAAAAATCCCTTGTGTTCTCCTTACATACACGGGACCTTTCCTACAGCTAAAACATGCCTGTGACACCCAGAAGATGGAACACGGTTGGATCAGGAAGATTTTGGAAAAGGCACCAAAACTCCTAATTTCCTGGTTGTTGGGTTCACCTCTCCAGCCTTTTTCCTTAAAATCTCCCCACTTGAGGATGTCAGCACCTTCAACATCCAGTTGCACAGAAATTGGAATTTGTCCAAAGGAAGAAGGGGAAGGAGGAGAAACAAGGAGAGCCAAGCCCTAGATGTTCGGAGAGGCACATGTCACTCTACTTTCCAGTCAGGAAGAAGAATTAAGAAAAGGCTTAGCCTGCCACCGGGAACCAGAGTAGGGCCAGAAGCAAATGAGAGTTTCTGCGGAAAGCTCCCAAAAAAGCGAGTTGAAAAATGGAGCTCAGGGGCACTGCAATTCACAAATCTGCAGAGTTATAAATGATAACTCTCGTCCACAAATATATTGAGGGAAGGCAACGAAGAGGATTTGAAATCAAGGCAGAATTGCAGGAAACAGATTTCAGGAGTTAGATTCGAATCACCCCTAAAGCACATGAAAAGCGGCAAAACGTCGACAATGATGCACTTGGCCAAAAAGAGCATATGCGTTTTTTTCTGAATGAATTCAGGAAAAAACCCATAGGCCCTTTGTGGCCAACCAAGCAAGCCGGAAATGCAATTCAGCACTACAAAGAAGTCTGACTTCCCATCGGTCAAAATGGCCTTGCTAAAAAAGTGTAAAAACAAGAAATGCAGGAGAGGCCAGGGAGGAAAGGGAGCCTTGTTACACTGATGGGTGGGGTATAAATTGCCAATGATGACTCTGGAGAAGGGTATGGTGTTTCCTAAAACATCTAAAAAACACAGCTAGAGAGAAAGGAGCACATCCACTCATGGGCGTAGAAATTGGGAAAACTAAAAATCAGCAAGACACAGGCACCCCAAACATTAGGGCTGCTCTGTAGACAAAAACCTCCACTTAATTCCACCTTAAATATCCAAGGAAAGAGAAAAATGGATAAAGAAGTTGTGGTCCATATGTACAATTGTATATCACTCAGGCGTGAGATAAATATTATAAGGCTGGTAGCAGCATGATGAGTGGATTTAGGTAGGACTATTCTAAGTGAAATAAGTCACACAGAAAAAGACACTTATCATAAGATATCACTAACAGAGGGAATGTAAAAACTGCTACACTTGAACGGAATTACAAAACAGAACAGATTCACACATTAAGAAAACACACTATGGTTGCTTAACGGGAAAGGTGAGGTGGGGTGATGCATAAAACAAGGATTTCAAATTAGCTCAGATAACGTTCCATAAATCCAATATGTAATAGACAAGAACTACTCCTTGCTCAGTGAACTGGACTCAACACCCCCTATTCACCGCTCAAGAACATATATGACTAGTAAGAATCGTAAAACCTGTGTATTGATATCTCTCTGGAAGTGAGTCAAGTGGGTGTAAAGCTGCATAAACACAGCCGTGAAAAGCAGCTAAACCCCATTATAAAAATAAATTACTTTTAAAAACCCGTGAAACAAAGACAGTGAAAGAGAGAAATTCTTACAAAATTCGTTCAGGGGCTGTGATGCAACCTGGATTGACCATATCTAGACCCACAGCTGGATGAGACATAAGGGTGGACACTCTCGGGGCTGAGAGGCTTGGTGAGGTTGGGGGAGCAAACGCAGAGCCTTTAAAGTAATACTGCCTGTTACCCATCCCATGGGTTCCAAATCTCCAGGTTCAAGGGCATCTTCCTACATCGAAAACATGCATGAGAAACCCAGAAGGTGGTACACTGTGTGATCGGGAAAGGTTTCTAAAACGCACCTCATTTCTCCTCTCCTTGTGCTCGGGTTCGCCATTCCAGCTGCTTTAGTAGCAATCGCCCTCCATGGAGAATCAGCACCTTTAACCTCCTGTTCCATACAGCTTGCAATTTGTCCTGAGGATGAACGGAAAGACGGGGAGCCAATGAGAGATTAGCTCTTGGTGTTGGGACAGGCACAGGTCACTCTATTTTCCCATCAGGAAGAAGAATTAACCACAGGCTCAGCGTGCCGCCCAGAACAGGAATAGTGCCTGAGGCCATCCTGCGCTTTTGCGGACAGCTCCCAAAAAAGCGAGTTGAAAAATGGAGCTCAGGGGCATTGCAATTCACAAACCAGCAGAGTTATAAATGATAACTCTCGTCCAAAAATATATTGAGGGAAGGCAACGAAGAGGATTTGAAATCAAGGCAGAATTGCAAGAAACAGATTTCAGGAGGTAGATACGAATCGCCTTTAAAGCACATGAAAAGCGGCAAAACGTCGAAAATGATGCCCTTGGCCAAAAAGGGCGTATGCGTTTTTTCCTGAATATATTCAGGAAAAAACGCATACGCCATTTTTGGCCAACCTAGCAACCTGGAAAGGCAAATCAGTGCTACAAAGAAGTCTCGCTTCCCATCAGTCAAAAGGGCCATGCTGAAAAAAGTGTCAAAACCAGAAATGCAGGACAGGCCATGGAGAAATGGGAGCCTTGCTACACTGATGGGCGGGATGCAAATTGCCAACAGCCACACTGGAGAAGTGTCCGGTGAGTCCTGAAACATCTGAAAAACACACCTTAGAGAGCATAGGGCACTTCCACTCATGGGGGTATAAATTGGGAAAATTAAAAATCAGCAAGACACAAGCACCCCAAAGTTTAGGGCTGCTCTGTTGACCAGGACCTCCACTTCATTCCACCTTCAATATCCCAGGAAAGAGAAAAATGGATAAAGAAGTTGTGGTCCTTATGTACAATGGAATATCACTCAGCCAGGAAATCAATGTCGTAAGGTTAGTAGCAGCATGATGAGTGGATTTAGGTACGACGATTCTAAGTGAAATAAGTCACACAGAAAAGGACACTTCTCATAAGGTATCACTGATAGAGGGAATGTAAAAACCGTTACACTTGAACTGAATTACAAAACAGAACAGAGTCACACATGCAGAAAACACACTATGGCTGCTTAACGGGAAAGGTGAGTTGGGGTGATACATAAAACAAGGGTATCAAATTAGCTCAGATACCGTTCCATAAACCCAATATGTAATAGACAAGACCTACTCCTTGCTCAGAGAACTGGACTCAACACGCCCTATTCACTGCACAAGAATATATCTGATTAATAATAATCGTAAAACCTATGTATTGATATCTCTCTGTTAGTGTGTCAAGTGGGTGTAAAGCGGCATAAACACAGCAGTGAAAAGCAGCTAAACCCCATTATAAAAATAAATTACTTTGAAACACCCATGAAACAAAGACAGTGAAAGAGAGAGAAATTCTTACACAATGCGTTCAGGGGCTGTGATGCAACCTGGATTGACCATATCTAGACGCACAGCTGGATGAGACATAAGGGTGGACACTCTTGGGGCTGAGAGGTTTGGTGAGGTTGGGTGAGCAAACGCAGACCCTTTAAAGGAATACTGCGTGGTACCCATCGCATGGGTCCCAAATCTCCAGGTTCAACGGCATCTTCCTACATCAAAAACATGCATGAGAAACCCAGAAGATGGTACACCGTGTGATGGGGAAAGGTTTCTAAAACGCACCTCATTTCTCATCTCCTTGTGCCCGGGTTCGCCATTCCAGCCGCTTTACTAGCAAGCTCCCTACTTGGAGCATCAGCACCTTTAACCTCCTGTTCCGTACAGGTTGCAATTTGTCCTGAGGATAAACGGGAAGACGTGGAACCAACGAGAGACTAGCTCTTGGTGTTGGGACAGGCACAGGTCACTCTATTTTCCCATCAGAAAGAAGAATTAACCACAGGCTCAGCCTGACCCCCGGAACCAGAACAGGGCCTGAAGCCATTCTGCGATTTTGCGGCCAGCTCCCATAAAAACGAGTTGTAAAATGGAGGTTCAGGGCACTGCAATTCACAAACCTGCAGAGTTATAAATGATAACTCTCGTCCACAAATATATTGAGGGAAGGCAAAGAAGAGGATTTGAAATCAAGGCAGAATTGCAGGAAAGAGATTTCAGGAGGTAGATACGAATCGCCTTTAAAGCACATGAAAAGCGGCAAAACGTTGACAATGATGCCCTTGGCCAAAAAGGGCGTATGCGTTTTTTCCTGAATATATTCAGGAAAAAACGCATACGCCCTTATTGGCCAACCAAGCAACCTGGAAAGGCAAATCAGCGCTACAGAGAAGTCTCGCTTCCCATCGGTCAAAAGGGCCATGCTGAAAAAAGTGTCAAAACCAGAAATGCAGGACAGGCCATGGAGAAATGGGAGCCTTGCTACACTGATGGGCGGGATGTAAATTGCCAACAGCCACTCTGGAGAAGTGTACGGTGAGTCCTGAAACATCTGAAAAACACAGCTTAGAGAGCATAGGGCACTTCCACTCATGGGGGTATGAATTGGGAAAATGAAAAATCAGCAAGACACAAGCACCCCAAAGTTTAGGGCTGCTCTGTTGACAAGGACCTCCACTTCATTCCACCTTAAATATCCCAGGAAAGAGAAAAATGGGTAAAGAAGTTGTGGTCCTTATGTACAATGGAATATCACTCAGCCATGAAATCAATGTCATAAGGCTAGTAGCAGCATGATGAGTGGATTTAGGTACGACGATTCTAAGTGAAATAAGTCACACAGAAAAGGACACTTCTCATAAGGTATCACTGATAGAGGGAATGTAAAAACCGTTACACTTGAACTGAATTACAAAACAGAACAGAGTCACACATGCAGAAAACACACTATGGCTGCTTAACGGGAAAGGTGAGGTGGGGTGATACATAAAACAAGGGTATCAAATTAGCTCAGATACCATTCCATAAACCCAATATGTAATAGACAAGACCTACTCCTTGCTCAGAGAACTGGACTCAACACGCCCTATTCACCGCACAAGAATATATCTAACTAATAATAATCGTAAAGCCTATGTATTGATATCTCTCTGTTAGTGTGTCAAGTGGGTGTAAAGCGTCATAAACACAGCAGTGAAAAGCAGCTAAACCCCATTATAAAAATAAATTACTTTGAAACACCCATGAAACAAAGACAGTGAAAGAGAGAGAAATTCTTACACAATGCGTTCAGGGGCTGTGATGCAACCTGGATTGACCATATCTAGACTCACAGCTGGATCAGACATAAGGGTGGACACTCTTGGGGCTGAGAGGTTTGGTGAGGTTGGGTGAGCAAACGCAGACCCTTTAAAGTAATACTGCATGGTACCCATCGCATGGGTCCCAAATCTCCAGGTTCAAGGGCATCTTCCTACATCGAAAACATGCATGAGAAACCCAGAAGATGGTACACCGTGTGATGGGGAAAGGTTTCTAAAACGCACCTCATTTCTCATCGCCTTGTGCCCGGGTTCGCCATTCCAGCCGCTTTACTAGCAAGCTCCCTACTTGGAGCATCAGCACCTTTAACCTCCTGTTCCGTACAGGTTGCAATTTGTCCTGAGGATAAACGGGAAGACGTGGAACCAATGAGAGACTAGCTCTTGGTGTTGGGACAGGCACAGGTCACTCTATTTTCCCATCAGAAAGAAGAATTAACCACAGGCTCAGCCTGCCCCCCGGAACCAGAACAGGACCTGAAGCCATTCTGCGATTTTGCCACCAGCTCCCATAAAAACGAGTTGTAAAATGGAGGTTCAGGGCACTGCAATTCACAAACCTGCAGTTATAAATGATAACTCTCGTCCACAAATATATTGAGGGAAGGCAAAGAAGAGGATTTGAAATCAAGGCAGAATTGCAGGAAAGAGATTTCAGGAGGTAGATTCGAAATGCATTTAAAGCACATGAAAAGCGGCAAATCGTTGACAATGATGCCCTTGGCCAAAAAGGGCGTATGCGTTTTTTGCTGAATATATTCAGGAAAAAACGCATACGCCCTTTTTGGCCAACCAAGCAACCTGGAAAGGCAAATCAGCGCTACAAACAAGTCTCGCTTCCCATCGGTCAAAAGGGCCATGCTGAAAAAAGTGTCAAAACCAGAAATGCAGGACAGGCCATGGAGAAATGGGAGCCTTGCTACACTGATGGGCGGGATGTAAATTGCCAAGAGCCACTCTGGAGAAGTGTCCGGTGAGTCCTGAAACATCTGAAAAACACAGCTTAGAGAGCATAGGGCACTTCCACTCATGGGGGTATAAATTGGGAAAATGAAAAATCAGCAAGACACAAGCACCCCAAAGTTTAGGGCTGCTCTGTTGACAAGGACCTCCACTTCATTCCACCTTCAATATCCCAGGAAAGAGAAAAATGGATAAAGAAGTTGTGGTCCTTATGTACAATGGAATATCACTCAGCCATGAAATCAATGTCATAAGGCTAGTAGCAGCATGATGAGTGGATTTAGGTACGACGATTCTAAGTGAAATAAGTCACACAGAAAAGGACACTTCTCATAAGGTATCACTGGTAGAGGGAATGTAAAAACCGTTACACTTGAACTGAATTACAAAACAGAACAGAGTCACACATGCAGAAAACACACTATGGCTGCTTAACGGGAAAGGTGAGGTGGGGTGATACATAAAACAAGGGTTTCAAATTAGCTCAGATACCGTTCCATAAACCCAATATGTAATAGACAAGACCTACTCCTTGCTCAGAGAACTGGACTCAACACGCCCTATTCACCGCACAAGAATATATCTGACTAGTAATAATCGTAAAGCCTATGTATTGATATCTCTCTGTTAGTGTATCAAGTGGGTGTAAAGCGGCATAAACACAGCAGTGAAAAGCAGCTAAATCCCATTATGAAAATAAATTACTTTGAAAAACCCATGAAACAAAGACAGTGAACGAGAGAGGAATTCTTACACAATGCGTTCAGGGGCTGTGATGCAACCTGGATTGACCATATCTAGACCCACAGCTGGATGAGACATAAGGGTGGACACTCTTGGGGCTGAGAGGTTTGGTGAGGTTGGGTGAGCAAACGCAGACCCTTTAAAGTAATACTGCATGGTACCCATCGCATGGGTCCCAAATCTCCAGGTTCAAGGGCATCTTCCTACATCAAAAACATGCATGAGAAACCCAGAAGATGGTACACCGTGTGATGGGGAAAGGTTTCTAAAACGCACCTCATTTCTCATCTCCTTGTGCCCGGGTTCGCCATTCCAGCCGCTTTACTAGCAAGCTCCCTACTTGGAGCATCAGCACCTTTAACCTCCTGTTCCGTACAGGTTGCAATTTGTCCTGAGGATAAACGGGAAGACGTGGAACCAACGAGAGACTAGCTCTTGGTGTTGGGACAGGCACAGGTCACTCTATTTTCCCATCAGAAAGAAGAATTAACAACAGGCTCAGCCTGCCCCCCGGAACCAGAACAGGGCCTGAAGCCATTCTGTGATTTTGCGGCCAGCTCCCATAAAAACGAGTTGTAAAATGGAGGTTCAGGGCACTGCAATTCACAAACCTGCAGTTATAAATGATAACTTTCGTCCACAAATATATTGAGGGAAGGCAACGAAGAGGATTTGAAATCAAGGCAGAATTGCAGGAAACAGATTTCAGGAAGTAGATTCGAATCGCATTTAAAGCACATGAAAAGCGGCAAAACGTTGACAATGATGCCCTTGGCCAAAAAGGGCGTATGCGTTTTTTCCTGAATATATTCAGGAAAAAACGCATACGCCCTTTTTGGCCAACCAAGCAACCTGGAAAGGCAAATCAGCGCTACAAACAAGTCTCGCTTCCCATCGGTCAAAAGGGCCATGCTGAAAAAAGTGTCAAAACCAGAAATGCAGGACAGGCCATGGAGAAATGGGAGCCTTGCTACACTGATGGGCGGGATGTAAATTGCCAACAGCCACTCTGGAGAAGTGTACGGTGAGTCCTGAATCATCTGAAAAACACAGCTTAGAGAGCATAGGGCACTTCCACTCATGGGGGTATGAATTGGGAAAATGAAAAATCAGCAAGACACAAGCACCCCAAAGTTTAGGGCTGCTCTGTTGACAAGGACCTCCACTTCATTCCACCTTAAATATCCCAGGAAAGAGAAAAATGGGTAAAGAAGTTGTGGTCCTTATGTACAATGGAATATCACTCAGCCATGAAATCAATGTCATAAGGCTAGTAGCAGCATGATGAGTGGATTTAGGTACGACGATTCTAAGTGAAATAAGTCACACAGAAAAGGACACTTCTCATAAGGTATCACTGATAGAGGGAATGTAAAAACCGTTACACTTGAACTGAATTACAAAACAGAACAGAGTCACACATGCAGAAAACACACTATGGCTGCTTAACGGGAAAGGTGAGGTGGGGTGATACATAAAACAAGGGTATCAAATTAGCTCAGATACCATTCCATAAACCCAATATGTAATAGACAAGACCTACTCCTTGCTCAGAGAACTGGACTCAACACGCCCTATTCACCGCACAAGAATATATCTAACTAATAATAATCGTAAAACCTATGTATTGATATCTCTCTGTTAGTGTGTCAAGTGGGTGTAAAGCGGCATAAACACAGCAGTGAAAAGCAGCTAAACCCCATTATAAAAATAAATTACTTTGAAACACCCATGAAACAAAGACAGTGAAAGAGAGAGAAATTCTTACACAATGCGTTCAGGGGCTGTGATGCAACCTGGATTGACCATATCTAGACTGACAGCTGGATCAGACATAAGGGTGGACACTCTTGGGGCTGAGAGGTTTGGTGAGGTTGGGTGAGCAAACGCAGACCCTTTTAAGTAATACTGCATGGTACCCATCGCATGGGTCCCAAATCTCCAGGTTCAAGGGCATCTTCCTACATCGAAAACATGCATGAGAAACCCAGAAGATGGTACACCGTGTGATGGGGAAAGGTTTCTAAAATGCACCTCATTTCTCATAGCCTTGTGCCCGGGTTCGCCATTCCAGCCACTTTACTAGCAAGCTCCCTACTTGGAGCATCAGCACCTTTAACCTCCTGTTCTGTACAGGTTGCAATTTGTCCTGAGGATAAACGGGAAGACGTGGAACCAACGAGAGACTAGCTCTTGGTGTTGGGACAGGCACAGGTCACTCTATTTTCCCATCAGAAAGAAGAATTAACCACAGGCTCAGCCTGCCCCCCGGAACCAGAACAGGGCCTGAAGCCATTCTGCGATTTTGCCGCCAGCTCCCATAAAAACGAGTTGTAAAATGGAGGTTCAGGGCACTGCAATTCACAAACCTGCAGTTATAAATGATAACTCTCGTCCACAAATATATTGAGGGAAGGCAAAGAAGAGGATTTGAAATCAAGGCAGAATTGCAGGAAAGAGATTTCAGGAGGTAGATTCGAATTGCATTTAAAGCACATGAAAAGCGGCAAATCGTTGACAATGATGCCCTTGGCCAAAAAGGGCGTATGCGTTTTTTGCTGAATATATTCAGGAAAAAACGCATACGCCCTTTTTGGCCAACCAAGCAACCTGGAAAGGCAAATCAGCGCTACAAACAAGTTTCGCTTCCCATCGGTCAAAAGGGCCATGCTGAAAAAAGTGTCAAAACCAGAAATGCAGGACAGGCCATGGAGAAATGGGAGCCTTGCTACACTGATGGGCGGGATGTAAATTGCCAAGAGCCACTCTGGAGAAGTGTCCGGTGAGTCCTGAAACATCTGAAAAACACAGCTTAGAGAGCATAGGGCACTTCCACTCATGGGGGTATAAATTGGGAAAATGAAAAATCAGCAAGACACAAGCACCCCAAAGTTTAGGGCTGCTCTGTTGACAAGGACCTCCACTTCATTCCACCTTCAATATCCCAGGAAAGAGAAAAATGGATAAAGAAGTTGTGGTCCTTATGTACAATGGAATATCACTCAGCCATGAAATCAATGTCATAAGGCTAGTAGCAGCATGATGAGTGGATTTAGGTACGACGATTCTAAGTGAAATAAGTCACACAGAAAAGGACACTTCTCATAAGGTATCACTGATAGAGGGAATGTAAAAACCGTTACACTTGAACTGAATTACAAAACAGAACAGAGTCACACATGCAGAAAACACACTATGGCTGCTTAACGGGAAAGGTGAGGTGGGGTGATACATAAAACAAGGGTTTCAAATTAGCTCAGATACCGTTCCATAAACCCAATATGTAATAGACAAGACCTACTCCTTGCTCAGAGAACTGGACTCAACACGCCCTATTCACCGCACAAGAATATATCTGACTAGTAATAATCGTAAAGCCTATGTATTGATATCTCTCTGTTAGTGTGTCAAGTGGGTGTAAAGCGGCATAAACACAGCAGTGAAAAGCAGCTAAATCCCATTATGAAAATAAATTACTTTGAAAAACCCATGAAACAAAGACAGTGAACGAGAGAGGAATTCTTACACAATGCGTTCAGGGGCTGTGATGCAACCTGGATTGACCATATCTAGACCCACAGCTGGATGAGACATAAGGGTGGACACTCTTGGGGCTGAGAGGTTTGGTGAGGTTGGGTGAGCAAACGCAGACCCTTTAAAGTAATACTGCATGGTACCCATCGCATGGGTCCCAAATCTCCAGGTTCAAGGGCATCTTCCTACATCAAAAACATGCATGAGAAACCCAGAAGATGGTACACCGTGTGATGGGGAAAGGTTTCTAAAACGCACCTCATTTCTCATCTCCTTGTGCCCGGGTTCGCCATTCCAGCCGCTTTACTAGCAAGCTCCCTACTTGGAGCATCAGCACCTTTAACCTCCTGTTCCGTACAGGTTGCAATTTGTCCTGAGGATAAACGGGAAGACGTGGAACCAACGAGAGACTAGCTCTTGGTGTTGGGACAGGCACAGGTCACTCTATTTTCCCATCAGAAAGAAGAATTAACCACAGGCTCAGCCTGCCCCCCGGAACCAGAACAGGGCCTGAATCCATTCTGTGATTTTGCGGCCAGCTCCCATAAAAACGAGTTGTAAAATGGAGGTTCAGGGCACTGCAATTCACAAACTTGCAGTTATAAATGATAACTCTCGTCCACAAATATATTGAGGGAAGGCAACGAAGAGGATATGAAATCAAGGCAGAATTGCAGGAAACAGATTTCAGGAAGTAGATTCGAATCGCATTTAAAGCACATGAAAAGCGGCAAAACGTTGACAATGATGCCCTTGGCCAAAAAGGGCGTATGCGTTTTTTGCTGAATATAATCAGGAAAAAACGCATACGCCCTTTTTGGCCAACCAAGCAACCTGGAAAGGCAAATCAGCGCTACAAACAAGTCTCGCTTCCCATCGGTCAAAAGGGCCATGCTGAAAAAAGTGTCAAAACCAGAAATGCAGGACAGGCCATGGAGAAATGGGAGCCTTGCTACACTGATGGGCGGGATGTAAATTGCCAACAGCCACTCTGGAGAAGTGTACGGTGAGTCCTGAAACATCTAAAAAACACAGCTTAGAGAGCATAGGGCACTTCCACTCATGGGGGTATGAATTGGGAAAATGAAAAATCAGCAAGACACAAGCACCCCAAAGTTTAGGGCTGCTCTGTTGACAAGGACCTCCACTTCATTCCACCTTAAATATCCCAGGAAAGAGAAAAATGGATAAAGAAGTTGTGGTCCTTATGTACAATGGAATATCACTCAGCCATGAAATCAATGTCATAAGGCTAGTAGCAGCATGATGAGTGGATTTAGGTACGACGATTCTAAGTGAAATAAGTCACACAGAAAAGGACACTTCTCATAAGGTATCACTGATAGAGGGAATGTAAAAACCGTTACACTTGAACTGAATTACAAAACAGAACAGAGTCACACATGCAGAAAACACACTATGGCTGCTTAACGGGAAAGGTGAGGTGGGGTGATACATAAAACAAGGGTATCAAATTAGCTCAGATACCATTCCATAAACCCAATATGTAATAGACAAGACCTACTCCTTGCTCAGAGAATTTGACTCAACACGCCCTATTCACCGCACAAGAATATATCTGACTAATAATAATCGTAAAGCCTATGTATTGATATCTCTCTGTTAGTGTGTCAAGTGGGTGTAAAGGGGCATAAACACAGCAGTGAAAAGCAGCTAAATCCCATTATGAAAATAAATTACTTTGAAAAACCCATGAAACAAAGACAGTGAAAGAGAGAGGAATTCTTACACAATGCGTTCAGGGGCTGTGATGCAACCTGGATTGACCATATCTAGACCCACAGCTGGATCAGACATAAGGGTGGACACTCTTGGGGCTGAGAGGTTTGGTGAGGTTGGGTGAGCAAACGCAGACCCTTTAAAGTAATACTGCGTGGTACCCATCACATGGGTCCCAAATCTCCAGGTTCAAGGGCATCTTCCTACATCGAAAACATGCATGAGAAACCCAGAAGATGGTACACCGTGTGATGGGGAAAGGTTTCTAAAACGCACCTCATTTCTCATCTCCTTGTGCCCGGGTTCGCCTTTCCAGCCGCTTTACTAGCAATCTCCCTACTTGGAGCATCAGCACCTTTAACCTCCTGTTCCGTACAGGTTGCAATTTGTCCTGAGGATGAACGGGAAGACGGGGAACCAACGAGAGACTAGCTCTTGGTGTCGGGACAGGCACAGGTCACTCTATTTTCCCATCAGGAAGAAGAATTAACCACAGGCTCAGCCTGCCCCCCGGAACCAGAACAGGGCCTGAAGCCATCCTGCGCTTTTGCGGCCAGCTCCCAAAAAAGCGAGTTGTAAAATGGAGGTTCAGGGCACTGCAATTCACAAACCTGCAGAGTTATAAATGATAACTCTCGTCCACAAATATATTGAGGGAAGGCAAAGAAGAGGATTTGAAATCAAGGCAGAATTGCACGAAACAGATTTCAGGAGGTAGATACGAATCGCCTTTAAAGCACATGAAAAGCGGCAAAACGTTGACAATGATGCCCTTGGCCAAAAAGGGCGTATGCGTTTTTTCCTGAATATATTCAGGAAAAAACGCATACGCCCTTTTTGGCCAACCAAGCAACCTGGAAAGGCAAATCAGCGCTACAGAGAAGTCTCGCTTCCCATCGGTCAAAAGGGCCATGCTGAAAAAAGTGTCAAAACCAGAAATGCAGGACAGGCCATGGAGAAATGGGAGCCTTGCTACACTGATGGGCGGGATGTAAATTGCCAACAGCCACTCTGGAGAAGTGTACGGTGTGTCCTGAAACATCTGAAAAACACAGCTTAGAGAGCATAGGGCACTTCCACTCATGGGGGTATAAATTGGGAAAATGAAAAATCAGCAAGACACAAGCACCCCAAAGTTGAGGGCTGCTCTGTTGACAAGGACCTCCACTTCATTCCACCTTAAATATCCCAGGAAAGAGAAAAATGGATAAAGAAGTTGTGGTCCTTATGTACAATGGAATATCACTCAGCCATGAAATCAATGTCATAAGGTTAGTAGCAGCATGATGAGTGGATTTAGGTACGACGATTCTAACTGAAATAAGTCACACAGAAAAGGACACTTCTCATAAGGTATCACTTTTAGAGGGAATGTAAAAACCGTTACACTTGAACTGAATTACAAAACAGAACAGAGTCACACATGCAGAAAACAGACTATGGCTGCTTAACGGGAAAGGTGAGGTGGGGTGATACATAAAACAAGGGTATCAAATTAGCTCAGATACCGTTCCATAAACCCAATATGTAGTAGACAAGACCTACTCCTTGCTCAGAGAACTGGACTCAACACGCCCTATTCACCGCACAAGAATATATCTGACTAGTAATAATCTTAAAACCTATGTATTGATATCTCTCTGTTAGTGTGTCAAGTGGGTGTAAAGCGGCATAAACACAGCCGTGAAAAGCAGCTAAACCCCATTATGAAAATAAATTACTTTGAAAAACCCATGAAACAACGACAGTGAAAGAGATAGAAATTCTTACACAATGAGTTCAGGGGCTGTGATGCAACCTGGATTAACCATATCTAGACCCACAGCTGGATGAGACATAAGGGTGGACACTCTTGGGGCTGAGAGGTTTGGTGAGGTTGGGTGAGCAAATGCAGACCCTTTAAAGTAATACGGCGTGGTACCCATCGCATGGGTCCCAAATCTCCAGGTTCAAGGGCATCTTCCTACATCGAAAACATGCATGAGAAACCCAGAAGATGGTACACCGTGTGATGGGGAAAGGTTTCTAAAACGCACCTCATTTCTCATCTCCTTGTGCCCGGGTTCGCCATTCCAGCCGCTTTACTAGCAATCTCCCTACTTGGAGCATCAGCACCTTTAACCTCCTGTTCCGTACAGGTTGCAATTTGTCCTGAGGATGAACGGGAAGACGGGGAACCAACGAGAGACTAGCTCTTGGTGTTGGGACAGGCACAGGTCACTCTATTTTCCCATCAGGAAGAAGAATTAACCACAGGCTCAGCCTGCCCCCCGGAACCAGAACAGGGCCTGAAGCCATCCTGCGCTTTTGCGGCCAGCTCCCAAAAAAGCGAGTTGTAAAATGGAGGTTCAGGGCACTGCAATTCACAAACCTGCAGAGTTATAAATGATAACTCTCGTCCACAAATATATTGAGGGAAGGCAAAGAAGAGGATTTGAAATCAAGGCAGAATTGCAGGAAACAGATTTCAGGAGGTAGATTCGAATCGCCTTTAAAGCACATGAAAAGCAGCAAAATGTTGACAATGATGCCCTTGGCCAAAAAGGGCGTATGCGTTTTTTCCTGAATATATTCAGGAAAAAACGCATACGCCCTTTTTGGCCAACCAAGCAACCTGGAAAGGCAAATCAGCGCTACAAAGACGTCTCGCTTCCCATCAGTCAAAAGGGCCATGCTGAAAAAAGTGTCAAAACCAGAAATGCAGGACAGGCCATGGAGAAATGAGAGCCTTGCTACACTGATGGGCGGGATGTAAATCGCCAACAGCCACTCTGGAGAAGTGTACGGTGTGTCCTGAAACATCTGAAAAACACAGCTTAGAGAGCATAGGGCACTTCCACTCATGGGGGTATAAATTGGGAAAATTAAAAATCAGCAAGACACAAGCACCCCAAAGTTTAGGGCTGCTCTGTTGACAAGGACCTCCACTTCATTCCACCTTAAATATCCAAGGAAAGAGAAAAATGGATAAAGAAGTTGTGGTCCTTATGTACAATGGAATATCACTCAGCCATGAAATCAATGTCATAAGGTTAGTAGCAGCATGATGAGTGGATTTAGGTACGACGATTCTAAGTGAAATAAGTCACACAGAAAAGGACACTTCTCATAAGGTATCACTTTTAGAGGGAATGTAAAAACCGTTACACTTGAACTGAATTACAAAACAGAACAGAGTCACACATGCAGAAAACAGACTATGGCTGCTTAACGGGAAAGGTGAGGTGGGGTGATACATAAAACAAGGGTATCAAATTAGCTCAGATACCGTTCCATAAACCCAATATGTAGTAGACAAGACCTACTCCTTGCTCAGAGAACTGGACTCAACATGCCCTATTCACCGCACAAGAATATATCTGACTAGTAATAATCTTAAAACCTATGTATTGATATCTCTCTGTTAGTGTGTCAAGTGGGTGTAAAGCGGCATAAACACAGCCGTGAAAAGCAGCTAAACCCCATTATGAAAATAAATTACTTTGAAAAACCCATGAAACAACGACAGTGAAAGAGATAGAAATTCTTACACAATGAGTTCAGGGGCTGTGATGCAACCTGGATTGACCATATCTAGACCCACAGCTGGATGAGACATAAGGGTGGACACTCTTGGGGCTGAGAGGTTTGGTGAGGTTGGGTGAGCAAACGCAGACCCTTTAAAGTAATACTGCGTGGTACCCATCGCATGGGTCCCAAATCTCCAGGTTCAAGGGCATCTTCCTACATCGAAAACATGCATGAGAAACCCAGAAGATGGTACACCGTGTGATGGGGAAAGGTTTCTAAAACGCACCTCATTTCTCATCTCCTTGTGCCCGGGTTCGCCTTTCCAGCCGCTTTACTAGCAATCTCCCTACTTGGAGCATCAGCACCTTTAACCTCCTGTTCCGTACAGGTTGCAATTTGTCCTGAGGATGAACGGGAAGACGGGGAACCAACGAGAGACTAGCTCTTGGTGTCGGGACAGGCAAAGGTCACTCTATTTTCCCATAAGAAAGAAGAATTAACCACAGGCTCAGCCTACCCCCCGGAACCAGAACAGGGCCTGAAGCCATTCTGCGATTTTGCGGCCAGCTCCCATAAAAACGAGTTGTAAAATGGAGGTTCAGGGCACTGCAATTCACAAACCTGCAGTTATAAATGATAACTCTCGTCCAGAAATATTTTGAGGGAAAGCAAAGAAGAGGATTTGAAATCAAGGCAGAATTGCAGGAAACAGATTTCAGGAGGTAGATTCGAATCGCCTTTAAAGCACATGAAAAGCGGCAAAACGTTGACAATGATGCCCTTGGCCAAAAAGGGCGTATGCGTTTTTTCCTGAATATATTCAGGAAAAAACGCATACGCCCTTTTTGGCCAACCAAGCAACCTGGAAAGGCAAATCAGTGCTACAAAGAAGTCTCGCTGCCCATCGGTCAAAAGGGCCATGCTGAAAAAAGTGTCAAAACCAGAAATGCAGGACAGGCCATGGAGAAATGGGAGCCTTGCTACACCGATGGGCGGGATGTAAATTGCCAAGAGCCACTCTGGAGTAGTGTCCGGTGAGTCCTGAAACATCTGAAAAACACAGCTTAGAGAGCATAGGGCACTTTCACTCATGGGGGTATAAATTGGGAAAATTAAAAATCAGCAAGACACAAGCAACCCAAAGTTTAGGGCTGCTCTGTTGACCAGGACCTCCATTTCATTCCACCTTAAATATCCCAGGAAAAAGAAATATGGATAAAGAAGTTGTGGTCCTTATGTACAATGGAATATCACTCAGCCATGAAATAAATGTCGTAAGGTTAGTAGCAGCATGATGAGTGGATTTAGGTACGACGATTCTAAGTGAAATAAGTCACACAGAAAAGGACACTTCTCATAAGGTATCACTTATAGAGGGAATGTAAAAACCGTTACACTTGAACTGAATTACAAAACAGAACAGAGTCACACATGCAGAAAACACACTATGGCTGCTTAACGGGAAAGGTGAGGTGGGGTGATACATAAAACAAGGGTATCAAATTAGCTCAGATACCGATCCATAAACCCAATATGTAATAGACAAGACCTACTCCTTGCTCAGAGAACTGGACTCAACACGCCCTATTCACCGCACAAGAATATATCTGACTAGTAATAATCATAAAACCTATGTATTGATATCTCTCTGTTAGTGTGTCAAGTGGGTGTAAAGCGGCATAAACAAAGCAGTGAAAAGCAGCTAAATCCCATTATGAAAATAAATTACTTTGAAAAACCCATGAAACAAAGACAGTGAAAGAGAGAGTAATTCTTACACAATGCGTTCAGGGGCTGTGATGCAACCTGGATTGACCATATCTAGACCCACAGCTGGAAGAGACATAAGGGTGGACACTCTTGGGGCTGAGAGGTTTGGTGAGGTTGGGTGAGCAAATGCAGACCCTTTAAAGTAATACTGCGTGGTACCCATCGCATGGGTCCCAAATCTCCAGGTTCAAGGGCATCTTCCTACATCAAAAACATGCATGAGAAACCCAGAAGATGGTACACCGTGTGATGGGGAAAGGTTTCTAAAACGCACCTCATTTCTCATCTCCTTGTGCCCGGGTTCGCCATTCCAGCCACTTTACTAGCAATCTCCCTACTTGGAGCATCAGCACTTTTAACCTCCTGTTCCGTAGAGGTGGCAATTTGTCCTGAGGATGAACGGGAAGACGGGGAACCAACGAGAGACTAGCTCTTGGTGTTGGGACAGGCACAGGTCACTCTATTTTCCCATCAGGAAGAAGAATTAACCACAGGCTCAGCCTGCCCCCCGGAACCAGAACAGGGCCTGAAGCCATCCTGCGCTTTTGCGGCCAGCTCCCAAAAAAGCGAGTTGTAAAATGTAGGTTCAGGACACTGCAATTCAGAAACCTACAGAGTTATAAATGATAACTCTCGTTCACAAATATATTGAGGGAAGGCAACGAAGAGGATTGGAAATCAAGGCAGAATTGCAGGAAACAGATTTCAGGAGGTAGATACGAATCGCTTTTAAAGCACATGAAAAGCGGCAAAACGTCGACAATGATGCCTTTGGCCAAAAAGGGCGTATGCGTTTTTTCCTGAATATATTCAGGAAAAAACGCATACGCCCTTTTTGGCCAACCAAGCAACCTGGAAAGGCAAATCAGTGCTACAAAGCATTCTCGCTTCCCATCGGTCAAACGGACCATGCTGAAAAAAGTGTCAAAACCAGAAATGCAAGACAGGCCATGGAGAAATGGGAGCCTTGCTATGCTGATGGGCCGGATGTAAATTGCCAACAGCCACTCTGGAGAAGTGTACGGTGTGTCCTGAAACATCGAAAAAATATAGCTTAGAGAACATAGGACACTTCCACTCATGGGCGCATAAATTGGGAAAATTAAAAATCAGGAAGACACAGGCACCCCAAAGTTTAGGGCTGCTCTGTTGACAAGAACCTCCACTTCATGACACCTGAAATATCCCAGGAAAGAGAAAAATGGATAAAGAAGTGGTGGTCCTTATGTACAATGGAATAACACTCAGCCATGAAATCAATGTCATAAGGCTAGTAGCAGCATGATGAGTGGATTTAGGTAAGACGATTCTAAGTGAAATAAGTCACACAGAAAAAGACACGTATCATAAGCTATCACTTATAGAGGGAATGTAAAAACCGCTACACTTGAACTGAATTACAAAGCAGAACAGAGTCACACGTTTAGAAAACACACTATGGCTGGTTAACGGGAAAGCTGAGGTGGGGTGATGCATAAAACAAGGGTTTCAAATTATCTGAGATACCGTTCCATAAACCCAATATGTAACAGACAAGAACTACTCCTTGCTCAGAGAACAGGACTCAACACACCCTATTCACCGCAAAAGAATATATTTGATTAGTAGTAATCTTAAAACCTATGTATTGATATCTCTCTGTTAGTGTGTCAAGTGGGTTTAAAGCGGCATAAACACAGTAGTGAAAAGCAGCTAAACCCCATTATAAAAATAAATTACTTTTAAAAACCCATGATACAAAGACAGTGAAAGAGAGAGAAATTCTTACACAATTCGTTCAGGGGCTGTGATGCAACCTGGATCGACCATATCTAGACCCACAGCTGTGTGAGACATAAGGGTGGACACTCTTGCGGCTGAGAGGTTTGGTGAGGTTTGATGAGCCAACGCAGACCCTTTAAAGTAATACTGCGTGACACCCATCCCATGGGTCCCAAATCTCCAGGTTCAAGGGCATCTTCCTACATCAAAAACATGCATGAGAAACCCAGAAGATGGTACACCATGTGATCGGGAAAGGTTTCTAAAATGCACCTCATTTATCATCTCCTTGTGCTCGGGTTCGCCATTCCAGCCACTTTCCTAGCAATCTCCCTACTTGGAGCATCAGCACCTTTAACCTCCTGTTCCGTACAGGTTGCAATTTGTACTGAGGATGAACGGGAAGAGGGGGAACCAATGAGAGACTAGATCTAGGTGTTGGGACAAGCACAGGTCACTCTATTTTCCCTTCAGAAAGAAGAATTAACCACAGGCTCAGCCTGCCCCCCGGAAGTAGAACAGGGCCTGAAGCAATCCTGCGCTTTTGCGGCCAACTCCCAAAAAAGCGAGTTGAAAAATGGATCTCAGGGGCACTGCAATTCACAAACCTGCAGAGTTATCAATGATAACTCTCGTCCACAAATATATTGAGGGAAGGCAACGAAGAGGATTTGAAAGCAAGGCAGAATTGCAGAAACAGACTTAAGGAGGTAGATTCGAATCGCCTTTAAAGCAAATGAAAAGCGGCAAAACGTTGACAATGATACCCTTGGCCAAAAAGGGCGTATGCGTTTTTTCCTGAATATATTCAGGAAAAAACGCATACGCCCTTTTTGGCCAACCAAGCAACCTGGAAAGGCAAATCAGCGCTACAAAGAAGTCTCGCTTCCCATCGGTCAAAAGGGCCATGCTGAAAAAAGTGTCAAAACCAGAAATGCAGGACAGGCCATGGAGAAATGGGAGCCTTGCTACACTGATGGGCGGGATGTAAATTGCCAACAGTCACTCTGGAGAAGTGTATGGTGTGTCCTGAAACATCTAAAAAACACAGCTTAGAGAGCATAGGGCATTTCCACTCATGGGCGTATAAATTGGGAAAACTAAAAATCAGCAAGACACAGGCACACCAAAGTTTAGGGCTGCTCTGTTGACAAGAACCTTCTCTTCATTACACCTTAAATATCCCAGGAAATAGGAAAATGGATAACGATGTTGTGGTCCTTATGTACAATGGAATATCACTCAGCCATGAAATCAATGTCATAAGGCTATTAGCAGCATGATGAGTGGATTTATGTTCGACGATTCTAAGTGAAATAAGTCACACAGAAAAAGACACTTATCATAAGCTATCACTTATAGAGGGAATGTAAAAACCGCTACACTTGAACTGAATTACAAAGCAGAACAGAGTCACACGTTTAGAAAACACACTATGGCTGCATAACGGGAAAGGTGAGGTGGGGTGATGCATAAAACAAGGGTTTCATATTAGCTCAAATACCGTTCCATAAACCCAATATGTAATAGACAAGACCTACTCCTTGCTCAGAGAACTGGACTCAACACGCCCTATTCGCCGCACAAGAATATATCTGACTAGTAATAATCTTAAAACCTATGTATTGATGTCCCTCTGTAAGTGAATCAAGTGGGTGTAAAGGGGCATAAACACAGCAGTGAAAATCAGGTAAACCCCATTATAAAAATAAATTACTTAAAAATTCCAAAAAACAAAGACAGTGATAGAGGGAAAATTTTTACGTAATTCGTTCCGGGGCTGTGATGCAACCTGGTGTGACCATATCTAGACCCACAGCTGGATGAGAAATAAAGCTGGACACTCTTGGGGCTGAAGGTCTCTTTCCCTATTTACCAGATTAGGAACGTAGAAAGGCTGCCACCCTCTGGCCGTTACCTGCAAAAGCAGCTTTAAAACCTGTGCTAATGGTCACTTCATATGAACAAGTACTTCAGGGCTGTAAATGAAACGTGCCCTCAAAATGTCTTGAGGGAGGTAATGGCCAAAAATTTTCAAAATGTGACACTTACTTTAAGAAAACACTTTGAAGAACTGAGCTGTAATCACAGTTTGATAAATAAAAAGGGCATGCTTTAAAGCTCAATTTCAACAGATTATGGGACACATGCAAATTCAACCACAGATAGGCATCAGCTCGCACCCATTAGAATAACCATCAGCAAGAAAACTACAAACAATAAATATTGAAGGTGTTTTGGAGAAATGCATACCCTCAATTTTAAGTGGGACGTAACCTGGAAAGAGCCACTAATGAGAACTGAATGGTGGTGCCTTTAAAACATACACACTGAGCTACCATATGATACAGCAAGCCCACTCCTTGGCCTATAACATAAGAAGATATAACTGGAAAGACACAGGCAAGCAAATGTGCATTGCAGCAGTATTACAATAGCCAAGACATGGAGGCAACCAGAAAGTCCATCAAGAGGTGCGTGGCCAAAGAAGAACTGGTACACGTACAGATGGAATATTAGCCAGGGAAAAAAATGAAACAATGCCATTTGCAGCACCATGTATGATTCTTGAGGTAATCAGGCAAATTGTACTAAGTCAGAAAGCAAAAGACACATATCCTATAATATCACTTATAGGTCTTAGCTAAAAATTGATACCAATGAAAATATTTCCACAGAGAAATGCAATCACAGATTCATTAAACAAACTTATGGTTCACCAAATGGAAAGGTGTGAGGATTGGATACATTAGGATATTGGGGTTAAGATAGATATAGAAACACATGTGAAATATGTAATCACCAAAGACCTACGTAATACCAAGACAAGACTACTCAACATCGTGTCATAACCTACATGGGAAAATGATCCAAAGAAGAATAGATATATGTATATGTTTAAAAGAACCACATCTTTCACACCTAGAAGAAACAAAACATTTTAATTAAATTTGCTCTGACAAAAAATAAAAATTAAATTAAAAAAAGAACAAGAAGTAATGAGACATAAACTTAAGGGGCTATTTGCTGGCACATTGCATTCTAATTTACAACCAGAACATGACTTCCATTAAGGCTCTGTCATCACTAATAAAGCAGCTTTATAAGCAATGTTGAAGGTAGCTTAAAAGAAGTCTCACTAATTATTGATAGTAACAAGGAAACAAAGAAAAGTAAAAATCTCACTGCAAAAAGTATACATAGGGTAAGGATAGTAGATCAAACACTTATTAAACTTCTGTAGAGAATAAAAGACAACAGTAGTATGTTTTTTTAAAAAGAGAGGGCCCAAATAAATCTGAAATGAAAGAGATGATGTTACAACGGACACCACAGAAATACAAAGTATCCTAAGATACACACAGGGTAACTCAGGGCTCAGACTGGACAGAGCCCACTCTCCAGTCCCCTGTACATGACTTACAGGAGCCTCAGGAACTGAGGAGGGGGTCCCTGAGGAGAGGCTCAAGATAGAATATGGTAGACATTAACATGACTGCATTCATCTTAAACATGCCTGAACTACATTCACACGAGATGATTTTGTCCTGTATGTACATCGGCACCTCTAGTTGGAACTGCAGATCTTTGGCTTCAACACCTCTACTGACAACGTTAGCGTCACCTGCTGTGGACCGTCTCCTATAGGATTTCTAGAATCACAAAACATCGAAGCTTCACAGGACCCAGAGTCTGTGCAACTCCACACAGAGTCTCAGAGTCTCAACTCCACTCAGATACTCCACTCTTGGAGGGCACACACAAAGTAGTGTGCACATCAGGACCCAGGGGAAGGAGCAGTGACCCTGTAGGAGAATGACCAGAACTACCTGCTACTTTTAGAGGGTCTCCTGCAGAGGCAGGTGGTGGCTGTGGCTGTGGCTCACCGTGAGGACAACGACACTGGCAGCAGAAGTTCTGGGAAATACTCCTTGGTGTGAGCCCTCCCAGAGTCCGCCATTAGCCCCACCAAGAGCAAGGTAGGCTCCAGGGCTGGGTCGCCTCAGGCCAAACAACCAACAGGGAGGGAACCCAGCCCCATGCATCAGCAGACAAGCGGATTAAACTTTTTATTAAAGTTTTATTTAATCCGTAGACAAGCGGATTAAAGCTCTGCCCACCAAAGCAACACCCAGCTCTACCCACCACCAGTCCTTCCCATCAGGAAGCTTGCACAAGCCTCTAAGATAGACTCATCCACCGGAGAGCAGACAGCAGAAGCAAGAAGAACTACAATTCTGCAGCCTGTGGAAGGAAAACCACATTCACAGAAAGATAGACAAAATGAAAAGGCAGAGGACTTTATACCAGATCAAGGAACAAGATAAAACCCCAGAAAAAAAAACAAAATGAGGTGGAGATAGGGAACCTTCCAGAAAAAAAATTCAGAATAATGATAGTGAAGTTGAGCCAAGACCTTGGAAAAAGAAAGGAGGCAAAGATCGAGAAGATGCAAGAAATGTTTAACAAAGACCTAGAAGAATTAAGGAACAAACACCTAGAAGAATTAAAGAACAAACAAACAGAGGTGAACAATGGAATAACTGAAATGAAAAATACACTAGAAGGAATCAGTAGCAGAATAACTGTGGCAGAAGAACGGATAAGTGACCTGGAAGACAGAAAGGTGGAAATCACTGCCATGGAACAGAATAAAGAAAAAGAATGAAAATAAACGAAGACACCCCAAGAGTCCTCTGGGACAACATTAAACGCAACAACATTCGCATTATAGGGGTCCCAGAAGGAGAAGAGAGAGAGAAAGGACCCGAGAATATATTTAAAGAGATAATGGTCAAAAACTTCCCTAGCATGGGAAAAGAAATAGCCACCCAAGTCCAGAAGCACAGAGTGTCCCAGGCAGGATAAACCAAAGGAGAAAAATGACAAGACACATAGTAATCAAATTGACAAAAATTAACGACAAAGAAAAATGATTGAAAGCAGCAAGGGAAAAATGACAAATAACATACAAGGGAACTCCCATAAGGATAACAACTGATTTCTCAGCAGAAAATCTACAAGCCAGAAGGAAGTGGCATGATAAATTTAAAGTGATGAAAGGGAAGAACCTACAACCAAGAGTACTCCACCCTGCAAAGAGCTCATTCAGATTTGATGGAGAAATCAAAAGCCTTACAGACAAGCAAAAGCTAAGAGAATTCAGCACCATGAAACCAGCTCTACACCAAATGCTAAAGGAACTTCTCTAAGTGGGAAACACAAGAGAAGAAAAGGACCCACCAAGACAAACCCATAACAATTAAGAAAATAGTAGTAGGAACATACATATCGATAATTACCTTAAACGTGAATGCACTACATGTTCCAACCAAAAGACACAGGCTCGCTGAATGGATACAAAAACAAGACCCATATATATGCTGTCTACAAGAGATCCATTTCAGACCTAGGGACACATACAGACTCAAAGTGAGGCGATGGAAAAATATATTCTATGCAAATGAAAATCAAAAGAAAGCTGGAGTAGCAATACTCATATCAGATAAAATAGACTTTAAAATAAAGAATGTTACAAGAGACAAGGAAAGGCACTACATAATGGTCAGGGGATCAATCCAAGAAGAAGATATAACAATTATAAATATATATGTACCCAAAATAGGAGCAGCTCAATGTATAAGGCAACTGCTAACAGCTATAAAAGAGGAAATCGACAGTAACACAATAATAGCGGGGGACTTTAACAGCTCACTTACACCAGTGGAGATCAGCCAGACAGAAAATTAATAAGGAAACACAAGCTTTAAATGACACAATAGACCAGATAGAGTTAATTGATATTTATAGGACATTCCATCCAAAAACAGCAGATTACACGTTCTTCTCAACTGCACACGGAACATTCTCCAGGATAGATCACATCTTGGGTCACAGATAAAGCCTCAGTAAATTTAAGAAAACTGAAATCATATCAAGCAGCTGTTCCGACCACAATGCTATGAGATTAGAAATCAATTACACGGAAAAAACCGTAAAAAACACAAACACATGGAGGCTAAACAATACGTTACTAAATAACCAAGAGATCACTGAAGAAATCAAAGAGGAAATCAAAAACTACCTAGAGACAAATGACAACAAAAACACGATGATCCAAAACCTATGGGATGCAGCAAAAGGAGTTCTAAGAGGGAAGTTTATAGCAATACAAGCCTACCTCAAGAAACAAGAAAAATCTCAAATAAACAATCTAACCTTACACCTAGAGGAACTAGAGAAAGAAGAACAAAACCCAAAGTTAGTAGAAGGAAAGAAATCATAAAGATCAGAGCAGAAATAAATGAAATAGAAACAAAGAAAACGAAAGCAAAGATCAATAAAACTAAAAGCTGGTTCTTTGAGAAGATAAGCAAAAATGATCAACCTTTAGCCGGACTCCAGAAAAAGAGGGAGAGGACGCAAATCAACAAAATTAGAAGTGAAAAAGCAGAAGTTATAACAGACACCACAGGAATACAAAGCATCCTAAGAGACTACTACAAGCAACTCTAGGCCAATAAAATGGACAATCTGGAAGAAATGGACAAATTCTTAGAAAGGGATAACCTTCTAAGACTGAACCAGGAAGAAATAGAAAATATGAACAAACCTATCACAAGCAATGAAATTGAAACTGTGATTAAAAATCTTCCAACAAACAAAAGTCCAGAACCAGATGGCATCACAGGTGAATTCTATCAAACATTTAGAGCAGAGCTAACACCCAACCTTCTCAAATTCTTCAAAACAATTGCAGCGGAAGGAACACTCCCAAACTCATTCTATGAGACCACCATCACCCTGATACCAAAATCAGACAGAGATACTACAAGGAAAGAAAATTATAGACCAATATCACTGATGAATATAGATGTAAAAATCCTCAACAAAATACTAGCAAACAGAATCGAACAACACATGAAAAGGATCATACACCATGATCAAGTGGGGTTTATCCCAGGGATGCGAGGATTCTTCAATATACACAAATCAATGTGATACACCATATTAACAAATTGTAGAATAAAAGCATATGATCATCTCAATAGATGAAGGAAAAGATTTTGAGAAAATTCAACACTCATTTACGATAAAAACTCTGCAGAGTGTGGGTATAGAGGGAAACTACCTCAACATAATAAAGGCCATATATGACAAACCCACAGCAAACAACATTCTCAATGGTGAAAAACTGAAAGCGTTTCCTCTAAGATCAGGAACAAGACGAGGATGTCCACTCTCACCACTGCTATTCAACATAGTTTTGGAAGTCCTAGCCATGGCAATCAGAGAAGAAAAAGAAATAAAAGGAATACAAAAAGGAAAAGAAGAAGTAAAATTGTCACTGTTTGCAGATGACATGATATCATAGATAGAGAATCCTAAAGATGCCACCAGAAAACCACTGGAGCTAATCAATGAATTTGGTAAAGTTGCAGGATACAAAATTAATGCACAGAAATTGCTTGCATTCCTATACACTAACAATGAAAGATCAGAAAGAGAAATTAAGGAAACAATCCCATTACCACTGCAACAAAAAGAATAAAATACCTAGGAATAAACCTACCTAAGGAAGTAAAAGACCTGTACTCAGAAAACTATAAGACACTGATGAAAGAAATCAAAGATGATATAAACAGATGGAGACATATACCATGTTCTCGGATTAGAAGAATCAATATTGTGAAAATGACTATACTACCCAAAGCAATCTACAGATTCAATGCAATCCCGATCAAAATACCTTTGGCATTTTCTACAGAACAAGAAAAAAAAAAAATCTTAAAATTTGTAGGGAGACACAAAAGACCCTGGATAGCCAAAGCAGTCTTGAGGGGGGAAAAAAAAGAGCTGGAGGAATCAGACTTCCAGACTTCAGACTATATTGCAAAGCTACAGTAATCAAGATAATATGGTACTGACACAAGAACAGAAATATAGGTCAATAGAGCAGGATAGAAAGCACAGAGATAAACCCACGTACCTATGGTTCACTAATCTATGACAAAGGAGGCAAGGGTATACAATGGAGAAAAGACAGTGTCTTCAGCAAGTGGTGCTGGGAAAACTGGACAGTTACATGTAAAAGAATGAAATTAGTACACATCCTAACACCATACACAAAAATAAACTCAAAATGGATTAGAGACCTAAATATAAGACCAGCCACTATAAAACTCTTAGAGGAAAACATAAGCAGAACAGTCTATGACATAAATCACAGCAAGATCCTTTTTGACCCACCTCCTAGAGAAATGGAAATAAAAACAAAAATAAAAAAATGGGACCGAATGAAACATAAATTCTTTTGCACAGCAAAGGAAAACATAAGCAAGATGAAAAGACAACCATCAGAATGGGAGAAAATATTTTCAAATGAAGCAAATGGCAAAGGATTAATCTCCAAAAAGCAGCTCATGTAGCTCAATATCACAAAACCAAACAATCCAATCCAAAAATGGGCAGAAGACCTAAATAGACATTTCTCCAAAGAAGATATACAGGTTGCCAACAAACACATGAAAGGATGCTGAACATCACTAATCATTAGAGAAATGCAAATCAAAACTACAGTGAGGTATCACCTCACACCAGTCAGAATGGCCATCATCAAAAAATCTACCAACAATAAATGCTGGAGAGGCATTTATTGGAGCAAAGGGAACCCTCTTGCACTGTTGGTGGGAATGTAAATTGATATAGCCACTAGGGAGAACGGTATGGGGGTTCCTTAAAAACTAAAAATAGAACTACCATACAACCCAGCAAACCCACTCCTGGACATTTACCCTGAGAAAACCATAATTCAAAAAGAGTCATGTACCACAATGTTCACTGTAGCTCTATTTACAATAGCCAGGACATGGAAGCAACCTAAGTGTCCATCAACAGATAAATGGATAAGGAAGATGTGGCACAAATATACAATGGAACATTATTCAGCCATAAAAAGAAACGAAATTGAGTTACTTTTAGTGAGGTGGATGGATCTAGAGTCTGTCCTACAGAGTGAAGTAAGTCAGAAAGAGAAAAACAAATACCGTATGCTAACACATATATATGGAATCTTAAAAAAAAAAGTTTATGAAGAACCTAGGGGCAGGAAAGGATTAAGGACACAGACGTAGAGAAAGGACTTGAGGACATGGGGAGAGGGAAGGGTAAGCTGGGACAAAGTGAGAGAGTGGTATGGACATATATACACTACCAAATGTAAAATTGATAGCTACTGGGAAGCAGCCACATAGCACAGGGAGATCAGCGCTGTGCTTTGTGACCACCTAAAAGGGTGGGATAAGGGAGTGAGAGGGAGTTGCAAGAGGGAGGGGATATGGTGTTATATGTATACGCACAGCTGATTCACTTTTTTATACAGCAGAAACTAACACACAATTGTAAAGCAATTATACTCCAATAAAGATGTAAAAGAAAAAAAAAAAGCCCAGAGATAAACCTACACACCTATGGCCCACTAATCTATGACAAAGGAGGCAAGGGTATACAAAGGAGAAAAGACAGTCTCTTCAATAAGTGGTGCTGGGAAAAATGGACAGCTACATGTAAAAGAATGAAATTAGAACACTCCCTAACACCATACACAAAAAATAAACTCAAAATGGATTAGAGACCGAAATGTAAGACCGGACACTATAAAACTCTTAGAGGAAAACATAGGAAGAATACTCTTTGACATAAATCACAGCAAGATCTTTTTTGATCCACCTCCTAGAGTAATGGAATAAAAAAAAAAATAAACATATGGGAGCAAATGAAACCTAAAAGCTTTTGCAAAGCAAAGGAAACTACAAACAAGACGAAAAGACAACCCTCACAATGGGAGAAAATATTTGCAAATGAATCAATGGACAAAGGATTAATCTCCAATGTATATAAACAGCTCATGCAGCTCAACAGTAAAAAAACAAACAACCCAATCCAAAAATGGGCAGATGACGTAAATAGACATTTGTCCCAAGAAGACATACAGATGACCAAGAAGCACATGAAAAGCTGCTCAACATCACTAATTATTAGAGAAATATAAACCAAAACTACAATGAGGTATCGCCTCACACGAGTTAGAATGGGCATCATCAGAAAATCTACAAGCAACAAATGCTGGAGAGGGTGTGGAGAAAAGGGAACCCTCTTACACTATTTGTGGGAATGTAAATTGATACAGTCACGATGGAGAACAGTATGGAGGTTCCTTAAGAAACTAAAAATAGAATTACCATATGACCCAGCAATCCCACTACTGGCCATATACCCAGAGAAAACCATAATTCAAAAAGACATATTCACCACAATATTCATTGCAGCACTATTTACAATAGCCAGGTCATGGAAGCAACCTAAATGCCCATAGACAGACGAACAGAAAAGATGTGCTACATATATAAAATGGAATATTACTCAGCCATAAAAAGGAATGAAATTGGGTCATTTGTAGAGACGTGGATAGATCTAGAGACTGTCATACAGAGTGAAGTAAGTCAGAAAGAGAAAAACAAATATCGTATATTAACGCATACATGTGGAACCTAGAAAAATGGTAAAGATGAACCGGTTTGCAAGGCAGAAATAGAGACACAGATGTAGAGAACAAATGTATGGACACCAAGGGGGGAAAGTGGCAGGGTGGTGGTGGTGGGATGAATTGCGAGCCTGGGATTGACATATATACACTTATATGTATAAAATAGGTTACCAATAAGAGCCTGCTGTATAAAAAAATGAATAAAATAAATTCAAAAATTAAAAAATAAGTAATACTTAAAAAAATAAAACAGAAAAAAAGTTCTGTCCTTCCCATAGACGTATTTATATGAATGAATTATTTCCATGCTTATATCCATAAATACAAAAAGAGGAATAAAACTTACCTTGAACCAAAAAAGAAAAAAAAAAAACAAAAACAGAACCCACTGGTCATACAGAGGAAAACCCTATCAGGGCACTTGCTCCAGGGGTAAACAATTCTGAAGTTGGTCACAGGTGGGGAATCATCTCCCATGCAGCCAGCAGCCCCCACACGAGGAGCGTCCTCATTGCAAAGCTGGGGGACCGTGAGGAGGCGTCTCTGAGTAAACGTGAGCTGAGCCCCAGGCCAGCTGCTGCTGAACTTTTCCCACCCTTCCCAGGTAAAACACCTGAATGTGTGCAAAGACTTTAAAAACTAGAGGAAGGGGCTTGGAGTCACACCAGCGACAGCACGCAGGCCGACTTGGTGCCTGCAGGCCAGCCAGGATGGTCCTGGCCCCGGGCGCTCGTCTGGAAGCTTTCCATTTCCCTGCCTGAGGTACCCCTCCTGTCCCGGCCCCCACTGCTTTTTTCCTTCCTCACCTCTGCCCGGGGAGAAATTCCAGCAGCAAGTATGGGTGACACATCCTCTTCTTTAGCAGGTGGCAGCCCGGCAACTCCTGCAGAAAGTCCAGCAGAGCCCCAGTCACACTGGGCCACTCATAGAGCCGTGGGCCCTACTCCCTCCCACCAGCCCAACCCCGAGACTGCTGACGGGGCAGAGAATATGGCGTCAGGCACAGCTGCAGAGGCTTTTGCTGCCTGGAGGGGTGTTTATATTGACCTCAACCCAGGCACACCTGGGAAGGGCTGGCCGGCCGGGTCAGGCTGCCCAGGTCAGCCAATCCTCGCCCCTCAGGGGCTCAGAGTTGCAGAAAATGGGCCTTGCTGCACCGGCCAGATCCAAGGAACAGGTGTAGGGTCCCGAGAGTCAGGATAGATAAGGGGCGGCAGCCCTGGCTTGTTTTCGAATCATTTTATCTGGTCCATGAGTGGGAGACAACTTCAAGAAGACCCTCTGCTAATGAGAGGAACCCAGGAGTCAGGGAGAGGAGGGGTGGTGGGTGGAGACAGAGGCCTGGTGCCCCGGCTGCAGTGGAAGCCCCTGGAAGACCAGGCAGAGGGAGGCCGCACAGAGTGAAGCCTAGGGTCACAGACCTGTTGGAGCTGCTGTTTGTTAGTTCAAGCTCTGCTCTGAGGTGCTCTGTGTCAGCTCTGAGTGACAGGGGTGCTGGGGGTGCTCTGCAATGAGGGCTATGTGCACGGTTCCTGTGTGCCCAGCCCTGCCGGGGTACCTGTCCACGGGAGCTCCATATCCAGGGAGGGGCCTGCCCACGAGAGCCCCGTGGGCTGCTGCGTACCTGCCCAGGTGAGCTCCATATCCTGGGAGGGGCCTGACCACAAGAGCCCCGTGGGCTGCTGGGGACCTGCTAGAGGACGCCAGGACAGTCAGTGAAGCCACAGAGGATATACATCTAGTAGTTCCTAATTCCTACACCCTGCTGGTCATTCTACCATCCACCAGGACATGGCATTCTGTATTAGACTTCAATGATGCCTTCTTCTGTATTCCATTAGTCCCAGAGTCACAAGAAATTTTGGCTGTGAGTGGCAGGACTCAACCTACAACAAAAACAATACTGCTGGGCCGTCCTGCCCCAGGGGTTCAAAAATTCCCACACCATCTTTGGGGAAACGTTAGCTAAAGACCTAAAAGATCTACCTCTGGAGAAGGGAACCCTCCTTCAATATGCAGATGACATTCTGATCACCAGCCCGACTAAGGAGGCCTCTGAACTACCTAGCCAATAAAAGATAGAAGGTGTCCAAGGAAAAGGCTCAAATATCACAAACTAAGGTGGCCTTCCTGGGCTTCATTCGCACAGAAGGTCGGAGAAGCCCACCCCAGGAAAGGGAAGAAGCCATTTGCAGCCTCACCTTTCCTGAAACTAGAAGACAGCTTAGGGGTTCCTGGGGAGACCGGGGTTTGCTGCATCTGGATCCCTAACTACAGTCTAATAGCTGGGCCTCTATATGAAACACTGAAAGGAAAAGATGATGATCCTTTTGAATAGAATCCAGAAGCGGCCTTTCAAGAATGGAAAGAGCAGTCAATTCAGACCCTGGCCCTGGACCTCCCTAAGTTAGCTAAACCCTTTGACCTTTACATTCCTGGTCCAAGGCGAATCGCCCTTGGAGTATTAGTGCAAAAACTGGGACCACTTGAAATGGAACAATGTAAGAATGCCCTCCAGGCATTGGCCAGCCACCCCATCCGACCAGGATACTGGGGGTATCTAAAAACCTGGAAATCAGCAGCCCGCAAGGCCAGCTCCCTCCTAAGGGAAAAGGACGCCACTTGGTGATCCTAACCACCCACCATGCCCTGAAGTTGCAGGGATTGCTCCGTGGGCACAATGACCTCGAGTGAGGAGGCCCTCCAACACCAACCTCCAGAGAGACAACCTGGGGCAATGGGCCCCCATGACGACTCGTGTGACCATCACTTGACCTGGAGCTTCTCTCAGAAAACAACAAGAGTGTGCCCCCAAAGAGTAGACTATTGCTTACAGGACTTACTGCACCCAGAGCGGAGCTAATAAACTTGGCAGGGGAACCGTAAATAACGCTGCCACCATAGAAAAGCCTACAGACACCGCAGTGACGGCGGCCAATGAGACCGGCTGTACTCCTGGCTACTTCAAAAGGCCGTTGACTGAGTGGCCGTCATGGTCCTGGATCACCACCGGCCCTGGACTGTCTGGGAGTTGAGCAAGCAGGGCTCTGACACCTGGTGCTGTTTGTACGTTAATTCAGTGGCCTAACTGAAGAAAGCACAGACTACTGGTCAGAGCATCTAGGCTGGCAGAAACCATCAGCCTAAGGGGGCCGAACCAATGTGGAGCAGGGTAAAACCGCCCACCCCCCCAGCGTCTCTGCACATCTCTTTCCTGGACCCTTAAAGGTCATTAGAATCTATAAAACTTCCAATGCTGGTGCTCAGGCAGACGAGCAGTGAGGGAGGAGGCCTGCAGACAATCAACCTCACCTGGAGGCTGCTGGGGAGAAGTCCTGCCCCTCCCCCCGGGTATGAGGACACCCAACTCAGCATGAAGCATTTACAGAAGACGTGTCTGCACCCTCAGCGCCCCAAGAATGAGGAATGGGACAAAAGGCAGAGGAGGGCTTTGTCACTGGCAAAGCCCATTAAAAATTCCTGGGAGATAAAAATAGAATCTGGGCAATAAAATAAAGTCTAACCATTTTTTCCTTTGTGCTTTGTCTAATTTCACTTGCTCCTAGGTTTCCACATGCAGAGGTCCCACACCCGACACTTCAGACCCGATTTCCTCGTGCAAAATGGCTGGGCCGACACCTCAGCTCGTGGGGCCCCGTGCAGACTCTGCAACATAGAGCCTGAGCTCCAGCCAACCTGGCCCTCGAGAGCTCCGCCCCCTCCCTCCTGCTGATGCTGACAGGATCCCTACACAGCAGCCCGGCCCACAACCCGCAGGGGAGCACACACTCTCACCTCTCCATTCTCTGATCAAAATATAAAGTTTTCCTTTGCTTCTGAACCAAAGTCAGTCTCGATCTGTTGGCTCCAATGACACTGGGCAGGGAGACCCTTGTTGGGGCCCACTCTGCAGGATCAGTAACAGAATTTGAGAACATTGTAACTTCAATGAACAGATGTGTGAGCCAAACTGTAATTAACATAGAGCAGTGTATAAGGCTCGTGTAAAATAAGATGTTTCTAACACTTCCATTTGATATTTCCATCACTTTATTATAAGCAAGTTCAGTGGAGGGGTTTGTCTTATTTGTCAGGTCAACAGTAGAGAAATGCAGTGATTTCTTTCCAAGGATGTACATCTAATAATCTTGGTTGAAGTTTCAACCTTGTTTGGAATGATTTTCCATTGAAAATGATACCTCTCTTTCAGCTCCTAGATTTCTGAGAAGTATAAAATCTTATATTTTTTTATTACCAAAGGGGAAAGGTGGGAGGAGGGATAAATTAACAGTTTCAGACTAACATATACACACTGCTATGTATAAAATATATCATCAACAAGGAACTACTGTATAGCACAGGGAACTATACTCAATATTTTGTAATGACCCCTGAGGGGAAATAATCTGAAAAACAATAGATATCTATATCGACATCATCTATCAACTACAGATAAAATGGAAACTAAAGGAGGCCGATGGTGAGCGTTTCTGAACCTGAAGACTTCAATCATCTAAAGTTCGGACTCTGCCCACGGCCCAAGTCCCTTAATGAACACACATGTACCAGTAGCTTAAAAATTCCCCAGATTGGAGTTCGGGGAGACACTGATTTGGAAAAATCCCTTGTGTTCTCCTTACATACACGGGACCTTTCCTACAGCTAAAACATGCCTGTGACACCCAGAAGATGGAACACGGTTGGATCAGGAAGATTTTGGAAAAGGCACCAAAACTCCTAATTTCCTGGTTGTTGGGTTCACCTCTCCAGCCTTTTTCCTTAAAATCTCCCCACTTGAGGATGTCAGCACCTTCAACATCCAGTTGCACAGAAATTGGAATTTGTCCAAAGGAAGAAGGGGAAGGAGGAGAAACAAGGAGAGCCAAGCCCTAGATGTTCGGAGAGGCACATGTCACTCTACTTTCCAGTCAGGAAGAAGAATTAAGAAAAGGCTTAGCCTGCCACCGGGAACCAGAGTAGGGCCAGAAGCAAATGAGAGTTTCTGCGGAAAGCTCCCAAAAAAGCGAGTTGAAAAATGGAGCTCAGGGGCACTGCAATTCACAAATCTGCAGAGTTATAAATGATAACTCTCGTCCACAAATATATTGAGGGAAGGCAACGAAGAGGATTTGAAATCAAGGCAGAATTGCAGGAAACAGATTTCAGGAGTTAGATTCGAATCACCCCTAAAGCACATGAAAAGCGGCAAAACGTCGACAATGATGCACTTGGCCAAAAAGAGCATATGCGTTTTTTTCTGAATGAATTCAGGAAAAAACCCATAGGCCCTTTGTGGCCAACCAAGCAAGCCGGAAATGCAATTCAGCACTACAAAGAAGTCTGACTTCCCATCGGTCAAAATGGCCTTGCTAAAAAAGTGTAAAAACAAGAAATGCAGGAGAGGCCAGGGAGGAAAGGGAGCCTTGTTACACTGATGGGTGGGGTATAAATTGCCAATGATGACTCTGGAGAAGGGTATGGTGTTTCCTAAAACATCTAAAAAACACAGCTAGAGAGAAAGGAGCACATCCACTCATGGGCGTAGAAATTGGGAAAACTAAAAATCAGCAAGACACAGGCACCCCAAACATTAGGGCTGCTCTGTAGACAAAAACCTCCACTTAATTCCACCTTAAATATCCAAGGAAAGAGAAAAATGGATAAAGAAGTTGTGGTCCATATGTACAATTGTATATCACTCAGGCGTGAGATAAATATTATAAGGCTGGTAGCAGCATGATGAGTGGATTTAGGTAGGACTATTCTAAGTGAAATAAGTCACACAGAAAAAGACACTTATCATAAGATATCACTAACAGAGGGAATGTAAAAACTGCTACACTTGAACGGAATTACAAAACAGAACAGATTCACACATTAAGAAAACACACTATGGTTGCTTAACGGGAAAGGTGAGGTGGGGTGATGCATAAAACAAGGATTTCAAATTAGCTCAGATAACGTTCCATAAATCCAATATGTAATAGACAAGAACTACTCCTTGCTCAGTGAACTGGACTCAACACCCCCTATTCACCGCTCAAGAACATATATGACTAGTAAGAATCGTAAAACCTGTGTATTGATATCTCTCTGGAAGTGAGTCAAGTGGGTGTAAAGCTGCATAAACACAGCCGTGAAAAGCAGCTAAACCCCATTATAAAAATAAATTACTTTTAAAAACCCGTGAAACAAAGACAGTGAAAGAGAGAAATTCTTACAAAATTCGTTCAGGGGCTGTGATGCAACCTGGATTGACCATATCTAGACCCACAGCTGGATGAGACATAAGGGTGGACACTCTCGGGGCTGAGAGGCTTGGTGAGGTTGGGGGAGCAAACGCAGAGCCTTTAAAGTAATACTGCCTGTTACCCATCCCATGGGTTCCAAATCTCCAGGTTCAAGGGCATCTTCCTACATCGAAAACATGCATGAGAAACCCAGAAGGTGGTACACTGTGTGATCGGGAAAGGTTTCTAAAACGCACCTCATTTCTCCTCTCCTTGTGCTCGGGTTCGCCATTCCAGCTGCTTTAGTAGCAATCGCCCTCCATGGAGAATCAGCACCTTTAACCTCCTGTTCCATACAGCTTGCAATTTGTCCTGAGGATGAACGGAAAGACGGGGAGCCAATGAGAGATTAGCTCTTGGTGTTGGGACAGGCACAGGTCACTCTATTTTCCCATCAGGAAGAAGAATTAACCACAGGCTCAGCGTGCCGCCCAGAACAGGAATAGTGCCTGAGGCCATCCTGCGCTTTTGCGGACAGCTCCCAAAAAAGCGAGTTGAAAAATGGAGCTCAGGGGCATTGCAATTCACAAACCAGCAGAGTTATAAATGATAACTCTCGTCCAAAAATATATTGAGGGAAGGCAACGAAGAGGATTTGAAATCAAGGCAGAATTGCAAGAAACAGATTTCAGGAGGTAGATACGAATCGCCTTTAAAGCACATGAAAAGCGGCAAAACGTCGAAAATGATGCCCTTGGCCAAAAAGGGCGTATGCGTTTTTTCCTGAATATATTCAGGAAAAAACGCATACGCCCTTTTTGGCCAACCTAGCAACCTGGAAAGGCAAATCAGTGCTACAAAGAAGTCTCGCTTCCCATCAGTCAAAAGGGCCATGCTGAAAAAAGTGTCAAAACCAGAAATGCAGGACAGGCCATGGAGAAATGGGAGCCTTGCTACACTGATGGGCGGGATGCAAATTGCCAACAGCCACACTGGAGAAGTGTCCGGTGAGTCCTGAAACATCTGAAAAACACACCTTAGAGAGCATAGGGCACTTCCACTCATGGGGGTATAAATTGGGAAAATTAAAAATCAGCAAGACACAAGCACCCCAAAGTTTAGGGCTGCTCTGTTGACCAGGACCTCCACTTCATTCCACCTTCAATATCCCAGGAAAGAGAAAAATGGATAAAGAAGTTGTGGTCCTTATGTACAATGGAATATCACTCAGCCAGGAAATCAATGTCGTAAGGTTAGTAGCAGCATGATGAGTGGATTTAGGTACGACGATTCTAAGTGAAATAAGTCACACAGAAAAGGACACTTCTCATAAGGTATCACTGATAGAGGGAATGTAAAAACCGTTACACTTGAACTGAATTACAAAACAGAACAGAGTCACACATGCAGAAAACACACTATGGCTGCTTAACGGGAAAGGTGAGTTGGGGTGATACATAAAACAAGGGTATCAAATTAGCTCAGATACCGTTCCATAAACCCAATATGTAATAGACAAGACCTACTCCTTGCTCAGAGAACTGGACTCAACACGCCCTATTCACTGCACAAGAATATATCTGATTAATAATAATCGTAAAACCTATGTATTGATATCTCTCTGTTAGTGTGTCAAGTGGGTGTAAAGCGGCATAAACACAGCAGTGAAAAGCAGCTAAACCCCATTATAAAAATAAATTACTTTGAAACACCCATGAAACAAAGACAGTGAAAGAGAGAGAAATTCTTACACAATGCGTTCAGGGGCTGTGATGCAACCTGGATTGACCATATCTAGACGCACAGCTGGATGAGACATAAGGGTGGACACTCTTGGGGCTGAGAGGTTTGGTGAGGTTGGGTGAGCAAACGCAGACCCTTTAAAGGAATACTGCGTGGTACCCATCGCATGGGTCCCAAATCTCCAGGTTCAACGGCATCTTCCTACATCAAAAACATGCATGAGAAACCCAGAAGATGGTACACCGTGTGATGGGGAAAGGTTTCTAAAACGCACCTCATTTCTCATCGCCTTGTGCCCGGGTTCGCCATTCCAGCCGCTTTACTAGCAAGCTCCCTACTTGGAGCATCAGCACCTTTAACCTCCTGTTCCGTACAGGTTGCAATTTGTCCTGAGGATAAACGGGAAGACGTGGAACCAACGAGAGACTAGCTCTTGGTGTTGGGACAGGCACAGGTCACTCTATTTTCCCATCAGAAAGAAGAATTAACCACAGGCTCAGCCTGACCCCCGGAACCAGAACAGGGCCTGAAGCCATTCTGCGATTTTGCGGCCAGCTCCCATAAAAACGAGTTGTAAAATGGAGGTTCAGGGCACTGCAATTCACAAACCTGCAGAGTTATAAATGATAACTCTCGTCCACAAATATATTGAGGGAAGGCAAAGAAGAGGATTTGAAATCAAGGCAGAATTGCAGGAAAGAGATTTCAGGAGGTAGATACGAATCGCCTTTAAAGCACATGAAAAGCGGCAAAACGTTGACAATGATGCCCTTGGCCAAAAAGGGCGTATGCGTTTTTTCCTGAATATATTCAGGAAAAAACGCATACGCCCTTTTTGGCCAACCAAGCAACCTGGAAAGGCAAATCAGCGCTACAGAGAAGTCTCGCTTCCCATCGGTCAAAAGGGCCATGCTGAAAAAAGTGTCAAAACCAGAAATGCAGGACAGGCCATGGAGAAATGGGAGCCTTGCTACACTGATGGGCGGGATGTAAATTGCCAACAGCCACTCTGGAGAAGTGTACGGTGAGTCCTGAAACATCTGAAAAACACAGCTTAGAGAGCATAGGGCACTTCCACTCATGGGGGTATGAATTGGGAAAATGAAAAATCAGCAAGACACAAGCACCCCAAAGTTTAGGGCTGCTCTGTTGACAAGGACCTCCACTTCATTCCACCTTAAATATCCCAGGAAAGAGAAAAATGGGTAAAGAAGTTGTGGTCCTTATGTACAATGGAATATCACTCAGCCATGAAATCAATGTCATAAGGCTAGTAGCAGCATGATGAGTGGATTTAGGTACGACGATTCTAAGTGAAATAAGTCACACAGAAAAGGACACTTCTCATAAGGTATCACTGATAGAGGGAATGTAAAAACCGTTACACTTGAACTGAATTACAAAACAGAACAGAGTCACACATGCAGAAAACACACTATGGCTGCTTAACGGGAAAGGTGAGGTGGGGTGATACATAAAACAAGGGTATCAAATTAGCTCAGATACCATTCCATAAACCCAATATGTAATAGACAAGACCTACTCCTTGCTCAGAGAACTGGACTCAACACGCCCTATTCACCGCACAAGAATATATCTAACTAATAATAATCGTAAAGCCTATGTATTGATATCTCTCTGTTAGTGTGTCAAGTGGGTGTAAAGCGTCATAAACACAGCAGTGAAAAGCAGCTAAACCCCATTATAAAAATAAATTACTTTGAAACACCCATGAAACAAAGACAGTGAAAGAGAGAGAAATTCTTACACAATGCGTTCAGGGGCTGTGATGCAACCTGGATTGACCATATCTAGACTCACAGCTGGATCAGACATAAGGGTGGACACTCTTGGGGCTGAGAGGTTTGGTGAGGTTGGGTGAGCAAACGCAGACCCTTTAAAGTAATACTGCATGGTACCCATCGCATGGGTCCCAAATCTCCAGGTTCAAGGGCATCTTCCTACATCGAAAACATGCATGAGAAACCCAGAAGATGGTACACCGTGTGATGGGGAAAGGTTTCTAAAACGCACCTCATTTCTCATCGCCTTGTGCCCGGGTTCGCCATTCCAGCCACTTTACTAGCAAGCTCCCTACTTGGAGCATCAGCACCTTTAACCTCCTGTTCCGTACAGGTTGCAATTTGTCCTGAGGATAAACGGGAAGACGTGGAACCAATGAGAGACTAGCTCTTGGTGTTGGGACAGGCACAGGTCACTCTATTTTCCCATCAGAAAGAAGAATTAACCACAGGCTCAGCCTGCCCCCCGGAACCAGAACAGGACCTGAAGCCATTCTGCGATTTTGCCACCAGCTCCCATAAAAACGAGTTGTAAAATGGAGGTTCAGGGCACTGCAATTCACAAACCTGCAGTTATAAATGATAACTCTCGTCCACAAATATATTGAGGGAAGGCAAAGAAGAGGATTTGAAATCAAGGCAGAATTGCAGGAAAGAGATTTCAGGAGGTAGATTCGAAATGCATTTAAAGCACATGAAAAGCGGCAAATCGTTGACAATGATGCCCTTGGCCAAAAAGGGCGTATGCGTTTTTTGCTGAATATATTCAGGAAAAAACGCATACGCCCTTTTTGGCCAACCAAGCAACCTGGAAAGGCAAATCAGCGCTACAAACAAGTCTCGCTTCCCATCGGTCAAAAGGGCCATGCTGAAAAAAGTGTCAAAACCAGAAATGCAGGACAGGCCATGGAGAAATGGGAGCCTTGCTACACTGATGGGCGGGATGTAAATTGCCAAGAGCCACTCTGGAGAAGTGTCCGGTGAGTCCTGAAACATCTGAAAAACACAGCTTAGAGAGCATAGGGCACTTCCACTCATGGGGGTATAAATTGGGAAAATGAAAAATCAGCAAGACACAAGCACCCCAAAGTTTAGGGCTGCTCTGTTGACAAGGACCTCCACTTCATTCCACCTTCAATATCCCAGGAAAGAGAAAAATGGATAAAGAAGTTGTGGTCCTTATGTACAATGGAATATCACTCAGCCATGAAATCAATGTCATAAGGCTAGTAGCAGCATGATGAGTGGATTTAGGTACGACGATTCTAAGTGAAATAAGTCACACAGAAAAGGACACTTCTCATAAGGTATCACTGATAGAGGGAATGTAAAAACCGTTACACTTGAACTGAATTACAAAACAGAACAGAGTCACACATGCAGAAAACACACTATGGCTGCTTAACGGGAAAGGTGAGGTGGGGTGATACATAAAACAAGGGTTTCAAATTAGCTCAGATACCGTTCCATAAACCCAATATGTAATAGACAAGACCTACTCCTTGCTCAGAGAACTGGACTCAACACGCCCTATTCACCGCACAAGAATATATCTGACTAGTAATAATCGTAAAGCCTATGTATTGATATCTCTCTGTTAGTGTATCAAGTGGGTGTAAAGCGGCATAAACACAGCAGTGAAAAGCAGCTAAATCCCATTATGAAAATAAATTACTTTGAAAAACCCATGAAACAAAGACAGTGAACGAGAGAGGAATTCTTACACAATGCGTTCAGGGGCTGTGATGCAACCTGGATTGACCATATCTAGACCCACAGCTGGATGAGACATAAGGGTGGACACTCTTGGGGCTGAGAGGTTTGGTGAGGTTGGGTGAGCAAACGCAGACCCTTTAAAGTAATACTGCGTGGTACCCATCGCATGGGTCCCAAATCTCCAGGTTCAAGGGCATCTTCCTACATCAAAAACATGCATGAGAAACCCAGAAGATGGTACACCGTGTGATGGGGAAAGGTTTCTAAAACGCACCTCATTTCTCATCTCCTTGTGCCCGGGTTCGCCATTCCAGCCGCTTTACTAGCAAGCTCCCTACTTGGAGCATCAGCACCTTTAACCTCCTGTTCCGTACAGGTTGCAATTTGTCCTGAGGATAAACGGGAAGACGTGGAACCAACGAGAGACTAGCTCTTGGTGTTGGGACAGGCACAGGTCACTCTATTTTCCCATCAGAAAGAAGAATTAACAACAGGCTCAGCCTGCCCCCCGGAACCAGAACAGGGCCTGAAGCCATTCTGTGATTTTGCGGCCAGCTCCCATAAAAACGAGTTGTAAAATGGAGGTTCAGGGCACTGCAATTCACAAACCTGCAGTTATAAATGATAACTTTCGTCCACAAATATATTGAGGGAAGGCAACGAAGAGGATTTGAAATCAAGGCAGAATTGCAGGAAACAGATTTCAGGAAGTAGATTCGAATCGCATTTAAAGCACATGAAAAGCGGCAAAACGTTGACAATGATGCCCTTGGCCAAAAAGGGCGTATGCGTTTTTTCCTGAATATATTCAGGAAAAAACGCATACGCCCTTTTTGGCCAACCAAGCAACCTGGAAAGGCAAATCAGCGCTACAAACAAGTCTCGCTTCCCATCGGTCAAAAGGGCCATGCTGAAAAAAGTGTCAAAACCAGAAATGCAGGACAGGCCATGGAGAAATGGGAGCCTTGCTACACTGATGGGCGGGATGTAAATTGCCAACAGCCACTCTGGAGAAGTGTACGGTGAGTCCTGAATCATCTGAAAAACACAGCTTAGAGAGCATAGGGCACTTCCACTCATGGGGGTATGAATTGGGAAAATGAAAAATCAGCAAGACACAAGCACCCCAAAGTTTAGGGCTGCTCTGTTGACAAGGACCTCCACTTCATTCCACCTTAAATATCCCAGGAAAGAGAAAAATGGGTAAAGAAGTTGTGGTCCTTATGTACAATGGAATATCACTCAGCCATGAAATCAATGTCATAAGGCTAGTAGCAGCATGATGAGTGGATTTAGGTACGACGATTCTAAGTGAAATAAGTCACACAGAAAAGGACACTTCTCATAAGGTATCACTGATAGAGGGAATGTAAAAACCGTTACACTTGAACTGAATTACAAAACAGAACAGAGTCACACATGCAGAAAACACACTATGGCTGCTTAACGGGAAAGGTGAGGTGGGGTGATACATAAAACAAGGGTATCAAATTAGCTCAGATACCATTCCATAAACCCAATATGTAATAGACAAGACCTACTCCTTGCTCAGAGAACTGGACTCAACACGCCCTATTCACCGCACAAGAATATATCTAACTAATAATAATCGTAAAACCTATGTATTGATATCTCTCTGTTAGTGTGTCAAGTGGGTGTAAAGCGGCATAAACACAGCAGTGAAAAGCAGCTAAACCCCATTATAAAAATAAATTACTTTGAAACACCCATGAAACAAAGACAGTGAAAGAGAGAGAAATTCTTACACAATGCGTTCAGGGGCTGTGATGCAACCTGGATTGACCATATCTAGACTGACAGCTGGATCAGACATAAGGGTGGACACTCTTGGGGCTGAGAGGTTTGGTGAGGTTGGGTGAGCAAACGCAGACCCTTTTAAGTAATACTGCATGGTACCCATCGCATGGGTCCCAAATCTCCAGGTTCAAGGGCATCTTCCTACATCGAAAACATGCATGAGAAACCCAGAAGATGGTACACCGTGTGATGGGGAAAGGTTTCTAAAATGCACCTCATTTCTCATAGCCTTGTGCCCGGGTTCGCCATTCCAGCCACTTTACTAGCAAGCTCCCTACTTGGAGCATCAGCACCTTTAACCTCCTGTTCTGTACAGGTTGCAATTTGTCCTGAGGATAAACGGGAAGACGTGGAACCAACGAGAGACTAGCTCTTGGTGTTGGGACAGGCACAGGTCACTCTATTTTCCCATCAGAAAGAAGAATTAACCACAGGCTCAGCCTGCCCCCCGGAACCAGAACAGGGCCTGAAGCCATTCTGCGATTTTGCCGCCAGCTCCCATAAAAACGAGTTGTAAAATGGAGGTTCAGGGCACTGCAATTCACAAACCTGCAGTTATAAATGATAACTCTCGTCCACAAATATATTGAGGGAAGGCAAAGAAGAGGATTTGAAATCAAGGCAGAATTGCAGGAAAGAGATTTCAGGAGGTAGATTCGAATTGCATTTAAAGCACATGAAAAGCGGCAAATCGTTGACAATGATGCCCTTGGCCAAAAAGGGCGTATGCGTTTTTTGCTGAATATATTCAGGAAAAAACGCATACGCCCTTTTTGGCCAACCAAGCAACCTGGAAAGGCAAATCAGCGCTACAAACAAGTTTCGCTTCCCATCGGTCAAAAGGGCCATGCTGAAAAAAGTGTCAAAACCAGAAATGCAGGACAGGCCATGGAGAAATGGGAGCCTTGCTACACTGATGGGCGGGATGTAAATTGCCAAGAGCCACTCTGGAGAAGTGTCCGGTGAGTCCTGAAACATCTGAAAAACACAGCTTAGAGAGCATAGGGCACTTCCACTCATGGGGGTATAAATTGGGAAAATGAAAAATCAGCAAGACACAAGCACCCCAAAGTTTAGGGCTGCTCTGTTGACAAGGACCTCCACTTCATTCCACCTTCAATATCCCAGGAAAGAGAAAAATGGATAAAGAAGTTGTGGTCCTTATGTACAATGGAATATCACTCAGCCATGAAATCAATGTCATAAGGCTAGTAGCAGCATGATGAGTGGATTTAGGTACGACGATTCTAAGTGAAATAAGTCACACAGAAAAGGACACTTCTCATAAGGTATCACTGATAGAGGGAATGTAAAAACCGTTACACTTGAACTGAATTACAAAACAGAACAGAGTCACACATGCAGAAAACACACTATGGCTGCTTAACGGGAAAGGTGAGGTGGGGTGATACATAAAACAAGGGTTTCAAATTAGCTCAGATACCGTTCCATAAACCCAATATGTAATAGACAAGACCTACTCCTTGCTCAGAGAACTGGACTCAACACGCCCTATTCACCGCACAAGAATATATCTGACTAGTAATAATCGTAAAGCCTATGTATTGATATCTCTCTGTTAGTGTGTCAAGTGGGTGTAAAGCGGCATAAACACAGCAGTGAAAAGCAGCTAAATCCCATTATGAAAATAAATTACTTTGAAAAACCCATGAAACAAAGACAGTGAAAGAGAGAGGAATTCTTACACAATGCGTTCAGGGGCTGTGATGCAACCTGGATTGACCATATCTAGACCCACAGCTGGATCAGACATAAGGGTGGACACTCTTGGGGCTGAGAGGTTTGGTGAGGTTGGGTGAGCAAACGCAGACCCTTTAAAGTAATACTGCATGGTACCCATCGCATGGGTCCCAAATCTCCAGGTTCAAGGGGATCTTCCTACAACAAATACATGCATGAGAAACCCAGAAGATGGTACACCGTGTGATGGGGAAAGGTTTCAAAAACGCACCTCATTTCTCATCTCCTTGTGCCCGGGTTCGCCATTCCAGCCACTTTACTAGCAAGCTCCCTACTTGGAGCATCAGCACCTTTAACCTCCTGTTCCGTAGAGGTTGCAATTTGTCCTGAGGATAAACGGGAAGACGTGGAACCAACGAGAGACTACCTCTTGGTGTTGGGACAGGCACAGGTCACTCTATTTTCCCATAAGAAAGAAGAATTAACCACAGGCTCAGCCTACCCCCCGGAACCAGAACAGGGCCTGAAGCCATTCTGCGATTTTGCGGCCAGCTCCCATAAAAACGAGTTGTAAAATGGAGGTTCAGGGCACTGCAATTCACAAACCTGCAGTTATAAATGATAACTCTCGTCCAGAAATATTTTGAGGGAAAGCAAAGAAGAGGATTTGAAATCAAGGCAGAATTGCAGGAAACAGATTTCAGGAGGTAGATTCGAATCGCCTTTAAAGCACATGAAAAGCGGCAAAACGTTGACAATGATGCCCTTGGCCAAAAAGGGCGTATGCGTTTTTTCCTGAATATATTCAGGAAAAAACGCATACGCCCTTTTTGGCCAACCAAGCAACCTGGAAAGGCAAATCAGTGCTACAAAGAAGTCTCGCTGCCCATCGGTCAAAAGGGCCATGCTGAAAAAAGTGTCAAAACCAGAAATGCAGGACAGGCCATGGAGAAATGGGAGCCTTGCTACACCGATGGGCGGGATGTAAATTGCCAAGAGCCACTCTGGAGTAGTGTCCGGTGAGTCCTGAAACATCTGAAAAACACAGCTTAGAGAGCATAGGGCACTTTCACTCATGGGGGTATAAATTGGGAAAATTAAAAATCAGCAAGACACAAGCAACCCAAAGTTTAGGGCTGCTCTGTTGACCAGGACCTCCATTTCATTCCACCTTAAATATCCCAGGAAAAAGAAATATGGATAAAGAAGTTGTGGTCCTTATGTACAATGGAATATCACTCAGCCATGAAATAAATGTCGTAAGGTTAGTAGCAGCATGATGAGTGGATTTAGGTACGACGATTCTAAGTGAAATAAGTCACACAGAAAAGGACACTTCTCATAAGGTATCACTTATAGAGGGAATGTAAAAACCGTTACACTTGAACTGAATTACAAAACAGAACAGAGTCACACATGCAGAAAACACACTATGGCTGCTTAACGGGAAAGGTGAGGTGGGGTGATACATAAAACAAGGGTATCAAATTAGCTCAGATACCGATCCATAAACCCAATATGTAATAGACAAGACCTACTCCTTGCTCAGAGAACTGGACTCAACACGCCCTATTCACCGCACAAGAATATATCTGACTAGTAATAATCATAAAACCTATGTATTGATATCTCTCTGTTAGTGTGTCAAGTGGGTGTAAAGCGGCATAAACAAAGCAGTGAAAAGCAGCTAAATCCCATTATGAAAATAAATTACTTTGAAAAACCCATGAAACAAAGACAGTGAAAGAGAGAGTAATTCTTACACAATGCGTTCAGGGGCTGTGATGCAACCTGGATTGACCATATCTAGACCCACAGCTGGAAGAGACATAAGGGTGGACACTCTTGGGGCTGAGAGGTTTGGTGAGGTTGGGTGAGCAAATGCAGACCCTTTAAAGTAATACTGCGTGGTACCCATCGCATGGGTCCCAAATCTCCAGGTTCAAGGGCATCTTCCTACATCAAAAACATGCATGAGAAACCCAGAAGATGGTACACCGTGTGATGGGGAAAGGTTTCTAAAACGCACCTCATTTCTCATCTCCTTGTGCCCGGGTTCGCCATTCCAGCCACTTTACTAGCAATCTCCCTACTTGGAGCATCAGCACTTTTAACCTCCTGTTCCGTAGAGGTGGCAATTTGTCCTGAGGATGAACGGGAAGACGGGGAACCAACGAGAGACTAGCTCTTGGTGTTGGGACAGGCACAGGTCACTCTATTTTCCCATCAGGAAGAAGAATTAACCACAGGCTCAGCCTGCCCCCCGGAACCAGAACAGGGCCTGAAGCCATCCTGCGCTTTTGCGGCCAGCTCCCAAAAAAGCGAGTTGTAAAATGTAGGTTCAGGACACTGCAATTCAGAAACCTACAGAGTTATAAATGATAACTCTCGTTCACAAATATATTGAGGGAAGGCAACGAAGAGGATTTGAAATCAAGGCAGAATTGCAGGAAACAGATTTCAGGAGGTAGATACGAATCGCTTTTAAAGCACATGAAAAGCGGCAAAACGTCGACAATGATGCCTTTGGCCAAAAAGGGCGTATGCGTTTTTTCCTGAATATATTCAGGAAAAAACGCATACGCCCTTTTTGGCCAACCAAGCAACCTGGAAAGGCAAATCAGTGCTACAAAGCATTCTCGCTTCCCATCGGTCAAACGGACCATGCTGAAAAAAGTGTCAAAACCAGAAATGCAAGACAGGCCATGGAGAAATGGGAGCCTTGCTATGCTGATGGGCCGGATGTAAATTGCCAACAGCCACTCTGGAGAAGTGTACGGTGTGTCCTGAAACATCGAAAAAATATAGCTTAGAGAACATAGGACACTTCCACTCATGGGCGCATAAATTGGGAAAATTAAAAATCAGGAAGACACAGGCACCCCAAAGTTTAGGGCTGCTCTGTTGACAAGAACCTCCACTTCATGACACCTGAAATATCCCACGAAAGAGAAAAATGGATAAAGAAGTGGTGGTCCTTATGTACAATGGAATAACACTCAGCCATGAAATCAATGTCATAAGGCTAGTAGCAGCATGATGAGTGGATTTAGGTAAGACGATTCTAAGTGAAATAAGTCACACAGAAAAAGACACGTATCATAAGCTATCACTTATAGAGGGAATGTAAAAACCGCTACACTTGAACTGAATTACAAAGCAGAACAGAGTCACACGTTTAGAAAACACACTATGGCTGGTTAACGGGAAAGCTGAGGTGGGGTGATGCATAAAACAAGGGTTTCAAATTATCTGAGATACCGTTCCATAAACCCAATATGTAACAGACAAGAACTACTCCTTGCTCAGAGAACAGGACTCAACACACCCTATTCACCGCAAAAGAATATATTTGATTAGTAGTAATCTTAAAACCTATGTATTGATATCTCTCTGTTAGTGTGTCAAGTGGGTTTAAAGCGGCATAAACACAGTAGTGAAAAGCAGCTAAACCCCATTATAAAAATAAATTACTTTTAAAAACCCATGATACAAAGACAGTGAAAGAGAGAGAAATTCTTACACAATTCGTTCAGGGGCTGTGATGCAACCTGGATCGACCATATCTAGACCCACAGCTGTGTGAGACATAAGGGTGGACACTCTTGCGGCTGAGAGGTTTGGTGAGGTTTGATGAGCCAACGCAGACCCTTTAAAGTAATACTGCGTGACACCCATCCCATGGGTCCCAAATCTCCAGGTTCAAGGGCATCTTCCTACATCAAAAACATGCATGAGAAACCCAGAAGATGGTACACCATGTGATCGGGAAAGGTTTCTAAAATGCACCTCATTTATCATCTCCTTGTGCTCGGGTTCGCCATTCCAGCCACTTTCCTAGCAATCTCCCTACTTGGAGCATCAGCACCTTTAACCTCCTGTTCCGTACAGGTTGCAATTTGTACTGAGGATGAACGGGAAGAGGGGGAACCAATGAGAGACTAGATCTAGGTGTTGGGACAAGCACAGGTCACTCTATTTTCCCTTCAGAAAGAAGAATTAACCACAGGCTCAGCCTGCCCCCCGGAAGTAGAACAGGGCCTGAAGCAATCCTGCGCTTTTGCGGCCAACTCCCAAAAAAGCGAGTTGAAAAATGGATCTCAGGGGCACTGCAATTCACAAACCTGCAGAGTTATCAATGATAACTCTCGTCCACAAATATATTGAGGGAAGGCAACGAAGAGGATTTGAAAGCAAGGCAGAATTGCAGAAACAGACTTAAGGAGGTAGATTCGAATCGCCTTTAAAGCAAATGAAAAGCGGCAAAACGTTGACAATGATACCCTTGGCCAAAAAGGGCGTATGCGTTTTTTCCTGAATATATTCAGGAAAAAACGCATACGCCCTTTTTGGCCAACCAAGCAACCTGGAAAGGCAAATCAGCGCTACAAAGAAGTCTCGCTTCCCATCGGTCAAAAGGGCCATGCTGAAAAAAGTGTCAAAACCAGAAATGCAGGACAGGCCATGGAGAAATGGGAGCCTTGCTACACTGATGGGCGGGATGTAAATTGCCAACAGTCACTATGGAGAAGTGTATGGTGTGTCCTGAAACATCTAAAAAACACAGCTTAGAGAGCATAGGGCATTTCCACTCATGGGCGTATAAATTGGGAAAACTAAAAATCAGCAAGACACAGGCACACCAAAGTTTAGGGCTGCTCTGTTGACAAGAACCTTCTCTTCATTACACCTTAAATATCCCAGGAAATAGGAAAATGGATAACGATGTTGTGGTCCTTATGTACAATGGAATATCACTCAGCCATCAAATCAATGTCATAAGGCTATTAGCAGCATGATGAGTGGATTTATGTTCGACGATTCTAAGTGAAATAAGTCACACAGAAAAAGACACTTATCATAAGCTATCACTTATAGAGGGAATGTAAAAACCGCTACACTTGAACTGAATTACAAAGCAGAACAGAGTCACACGTTTAGAAAACACACTATGGCTGCATAACGGGAAAGGTGAGGTGGGGTGATGCATAAAACAAGGGTTTCATATTAGCTCAAATACCGTTCCATAAACCCAATATGTAATAGACAAGACCTACTCCTTGCTCAGAGAACTGGACTCAACACGCCCTATTCGCCGCACAAGAATATATCTGACTAGTAATAATCTTAAAACCTATGTATTGATGTCCCTCTGTAAGTGAATCAAGTGGGTGTAAAGGGGCATAAACACAGCAGTGAAAATCAGGTAAACCCCATTATAAAAATAAATTACTTAAAAATTCCAAAAAACAAAGACAGTGATAGAGGGAAAATTTTTACGTAATTCGTTCCGGGGCTGTGATGCAACCTGGTGTGACCATATCTAGACCCACAGCTGGATGAGAAATAAAGCTGGACACTCTTGGGGCTGAAGGTCTCTTTCCCTATTTACCAGATTAGGAACGTAGAAAGGCTGCCACCCTCTGGCCGTTACCTGCAAAAGCAGCTTTAAAACCTGTGCTAATGGTCACTTCATATGAACAAGTACTTCAGGGCTGTAAATGAAACGTGCCCTCAAAATGTCTTGAGGGAGGTAATGGCCAAAAATTTTCAAAATGTGACACTTACTTTAAGAAAACACTTTGAAGAACTGAGCTGTAATCACAGTTTGATAAATAAAAAGGGCATGCTTTAAAGCTCAATTTCAACAGATTATGGGACACATGCAAATTCAACCACAGATAGGCATCAGCTCGCACCCATTAGAATAACCATCAGCAAGAAAACTACAAACAATAAATATTGAAGGTGTTTTGGAGAAATGCATACCCTCAATTTTAAGTGGGACGTAACCTGGAAAGAGCCACTAATGAGAACTGAATGGTGGTGCCTTTAAAACATACACACTGAGCTACCATATGATACAGCAAGCCCACTCCTTGGCCTATAACATAAGAAGATATAACTGGAAAGACACAGGCAAGCAAATGTGCATTGCAGCAGTATTACAATAGCCAAGACATGGAGGCAACCAGAAAGTCCATCAAGAGGTGCGTGGCCAAAGAAGAACTGGTACACGTACAGATGGAATATTAGCCAGGGAAAAAAATGAAACAATGCCATTTGCAGCACCATGTATGATTCTTGAGGTAATCAGGCAAATTGTACTAAGTCAGAAAGCAAAAGACACATATCCTATAATATCACTTATAGGTCTTAGCTAAAAATTGATACCAATGAAAATATTTCCACAGAGAAATGCAATCACAGATTCATTAAACAAACTTATGGTTCACCAAATGGAAAGGTGTGAGGATTGGATACATTAGGATATTGGGGTTAAGATAGATATAGAAACACATGTGAAATATGTAATCACCAAAGACCTACGTAATACCAAGACAAGACTACTCAACATCGTGTCATAACCTACATGGGAAAATGATCCAAAGAAGAATAGATATATGTATATGTTTAAAAGAACCACATCTTTCACACCTAGAAGAAACAAAACATTTTAATTAAATTTGCTCTGACAAAAAATAAAAATTAAATTAAAAAAAGAACAAGAAGTAATGAGACATAAACTTAAGGGGCTATTTGCTGGCACATTGCATTCTAATTTACAACCAGAACATGACTTCCATTAAGGCTCTGTCATCACTAATAAAGCAGCTTTATAAGCAATGTTGAAGGTAGCTTAAAAGAAGTCTCACTAATTATTGATAGTAACAAGGAAACAAAGAAAAGTAAAAATCTCACTGCAAAAAGTATACATAGGGTAAGGATAGTAGATCAAACACTTATTAAACTTCTGTAGAGAATAAAAGACAACAGTAGTATGTTTTTTTAAAAAGAGAGGGCCCAAATAAATCTGAAATGAAAGAGATGATGTTACAACGGACACCACAGAAATACAAAGTATCCTAAGATACACACAGGGTAACTCAGGGCTCAGACTGGACAGAGCCCACTCTCCAGTCCCCTGTACATGACTTACAGGAGCCTCAGGAACTGAGGAGGGGGTCCCTGAGGAGAGGCTCAAGATAGAATATGGTAGACATTAACATGACTGCATTCATCTTAAACATGCCTGAACTACATTCACACGAGATGATTTTGTCCTGTATGTACATCGGCACCTCTAGTTGGAACTGCAGATCTTTGGCTTCAACACCTCTACTGACAACGTTAGCGTCACCTGCTGTGGACCGTCTCCTATAGGATTTCTAGAATCACAAAACATCGAAGCTTCACAGGACCCAGAGTCTGTGCAACTCCACACAGAGTCTCAGAGTCTCAACTCCACTCAGATACTCCACTCTTGGAGGGCACACACAAAGTAGTGTGCACATCAGGACCCAGGGGAAGGAGCAGTGACCCTGTAGGAGAATGACCAGAACTACCTGCTACTTTTAGAGGGTCTCCTGCAGAGGCAGGTGGTGGCTGTGGCTGTGGCTCACCGTGAGGACAACGACACTGGCAGCAGAAGTTCTGGGAAATACTCCTTGGTGTGAGCCCTCCCAGAGTCCGCCATTAGCCCCACCAAGAGCAAGGTAGGCTCCAGGGCTGGGTCGCCTCAGGCCAAACAACCAACAGGGAGGGAACCCAGCCCCATGCATCAGCAGACAAGCGGATTAAACTTTTTATTAAAGTTTTATTTAATCCGTAGACAAGCGGATTAAAGCTCTGCCCACCAAAGCAACACCCAGCTCTACCCACCACCAGTCCTTCCCATCAGGAAGCTTGCACAAGCCTCTAAGATAGACTCATCCACCGGAGAGCAGACAGCAGAAGCAAGAAGAACTACAATTCTGCAGCCTGTGGAAGGAAAACCACATTCACAGAAAGATAGACAAAATGAAAAGGCAGAGGACTTTATACCAGATCAAGGAACAAGATAAAACCCCAGAAAAAAAAACAAAATGAGGTGGAGATAGGGAACCTTCCAGAAAAAAAATTCAGAATAATGATAGTGAAGTTGAGCCAAGACCTTGGAAAAAGAAAGGAGGCAAAGATCGAGAAGATGCAAGAAATGTTTAACAAAGACCTAGAAGAATTAAGGAACAAACACCTAGAAGAATTAAAGAACAAACAAACAGAGGTGAACAATGGAATAACTGAAATCAAAAATACACTAGAAGGAATCAGTAGCAGAATAACTGTGGCAGAAGAACGGATAAGTGACCTGGAAGACAGAAAGGTGGAAATCACTGCCATGGAACAGAATAAAGAAAAAGAATGAAAATAAACGAAGACACCCCAAGAGTCCTCTGGGACAACATTAAACGCAACAACATTCGCATTATAGGGGTCCCAGAAGGAGAAGAGAGAGAGAAAGGACCCGAGAATATATTTAAAGAGATAATGGTCAAAAACTTCCCTAGCATGGGAAAAGAAATAGCCACCCAAGTCCAGAAGCACAGAGTGTCCCAGGCAGGATAAACCAAAGGAGAAAAATGACAAGACACATAGTAATCAAATTGACAAAAATTAACGACAAAGAAAAATGATTGAAAGCAGCAAGGGAAAAATGACAAATAACATACAAGGGAACTCCCATAAGGATAACAACTGATTTCTCAGCAGAAAATCTACAAGCCAGAAGGAAGTGGCATGATAAATTTAAAGTGATGAAAGGGAAGAACCTACAACCAAGAGTACTCCACCCTGCAAAGAGCTCATTCAGATTTGATGGAGAAATCAAAAGCCTTACAGACAAGCAAAAGCTAAGAGAATTCAGCACCATGAAACCAGCTCTACACCAAATGCTAAAGGAACTTCTCTAAGTGGGAAACACAAGAGAAGAAAAGGACCCACCAAGACAAACCCATAACAATTAAGAAAATAGTAGTAGGAACATACATATCGATAATTACCTTAAACGTGAATGCACTACATGTTCCAACCAAAAGACACAGGCTCGCTGAATGGATACAAAAACAAGACCCATATATATGCTGTCTACAAGAGATCCATTTCAGACCTAGGGACACATACAGACTCAAAGTGAGGCGATGGAAAAATATATTCTATGCAAATGAAAATCAAAAGAAAGCTGGAGTAGCAATACTCATATCAGATAAAATAGACTTTAAAATAAAGAATGTTACAAGAGACAAGGAAAGGCACTACATAATGGTCAGGGGATCAATCCAAGAAGAAGATATAACAATTATAAATATATATGTACCCAAAATAGGAGCAGCTCAATGTATAAGGCAACTGCTAACAGCTATAAAAGAGGAAATCGACAGTAACACAATAATAGCGGGGGACTTTAACAGCTCACTTACACCAGTGGAGATCAGCCAGACAGAAAATTAATAAGGAAACACAAGCTTTAAATGACACAATAGACCAGATAGAGTTAATTGATATTTATAGGACATTCCATCCAAAAACAGCAGATTACACGTTCTTCTCAACTGCACACGGAACATTCTCCAGGATAGATCACATCTTGGGTCACAGATAAAGCCTCAGTAAATTTAAGAAAACTGAAATCATATCAAGCAGCTGTTCCGACCACAATGCTATGAGATTAGAAATCAATTACACGGAAAAAACCGTAAAAAACACAAACACATGGAGGCTAAACAATACGTTACTAAATAACCAAGAGATCACTGAAGAAATCAAAGAGGAAATCAAAAACTACCTAGAGACAAATGACAACAAAAACACGATGATCCAAAACCTATGGGATGCAGCAAAAGGAGTTCTAAGAGGGAAGTTTATAGCAATACAAGCCTACCTCAAGAAACAAGAAAAATCTCAAATAAACAATCTAACCTTACACCTAGAGGAACTAGAGAAAGAAGAACAAAACCCAAAGTTAGTAGAAGGAAAGAAATCATAAAGATCAGAGCAGAAATAAATGAAATAGAAACAAAGAAAACGAAAGCAAAGATCAATAAAACTAAAAGCTGGTTCTTTGAGAAGATAAGCAAAAATGATCAACCTTTAGCCGGACTCCAGAAAAAGAGGGAGAGGACGCAAATCAACAAAATTAGAAGTGAAAAAGCAGAAGTTATAACAGACACCACAGGAATACAAAGCATCCTAAGAGACTACTACAAGCAACTCTAGGCCAATAAAATGGACAATCTGGAAGAAATGGACAAATTCTTAGAAAGGGATAACCTTCTAAGACTGAACCAGGAAGAAATAGAAAATATGAACAAACCTATCACAAGCAATGAAATTGAAACTGTGATTAAAAATCTTCCAACAAACAAAAGTCCAGAACCAGATGGCATCACAGGTGAATTCTATCAAACATTTAGAGCAGAGCTAACACCCAACCTTCTCAAATTCTTCAAAACAATTGCAGCGGAAGGAACACTCCCAAACTCATTCTATGAGACCACCATCACCCTGATACCAAAATCAGACAGAGATACTACAAGGAAAGAAAATTATAGACCAATATCACTGATGAATATAGATGTAAAAATCCTCAACAAAATACTAGCAAACAGAATCGAACAACACATGAAAAGGATCATACACCATGATCAAGTGGGGTTTATCCCAGGGATGCGAGGATTCTTCAATATACACAAATCAATGTGATACACCATATTAACAAATTGTAGAATAAAAGCATATGATCATCTCAATAGATGAAGGAAAAGATTTTGAGAAAATTCAACACTCATTTACGATAAAAACTCTGCAGAGTGTGGGTATAGAGGGAAACTACCTCAACATAATAAAGGCCATATATGACAAACCCACAGCAAACAACATTCTCAATGGTGAAAAACTGAAAGCGTTTCCTCTAAGATCAGGAACAAGACGAGGATGTCCACTCTCACCACTGCTATTCAACATAGTTTTGGAAGTCCTAGCCATGGCAATCAGAGAAGAAAAAGAAATAAAAGGAATACAAAAAGGAAAAGAAGAAGTAAAATTGTCACTGTTTGCAGATGACATGATATCATAGATAGAGAATCCTAAAGATGCCACCAGAAAACCACTGGAGCTAATCAATGAATTTGGTAAAGTTGCAGGATACAAAATTAATGCACAGAAATTGCTTGCATTCCTATACACTAACAATGAAAGATCAGAAAGAGAAATTAAGGAAACAATCCCATTACCACTGCAACAAAAAGAATAAAATACCTAGGAATAAACCTACCTAAGGAAGTAAAAGACCTGTACTCAGAAAACTATAAGACACTGATGAAAGAAATCAAAGATGATATAAACAGATGGAGACATATACCATGTTCTCGGATTAGAAGAATCAATATTGTGAAAATGACTATACTACCCAAAGCAATCTACAGATTCAATGCAATCCCGATCAAAATACCTTTGGCATTTTCTACAGAACAAGAAAAAAAAAAAATCTTAAAATTTGTAGGGAGACACAAAAGACCCTGGATAGCCAAAGCAGTCTTGAGGGGGGAAAAAAAAGAGCTGGAGGAATCAGACTTCCAGACTTCAGACTATATTGCAAAGCTACAGTAATCAAGATAATATGGTACTGACACAAGAACAGAAATATAGGTCAATAGAGCAGGATAGAAAGCACAGAGATAAACCCACGTACCTATGGTTCACTAATCTATGACAAAGGAGGCAAGGGTATACAATGGAGAAAAGACAGTGTCTTCAGCAAGTGGTGCTGGGAAAACTGGACAGTTACATGTAAAAGAATGAAATTAGTACACATCCTAACACCATACACAAAAATAAACTCAAAATGGATTAGAGACCTAAATATAAGACCAGCCACTATAAAACTCTTAGAGGAAAACATAAGCAGAACAGTCTATGACATAAATCACAGCAAGATCCTTTTTGACCCACCTCCTAGAGAAATGGAAATAAAAACAAAAATAAAAAAATGGGACCGAATGAAACATAAATTCTTTTGCACAGCAAAGGAAAACATAAGCAAGATGAAAAGACAACCATCAGAATGGGAGAAAATATTTTCAAATGAAGCAAATGGCAAAGGATTAATCTCCAAAAAGCAGCTCATGTAGCTCAATATCACAAAACCAAACAATCCAATCCAAAAATGGGCAGAAGACCTAAATAGACATTTCTCCAAAGAAGATATACAGGTTGCCAACAAACACATGAAAGGATGCTGAACATCACTAATCATTAGAGAAATGCAAATCAAAACTACAGTGAGGTATCACCTCACACCAGTCAGAATGGCCATCATCAAAAAATCTACCAACAATAAATGCTGGAGAGGCATTTATTGGAGCAAAGGGAACCCTCTTGCACTGTTGGTGGGAATGTAAATTGATATAGCCACTAGGGAGAACGGTATGGGGGTTCCTTAAAAACTAAAAATAGAACTACCATACAACCCAGCAAACCCACTCCTGGACATTTACCCTGAGAAAACCATAATTCAAAAAGAGTCATGTACCACAATGTTCACTGTAGCTCTATTTACAATAGCCAGGACATGGAAGCAACCTAAGTGTCCATCAACAGATAAATGGATAAGGAAGATGTGGCACAAATATACAATGGAACATTATTCAGCCATAAAAAGAAACGAAATTGAGTTACTTTTAGTGAGGTGGATGGATCTAGAGTCTGTCCTACAGAGTGAAGTAAGTCAGAAAGAGAAAAACAAATACCGTATGCTAACACATATATATGGAATCTTAAAAAAAAAAGTTTATGAAGAACCTAGGGGCAGGAAAGGATTAAGGACACAGACGTAGAGAAAGGACTTGAGGACATGGGGAGAGGGAAGGGTAAGCTGGGACAAAGTGAGAGAGTGGTATGGACATATATACACTACCAAATGTAAAATTGATAGCTACTGGGAAGCAGCCACATAGCACAGGGAGATCAGCGCTGTGCTTTGTGACCACCTAAAAGGGTGGGATAAGGGAGTGAGAGGGAGTTGCAAGAGGGAGGGGATATGGTGTTATATGTATACGCACAGCTGATTCACTTTTTTATACAGCAGAAACTAACACACAATTGTAAAGCAATTATACTCCAATAAAGATGTAAAAGAAAAAAAAAAAGCCCAGAGATAAACCTACACACCTATGGCCCACTAATCTATGACAAAGGAGGCAAGGGTATACAAAGGAGAAAAGACAGTCTCTTCAATAAGTGGTGCTGGGAAAAATGGACAGCTACATGTAAAAGAATGAAATTAGAACACTCCCTAACACCATACACAAAAAATAAACTCAAAATGGATTAGAGACCGAAATGTAAGACCGGACACTATAAAACTCTTAGAGGAAAACATAGGAAGAATACTCTTTGACATAAATCACAGCAAGATCTTTTTTGATCCACCTCCTAGAGTAATGGAATAAAAAAAAAAATAAACATATGGGAGCAAATGAAACCTAAAAGCTTTTGCAAAGCAAAGGAAACTACAAACAAGACGAAAAGACAACCCTCACAATGGGAGAAAATATTTGCAAATGAATCAATGGACAAAGGATTAATCTCCAATGTATATAAACAGCTCATGCAGCTCAACAGTAAAAAAACAAACAACCCAATCCAAAAATGGGCAGATGACGTAAATAGACATTTGTCCCAAGAAGACATACAGATGACCAAGAAGCACATGAAAAGCTGCTCAACATCACTAATTATTAGAGAAATATAAACCAAAACTACAATGAGGTATCGCCTCACACGAGTTAGAATGGGCATCATCAGAAAATCTACAAGCAACAAATGCTGGAGAGGGTGTGGAGAAAAGGGAACCCTCTTACACTATTTGTGGGAATGTAAATTGATACAGTCACGATGGAGAACAGTATGGAGGTTCCTTAAGAAACTAAAAATAGAATTACCATATGACCCAGCAATCCCACTACTGGCCATATACCCAGAGAAAACCATAATTCAAAAAGACATATTCACCACAATATTCATTGCAGCACTATTTACAATAGCCAGGTCATGGAAGCAACCTAAATGCCCATAGACAGACGAACAGAAAAGATGTGCTACATATATAAAATGGAATATTACTCAGCCATAAAAAGGAATGAAATTGGGTCATTTGTAGAGACGTGGATAGATCTAGAGACTGTCATACAGAGTGAAGTAAGTCAGAAAGAGAAAAACAAATATCGTATATTAACGCATACATGTGGAACCTAGAAAAATGGTAAAGATGAACCGGTTTGCAAGGCAGAAATAGAGACACAGATGTAGAGAACAAATGTATGGACACCAAGGGGGGAAAGTGGCAGGGTGGTGGTGGTGGGATGAATTGCGAGCCTGGGATTGACATATATACACTTATATGTATAAAATAGGTTACCAATAAGAGCCTGCTGTATAAAAAAATGAATAAAATAAATTCAAAAATTAAAAAATAAGTAATACTTAAAAAAATAAAACAGAAAAAAAGTTCTGTCCTTCCCATAGACGTATTTATATGAATGAATTATTTCCATGCTTATATCCATAAATACAAAAAGAGGAATAAAACTTACCTTGAACCAAAAAAGAAAAAAAAAAAACAAAAACAGAACCCACTGGTCATACAGAGGAAAACCCTATCAGGGCACTTGCTCCAGGGGTAAACAATTCTGAAGTTGGTCACAGGTGGGGAATCATCTCCCATGCAGCCAGCAGCCCCCACACGAGGAGCGTCCTCATTGCAAAGCTGGGGGACCGTGAGGAGGCGTCTCTGAGTAAACGTGAGCTGAGCCCCAGGCCAGCTGCTGCTGAACTTTTCCCACCCTTCCCAGGTAAAACACCTGAATGTGTGCAAAGACTTTAAAAACTAGAGGAAGGGGCTTGGAGTCACACCAGCGACAGCACGCAGGCCGACTTGGTGCCTGCAGGCCAGCCAGGATGGTCCTGGCCCCGGGCGCTCGTCTGGAAGCTTTCCATTTCCCTGCCTGAGGTACCCCTCCTGTCCCGGCCCCCACTGCTTTTTTCCTTCCTCACCTCTGCCCGGGGAGAAATTCCAGCAGCAAGTATGGGTGACACATCCTCTTCTTTAGCAGGTGGCAGCCCGGCAACTCCTGCAGAAAGTCCAGCAGAGCCCCAGTCACACTGGGCCACTCATAGAGCCGTGGGCCCTACTCCCTCCCACCAGCCCAACCCCGAGACTGCTGACGGGGCAGAGAATATGGCGTCAGGCACAGCTGCAGAGGCTTTTGCTGCCTGGAGGGGTGTTTATATTGACCTCAACCCAGGCACACCTGGGAAGGGCTGGCCGGCCGGGTCAGGCTGCCCAGGTCAGCCAATCCTCGCCCCTCAGGGGCTCAGAGTTGCAGAAAATGGGCCTTGCTGCACCGGCCAGATCCAAGGAACAGGTGTAGGGTCCCGAGAGTCAGGATAGATAAGGGGCGGCAGCCCTGGCTTGTTTTCGAATCATTTTATCTGGTCCATGAGTGGGAGACAACTTCAAGAAGACCCTCTGCTAATGAGAGGAACCCAGGAGTCAGGGAGAGGAGGGGTGGTGGGTGGAGACAGAGGCCTGGTGCCCCGGCTGCAGTGGAAGCCCCTGGAAGACCAGGCAGAGGGAGGCTGCACAGAGTGAAGCCTAGGGTCACAGACCTGTTGGAGCTGCTGTTTGTTAGTTCAAGCTCTGCTCTGAGGTGCTCTGTGTCAGCTCTGAGTGACAGGGGTGCTGGGGGTGCTCTGCAATGAGGGCTATGTGCACGGTTCCTGTGTGCCCAGCCCTGCCGGGGTACCTGTCCACGGGAGCTCCATATCCAGGGAGGGGCCTGCCCACGAGAGCCCCGTGGGCTGCTGCGTACCTGCCCAGGTGAGCTCCATATCCTGGGAGGGGCCTGACCACAAGAGCCCCGTGGGCTGCTGGGGACCTGCTAGAGGACGCCAGGACAGTCAGTGAAGCCACAGAGGATATACATCTAGTAGTTCCTAATTCCTACACCCTGCTGGTCATTCTACCATCCACCAGGACATGGCATTCTGTATTAGACTTCAATGATGCCTTCTTCTGTATTCCATTAGTCCCAGAGTCACAAGAAATTTTGGCTGTGAGTGGCAGGACTCAACCTACAACAAAAACAATACTGCTGGGCCGTCCTGCCCCAGGGGTTCAAAAATTCCCACACCATCTTTGGGGAAACGTTAGCTAAAGACCTAAAAGATCTACCTCTGGAGAAGGGAACCCTCCTTCAATATGCAGATGACATTCTGATCACCAGCCCGACTAAGGAGGCCTCTGAACTACCTAGCCAATAAAAGATAGAAGGTGTCCAAGGAAAAGGCTCAAATATCACAAACTAAGGTGGCCTTCCTGGGCTTCATTCGCACAGAAGGTCGGAGAAGCCCACCCCAGGAAAGGGAAGAAGCCATTTGCAGCCTCACCTTTCCTGAAACTAGAAGACAGCTTAGGGGTTCCTGGGGAGACCGGGGTTTGCTGCATCTGGATCCCTAACTACAGTCTAATAGCTGGGCCTCTATATGAAACACTGAAAGGAAAAGATGATGATCCTTTTGAATAGAATCCAGAAGCGGCCTTTCAAGAATGGAAAGAGCAGTCAATTCAGACCCTGGCCCTGGACCTCCCTAAGTTAGCTAAACCCTTTGACCTTTACATTCCTGGTCCAAGGCGAATCGCCCTTGGAGTATTAGTGCAAAAACTGGGACCACTTGAAATGGAACAATGTAAGAATGCCCTCCAGGCATTGGCCAGCCACCCCATCCGACCAGGATACTGGGGGTATCTAAAAACCTGGAAATCAGCAGCCCGCAAGGCCAGCTCCCTCCTAAGGGAAAAGGACGCCACTTGGTGATCCTAACCACCCACCATGCCCTGAAGTTGCAGGGATTGCTCCGTGGGCACAATGACCTCGAGTGAGGAGGCCCTCCAACACCAACCTCCAGAGAGACAACCTGGGGCAATGGGCCCCCATGACGACTCGTGTGACCATCACTTGACCTGGAGCTTCTCTCAGAAAACAACAAGAGTGTGCCCCCAAAGAGTAGACTATTGCTTACAGGACTTACTGCACCCAGAGCGGAGCTAATAAACTTGGCAGGGGAACCGTAAATAACGCTGCCACCATAGAAAAGCCTACAGACACCGCAGTGACGGCGGCCAATGAGACCGGCTGTACTCCTGGCTACTTCAAAAGGCCGTTGACTGAGTGGCCGTCATGGTCCTGGATCACCACCGGCCCTGGACTGTCTGGGAGTTGAGCAAGCAGGGCTCTGACACCTGGTGCTGTTTGTACGTTAATTCAGTGGCCTAACTGAAGAAAGCACAGACTACTGGTCAGAGCATCTAGGCTGGCAGAAACCATCAGCCTAAGGGGGCCGAACCAATGTGGAGCAGGGTAAAACCGCCCACCCCCCCAGCGTCTCTGCACATCTCTTTCCTGGACCCTTAAAGGTCATTAGAATCTATAAAACTTCCAATGCTGGTGCTCAGGCAGACGAGCAGTGAGGGAGGAGGCCTGCAGACAATCAACCTCACCTGGAGGCTGCTGGGGAGAAGTCCTGCCCCTCCCCCCGGGTATGAGGACACCCAACTCAGCATGAAGCATTTACAGAAGACGTGTCTGCACCCTCAGCGCCCCAAGAATGAGGAATGGGACAAAAGGCAGAGGAGGGCTTTGTCACTGGCAAAGCCCATTAAAAATTCCTGGGAGATAAAAATAGAATCTGGGCAATAAAATAAAGTCTAACCATTTTTTCCTTTGTGCTTTGTCTAATTTCACTTGCTCCTAGGTTTCCACATGCAGAGGTCCCACACCCGACACTTCAGACCCGATTTCCTCGTGCAAAATGGCTGGGCCGACACCTCAGCTCGTGGGGCCCCGTGCAGACTCTGCAACATAGAGCCTGAGCTCCAGCCAACCTGGCCCTCGAGAGCTCCGCCCCCTCCCTCCTGCTGATGCTGACAGGATCCCTACACAGCAGCCCGGCCCACAACCCGCAGGGGAGCACACACTCTCACCTCTCCATTCTCTGATCAAAATATAAAGTTTTCCTTTGCTTCTGAACCAAAGTCAGTCTCGATCTGTTGGCTCCAATGACACTGGGCAGGGAGACCCTTGTTGGGGCCCACTCTGCAGGATCAGTAACAGAATTTGAGAACATTGTAACTTCAATGAACAGATGTGTGAGCCAAACTGTAATTAACATAGAGCAGTGTATAAGGCTCGTGTAAAATAAGATGTTTCTAACACTTCCATTTGATATTTCCATCACTTTATTATAAGCAAGTTCAGTGGAGGGGTTTGTCTTATTTGTCAGGTCAACAGTAGAGAAATGCAGTGATTTCTTTCCAAGGATGTACATCTAATAATCTTGGTTGAAGTTTCAACCTTGTTTGGAATGATTTTCCATTGAAAATGATACCTCTCTTTCAGCTCCTAGATTTCTGAGAAGTATAAAATCTTATATTTTTTTATTACCAAAGGGGAAAGGTGGGAGGAGGGATAAATTAACAGTTTCAGACTAACATATACACACTGCTATGTATAAAATATATCATCAACAAGGAACTACTGTATAGCACAGGGAACTATACTCAATATTTTGTAATGACCCCTGAGGGGAAATAATCTGAAAAACAATAGATATCTATATCGACATCATCTATCAACTACAGATAAAATGGAAACTAAAGGAGGCCGATGGTGAGCGTTTCTGAACCTGAAGACTTCAATCATCTAAAGTTCGGACTCTGCCCACGGCCCAAGTCCCTTAATGAACACACATGTACCAGTAGCTTAAAAATTCCCCAGATTGGAGTTCGGGGAGACACTGATTTGGAAAAATCCCTTGTGTTCTCCTTACATACACGGGACCTTTCCTACAGCTAAAACATGCCTGTGACACCCAGAAGATGGAACACGGTTGGATCAGGAAGATTTTGGAAAAGGCACCAAAACTCCTAATTTCCTGGTTGTTGGGTTCACCTCTCCAGCCTTTTTCCTTAAAATCTCCCCACTTGAGGATGTCAGCACCTTCAACATCCAGTTGCACAGAAATTGGAATTTGTCCAAAGGAAGAAGGGGAAGGAGGAGAAACAAGGAGAGCCAAGCCCTAGATGTTCGGAGAGGCACATGTCACTCTACTTTCCAGTCAGGAAGAAGAATTAAGAAAAGGCTTAGCCTGCCACCGGGAACCAGAGTAGGGCCAGAAGCAAATGAGAGTTTCTGCGGAAAGCTCCCAAAAAAGCGAGTTGAAAAATGGAGCTCAGGGGCACTGCAATTCACAAATCTGCAGAGTTATAAATGATAACTCTCGTCCACAAATATATTGAGGGAAGGCAACGAAGAGGATTTGAAATCAAGGCAGAATTGCAGGAAACAGATTTCAGGAGTTAGATTCGAATCACCCCTAAAGCACATGAAAAGCGGCAAAACGTCGACAATGATGCACTTGGCCAAAAAGAGCATATGCGTTTTTTTCTGAATGAATTCAGGAAAAAACCCATAGGCCCTTTGTGGCCAACCAAGCAAGCCGGAAATGCAATTCAGCACTACAAAGAAGTCTGACTTCCCATCGGTCAAAATGGCCTTGCTAAAAAAGTGTAAAAACAAGAAATGCAGGAGAGGCCAGGGAGGAAAGGGAGCCTTGTTACACTGATGGGTGGGGTATAAATTGCCAATGATGACTCTGGAGAAGGGTATGGTGTTTCCTAAAACATCTAAAAAACACAGCTAGAGAGAAAGGAGCACATCCACTCATGGGCGTAGAAATTGGGAAAACTAAAAATCAGCAAGACACAGGCACCCCAAACATTAGGGCTGCTCTGTAGACAAAAACCTCCACTTAATTCCACCTTAAATATCCAAGGAAAGAGAAAAATGGATAAAGAAGTTGTGGTCCATATGTACAATTGTATATCACTCAGGCGTGAGATAAATATTATAAGGCTGGTAGCAGCATGATGAGTGGATTTAGGTAGGACTATTCTAAGTGAAATAAGTCACACAGAAAAAGACACTTATCATAAGATATCACTAACAGAGGGAATGTAAAAACTGCTACACTTGAACGGAATTACAAAACAGAACAGATTCACACATTAAGAAAACACACTATGGTTGCTTAACGGGAAAGGTGAGGTGGGGTGATGCATAAAACAAGGATTTCAAATTAGCTCAGATAACGTTCCATAAATCCAATATGTAATAGACAAGAACTACTCCTTGCTCAGTGAACTGGACTCAACACCCCCTATTCACCGCTCAAGAACATATATGACTAGTAAGAATCGTAAAACCTGTGTATTGATATCTCTCTGGAAGTGAGTCAAGTGGGTGTAAAGCTGCATAAACACAGCCGTGAAAAGCAGCTAAACCCCATTATAAAAATAAATTACTTTTAAAAACCCGTGAAACAAAGACAGTGAAAGAGAGAAATTCTTACAAAATTCGTTCAGGGGCTGTGATGCAACCTGGATTGACCATATCTAGACCCACAGCTGGATGAGACATAAGGGTGGACACTCTCGGGGCTGAGAGGCTTGGTGAGGTTGGGGGAGCAAACGCAGAGCCTTTAAAGTAATACTGCCTGTTACCCATCCCATGGGTTCCAAATCTCCAGGTTCAAGGGCATCTTCCTACATCGAAAACATGCATGAGAAACCCAGAAGGTGGTACACTGTGTGATCGGGAAAGGTTTCTAAAACGCACCTCATTTCTCCTCTCCTTGTGCTCGGGTTCGCCATTCCAGCTGCTTTAGTAGCAATCGCCCTCCATGGAGAATCAGCACCTTTAACCTCCTGTTCCATACAGCTTGCAATTTGTCCTGAGGATGAACGGAAAGACGGGGAGCCAATGAGAGATTAGCTCTTGGTGTTGGGACAGGCACAGGTCACTCTATTTTCCCATCAGGAAGAAGAATTAACCACAGGCTCAGCGTGCCGCCCAGAACAGGAATAGTGCCTGAGGCCATCCTGCGCTTTTGCGGACAGCTCCCAAAAAAGCGAGTTGAAAAATGGAGCTCAGGGGCATTGCAATTCACAAACCAGCAGAGTTATAAATGATAACTCTCGTCCAAAAATATATTGAGGGAAGGCAACGAAGAGGATTTGAAATCAAGGCAGAATTGCAAGAAACAGATTTCAGGAGGTAGATACGAATCGCCTTTAAAGCACATGAAAAGCGGCAAAACGTCGAAAATGATGCCCTTGGCCAAAAAGGGCGTATGCGTTTTTTCCTGAATATATTCAGGAAAAAACGCATACGCCCTTTTTGGCCAACCTAGCAACCTGGAAAGGCAAATCAGTGCTACAAAGAAGTCTCGCTTCCCATCAGTCAAAAGGGCCATGCTGAAAAAAGTGTCAAAACCAGAAATGCAGGACAGGCCATGGAGAAATGGGAGCCTTGCTACACTGATGGGCGGGATGCAAATTGCCAACAGCCACACTGGAGAAGTGTCCGGTGAGTCCTGAAACATCTGAAAAACACACCTTAGAGAGCATAGGGCACTTCCACTCATGGGGGTATAAATTGGGAAAATTAAAAATCAGCAAGACACAAGCACCCCAAAGTTTAGGGCTGCTCTGTTGACCAGGACCTCCACTTCATTCCACCTTCAATATCCCAGGAAAGAGAAAAATGGATAAAGAAGTTGTGGTCCTTATGTACAATGGAATATCACTCAGCCAGGAAATCAATGTCGTAAGGTTAGTAGCAGCATGATGAGTGGATTTAGGTACGACGATTCTAAGTGAAATAAGTCACACAGAAAAGGACACTTCTCATAAGGTATCACTGATAGAGGGAATGTAAAAACCGTTACACTTGAACTGAATTACAAAACAGAACAGAGTCACACATGCAGAAAACACACTATGGCTGCTTAACGGGAAAGGTGAGTTGGGGTGATACATAAAACAAGGGTATCAAATTAGCTCAGATACCGTTCCATAAACCCAATATGTAATAGACAAGACCTACTCCTTGCTCAGAGAACTGGACTCAACACGCCCTATTCACTGCACAAGAATATATCTGATTAATAATAATCGTAAAACCTATGTATTGATATCTCTCTGTTAGTGTGTCAAGTGGGTGTAAAGCGGCATAAACACAGCAGTGAAAAGCAGCTAAACCCCATTATAAAAATAAATTTCTTTGAAACACCCATGAAACAAAGACAGTGAAAGAGAGAGAAATTCTTACACAATGCGTTCAGGGGCTGTGATGCAACCTGGATTGACCATATCTAGACGCACAGCTGGATGAGACATAAGGGTGGACACTCTTGGGGCTGAGAGGTTTGGTGAGGTTGGGTGAGCAAACGCAGACCCTTTAAAGGAATACTGCGTGGTACCCATCGCATGGGTCCCAAATCTCCAGGTTCAAGGGCATCTTCCTACATCAAAAACATGCATGAGAAACCCAGAAGATGGTACACCGTGTGATGGGGAAAGGTTTCTAAAACGCACCTCATTTCTCATCGCCTTGTGCCCGGGTTCGCCATTCCAGCCGCTTTACTAGCAAGCTCCCTACTTGGAGCATCAGCACCTTTAACCTCCTGTTCCGTACAGGTTGCAATTTGTCCTGAGGATAAACGGGAAGACGTGGAACCAACGAGAGACTAGCTCTTGGTGTTGGGACAGGCACAGGTCACTCTATTTTCCCATCAGAAAGAAGAATTAACCACAGGCTCAGCCTGACCCCCGGAACCAGAACAGGGCCTGAAGCCATTCTGCGATTTTGCGGCCAGCTCCCATAAAAACGAGTTGTAAAATGGAGGTTCAGGGCACTGCAATTCACAAACCTGCAGAGTTATAAATGATAACTCTCGTCCACAAATATATTGAGGGAAGGCAAAGAAGAGGATTTGAAATCAAGGCAGAATTGCAGGAAAGAGATTTCAGGAGGTAGATACGAATCGCCTTTAAAGCACATGAAAAGCGGCAAAACGTTGACAATGATGCCCTTGGCCAAAAAGGGCGTATGCGTTTTTTCCTGAATATATTCAGGAAAAAACGCATACGCCCTTTTTGGCCAACCAAGCAACCTGGAAAGGCAAATCAGCGCTACAGAGAAGTCTCGCTTCCCATCGGTCAAAAGGGCCATGCTGAAAAAAGTGTCAAAACCAGAAATGCAGGACAGGCCATGGAGAAATGGGAGCCTTGCTACACTGATGGGCGGGATGTAAATTGCCAACAGCCACTCTGGAGAAGTGTCCGGTGAGTCCTGAAACATCTGAAAAACACAGCTTAGAGAGCATAGGGCACTTCCACTCATGGGGGTATAAATTGGGAAAATGAAAAATCAGCAAGACACAAGCACCCCAAAGTTTAGGGCTGCTCTGTTGACCAGGACCTCCACTTCATTCCACCTTCAATATCCCAGGAAAGAGAAAAATGGATAAAGAAGTTGTGGTCCTTATGTACAATGGAATATCACTCAGCCAGGAAATCAATGTCGTAAGGTTAGTAGCAGCATGATGAGTGGATTTAGGTACGACGATTCTAAGTGAAATAAGTCACACAGAAAAGGACACTTCTCATAAGGTATCACTGATAGAGGGAATGTAAAAACCGTTACACTTGAACTGAATTACAAAACAGAACAGAGTCACACATGCAGAAAACACACTATGGCTGCTTAACGGGAAAGGTGAGGTGGGGTGATACATAAAACAAGGGTATCAAATTAGCTCAGATACCGTTCCATAAACCCAATATGTAATAGACAAGACCTACTCCTTGCTCAGAGAACTGGACTCAACACGCCCTATTCACCGCACAAGAATATATCTGATTAATAATAATCGTAAAACCTATGTATTGATATCTCTTTGTTAGTGTGTCAAGTGGGTGTAAAGCGGCATAAACACAGCAGTGAAAAGCAGCTAAACCCCATTATAAAAATAAATTATTTTGAAACACCCATGAAACAAAGACAGTGAAAGAGAGAGAAATTCTTACACAATGCGTTCAGGGGCTGTGATGCAACCTGGATTGACCATATCTAGACGCACAGCTGGATGAGACATAAGGGTGGACACTCTTGGGGCTGAGAGGTTTGTTGAGGTTGGGTGAGCAAACGCAGACCCTTTAAAGGAATACTGCGTGGTACCCATCGCATGGGTCCCAAATCTCTAGGTTCAAGGGCATCTTCCTACATCAAAAACATGCATGAGAAACCCAGAAGATGGTACACCGTGTGATGGGGAAAGGTTTCTAAAACACACCTCATTTCTCATCTCCTTGTGCCCGGGTTCGCCATTCCAGCCTCTTTACTAGCAAGCTCCCTACTTGGAGCATCAGCACCTTTAACCTCCTGTTCCATACAGGTTGCAATTTGTCCTGAGGATAAACGGGAATACGTGGAACCAAAGAGAGACTAGCTCTTGGTGTTGGGACAGGCACAGGTCACTCTATTTTCCCATCAGAAAGAAGAATTAACCACAGGCTCAGCCTGCGCCCCGGAACCAGAACAGGGTCTGAAGCCATTCTGCGATTTTGCGGCCAGCTCCCATAAAAACGAGTTGTAAAATGGAGGTTCAGGGCACTGCAATTCACAAACCTGCAGAGTTATAAATGATAACTCTCGTCCACAAATATATTGAGGGAAGGCAAAAAAGAGGATTTGAAATCAAGGCAGAATTGCAGGAAACAGATTTCAGGAGGTAGATTCGAATCGCCTTTAAAGCACATGAAAAGCGGCAAAACGTTGACAATGATGCCCTTGGCCAAAAAGGGCGTATGCGTTTTTTCCTGAATATATTCAGGAAAAAACGCATACGCCCTTTTTGGCCAACCAAGCAACCTGGAAAGGCAAATCAGCGCTACAAACAAGTCTCGCTTCCCATCGGTCAAAAGGGCCATGCTGAAAAAAGTGTCAAAACCAGAAATGCAGGACAGGCCATGGAGAAATGGGAGCCTTGCTACACTGATGGGCGGGATGTAAATTGCCAAGAGCCACTCTGGAGAAGTGTCCGGTGAGTCCTGAAACATCTGAAAAACACAGCTTAGAGAGCATAGGGCACTTCCACTCATGGGGGTATAAATTGGGAAAATTAAAAATCAGCAAGACACAAGCACCCCAAAGTTTAGGGCTGCTCTGTTGACCAGGACCTCCACTTCATTCCACCTTAAATATCCCAGGAAAGAGAAAAATGGATAAAGAAGTTGTGGTCCTTATGTACAATGGAATATCACTCAGCCAGGAAATCAATGTCGTAAGGTTAGTAGCAGCATGATGAGTGGATTTAGGTACGACGATTCTAAGTGAAATAAGTCACACAGAAAAGGACACTTCTCATAAGGTATCACTGATAGAGGGAATGTAAAAACCGTTACACTTGAACTGAATTACAAAACAGAACAGAGTCACACATGCAGAAAACACACTATGGCTGCTTAACGGGAAAGGTGAGGTGGGGTGATACATAAAACAAGGGTATCAAATTAGCTCAGATACCGTTCCATAAACCCAATATGTAATAGACAAGACCTACTCCTTGCTCAGAGAACTGGACTCAACACGCCCTATTCACCGCACAACATTATATCTGACTAATAATAATCGTAAAACCTATGTATTGATATCTCTCTGTTAGTGTGTCAAGTGGGTGTAAAGCGGCATAAACACAGCAGTGAAAAGCAGCTAAACCCCATTATAAAAATAAATTACTTTGAAACACCCATGAAACAAAGACAGTGAAAGAGAGAGAAATTCTTACACAATGCGTTCAGGGGCTGTGATGCAACCTGGATTGACCATATCTAGACGCACAGCTGGATGAGACATAAGGGTGGACACTCTTGGGGCTGAGAGGTTTGGTGAGGTTGGGTGAGCAAACGCAGACCCTTTAAAGGAATACTGCGTGGTACCCATCGCATGGGTCCCAAATCTCCAGGTTCAAGGGCATCTTCCTACATCAAAAACATGCATGAGAAACCCAGAAGATGGTACACCGTGTGATGGGGAAAGGTTTCTAAAACGCACCTCATTTCTCATCTCCTTGTGCCCGGGTTCGCCATTCCAGCCGCTTTACTAGCAAGCTCCCTACTTGGAGCATCAGCACCTTTAACCTCCTGTTCCGTAGAGGTTGCAATTTGTCCTGAGGATAAACGGGAAGACGTGGAACCAACGAGAGACTAGCTCTTGGTGTTGGGACAGGCACAGGTCACTCTATTTTCCCATCAGAAAGAAGAATTAACCACAGGCTCAGCCTGACCCCCGGAACCAGAACAGGACCTGAAGCCATTATGCGATTTTACGGCCAGCTCCCATAAAAACGAGTTGTAAAATGGAGGTTCAGGGCACTGCAATTCACAAACCTGCAGAGTTATAAATGATAACTGTCGTCCACAAATATATTGAGGGAAGGCAAAGAAGAGGATTTGAAATCAAGGCAGAATTGCAGGAAAGAGATTTCAGGAGGTAGATACGAATCGCCTTTAAAGCACATGAAAAGCGGCAAAACGTTGACAATGATGCCCTTGGCCAAAAAGGGCGTATGCGTTTTTTCCTGAATATATTCAGGAAAAAACGCATACGCCCTTTTTGGCCAACCAAGCAACCTGGAAAGGCAAATCAGCGCTACAAACAAGTCTCGCTTCCCATCGGTCAAAAGGGCCATGCTGAAAAAAGTGTCAAAACCAGAAATGCAGGACAGGCCATGGAGAAATGGGAGCCTTGCTACACTGATGGGCGGGATGTAAATTGCCAAGAGCCACTCTGGAGAAGTGTCCGGTGAGTCCTGAAACATCTGAAAAACACAGCTTAGAGAGCATAGGGCACTTCCACTCATGGGGGTATAAATTGGGAAAATTAAAAATCAGCAAGACACAAGCACCCCAAAGTTTAGGGCTGCTCTGTTGACCAGGACCTCCACTTCATTCCACCTTAAATATCCCAGGAAAGAGAAAAATGGATAAAGAAGTTGTGGTCCTTATGTACAATGGAATATCACTCAGCCAGGAAATCAATGTCGTAAGGTTAGTAGCAGCATGATGAGTGGATTTAGGTACGACGATTCTAAGTGAAATAAGTCACACAGAAAAGGACACTTCTCCTAAGGTATCACTGATAGAGGGAATGTAAAAACCGTTACACTTGAACTGAATTACAAAACAGAACAGAGTCACACATGCAGAAAACACACTATGGCTGCTTAACGGGAAAGGTGAGGTGGGGTGATACATAAAACAAGGGTATCAAATTAGCTCAGATAGTGTTCCATAAACCCAATATGTAATAGACAAGACCTACTCCTTGCTCAGAGAACTGGACTCAACACGCCCTATTCACCGCACAAGAATATATCTGACTAATAATAATCGTAAAACCTATGTATTGATATCTCTCTGTTAGTGTGTCAAGTGGGTGTAAAGCGGCATAAACACAGCAGTGAAAAGCAGCTAAACCCCATTATAAAAATAAATTACTTTGAAACACCCATGAAACAAAGACAGTGAAAGAGAGAGAAATTCTTACACAATGCGTTCAGGGGCTGTGATGCAACCTGGATTGACCATATCTAGACGCACAGCTGGATGAGACATAAGGGTGGACACTCTTGGGGCTGAGAGGTTTGGTGAGGTTGGGTGAGCAAACGCAGACCCTTTAAAGGAATACTGCGTGGTACCCATCGCATGGGTCCCAAATCTCCAGGTTCAAGGGCATCTTCCTACATCAAAAACATGCATGAGAAACCCAGAAGATGGTACACCATGTGATGGGGAAAGGTTTCTAAAACGCACCTCATTTCTCATCTCCTTGTGCCCGGGTTCGCCATTCAAGCCGCTTTACTAGCAAGCTCCCTACTTGGAGCATCAGCACCTTTAACCTCCTGTTCCGTAGAGGTTGCAATTTGTCCTGAGGATAAACGGGAAGACGTGGAACCAACGAGAGACTAGCTCTTGGTGTTGGGACAGGCACAGGTCACTCTATTTTCGCATCAGAAAGAAGAATTAACCACAGGCTCAGCCTGACCCCCGGAACCAGAACAGGGCCTGAAGCCATTCTGCGATTTTGCGGCCAGCTCCCATAAAAACGAGTTGTAAAATGGAGGTTCAGGGCACTGCAATTCACAAACCTGCAGAGTTATAAATGATAACTCTCGTCCACAAACATATTGAGGGAAGGCAAATAAGAGGATTTGAAATCAAGGCAGAATTGCAGGAAACAGATTTCAGGAGGTAGATACGAATCGCCTTTAAAGCACATGAAAAGCGGCAAAACGTTGACAATGATGCCCTTGGCCAAAAAGGGCGTATGCGTTTTTTCCTGAATAGATTCAGGAAAAAACGCATACGCCCTTTTTGGCCAACCAAGCAACCTGGAAAGGCAAATCAGCACTACAAAGAAGTCTCGCTTCCCATCGATCAAAAGGGCCATGCTGAAAAAAGTGTCAAAACCAGAAATGCAGGACAGGCCATGGAGAAATGGGAGCCTTGCTACACTGATGGGCGGGATGTAAATTGCCAAGAGCCACTCTGGAGAAGTGTCCGGTGAGTCCTGAAACATCTGAAAAACACAGCTTAGAGAGCATAGGGCACTTCCACTCATGGGGGTATAAATTGGGAAAATTAAAAATCAGCAAGACACAAGCACCCCAAAGTTTAGGGCTGCTCTGTTGACCAGGACCTCCACTTCATTCCACCTTAAATATCCCAGGAAAGAGAAAAATGGATAAAGAAGTTGTGGTCCTTATGTACAATGGAATATCACTCAGCCAGGAAATCAATGTCGTAAGGTTAGTAGCAGCATGATGAGTGGATTTAGGTATGACGATTCTAAGTGAAATAAGTCACACAGAAAAGGACACTACTCATAAGGTATCACTGATAGAGGGAATGTAAAAACCGTTACACTTGAACTGAATTACAAAACAGAACAGAGTCACACATGCAGAAAACACACTATGGCTGCTTAACGGGAAAGGTGAGGTGGGGTGATACATAAAACAAGGGTATCAAATTAGCTCAGATACCGTTCCATAAACCCAATATGTAATAGACAAGACCTATTCCTTGCTCAGAGAACTGGACTCAACACGCCCTATTCACCGCACAAGAATATATCTGACTAATAATAATCGTAAAACCTATGTATTGATATCTCTCTGTTAGTGTGTCAAGTGGGTGTAAAGCGGCATAAACACAGCAGTGAAAAGCAGCTAAACCCCATTATAAAAATAAATTACTTTGAAACAACCATGAAACAAAGACAGTGAAAGAGAGAGAAATTCTTACACAATGCTTTCAGGGGCTGTGATGCAACCTGGATTGACCATATATAGACACACAGCTGGATGAGACATAAGGGTGGACACTCTTGGGGCTGAGAGGTTTGGTGAGGTTGGGTGAGCAAACGCAGACCCTTTAAAGGAATACTGCGTGGTACCCATCACATGGGTCCCAAATCTCCAGGTTCAAGGGCATCTTCCTACATCAAAAACATGCATGAGAAACCCAGAAGATGGTACACCGTGTGATGGGGAAAGGTTTCTAAAACGCACCTCATTTCTCATCTCCTTGTGCCCGGGTTCGCCATTCCAGCGGCTTTACTAGCAAGCTCCCTACTTGGAGCATCAGCACCTTTAACCTCCTGTTCCGTACAGGTTGCAATTTGTCCTGAGGATAAACGGGAAGACGTGGAACCAACGAGAGACTAGCTCTTGGTGTTGGGACAGGCACAGGTCACTCTATTTTCCCATCAGAAAGAAGAATTAACCACAGGCTCAGCCTGACCCCCGGAACCAGAACAGGGCCTGAAGCCATTCTGCGATTTTGCGGCCAGCTCCCAGAAAAACGTGTTGTAAAATGGAGGTTCAGGGCACTGCAATTCACAAACCTGCAGAGTTATAAATGATAACTCTCGTCCACAAATATATTGAGGGAAGGCAAAGAAGAGGATTTGAAATCAAGGCAGAATTGCAGGAAACAGATTTCAGGAGGTAGATACGAATCGCCTTTAAAGCACATGAAAAGCGGCAAAACGTTGACAATGATGCCCTTGGCCATAAAGGGCGTATGCGTTTTTTCCTGAGTATATTCAGGAAAAAACGCATACGCCCTTTTTGGCCAACCAAGCAACCTGGAAAGGCAAATCAGCGCTACAAAGAAGTCTCGCTTCCCATCGGTCAAAAGGGCCATGCTGAAAAAAGTGTCAAACCCAGAAATGCAGGACAGGCCATGGAGAAATGGGAGCCTTGCTACACTGATGGGCGGGATGTAAATTGCCAAGAGCCACTCTGGAGAAGTGTCCGGTGAGTCCTGAAACATCTGAAAAACACAGCTTAGAGAGCATAGGGCACTTCCACTCATGGGGGTATAAATTGGGAAAATTAAAAATCAGCAAGAGACAAGCACCCCAAACTTTAGGGCTGCTCTGTTGACCAGGACCTCCACTTCATTCCACCTTAAATATCCCAGGAGGGAGAAAAATGGATAAAGAAGTTGTGGTCCTTATGTACAATGGAATATCACTCAGCCAGGAAATCAATGTCGTAAGGTTAGTAGCAGCATGATGAGTGGATTTAGGTACGACGATTCTAAGTGAAATAAGTCACACAGAAAAGGACACTTCTCATAAGGTATCACTGATAGAGGGAATGTAAAAACCGTTACACTTGAACTGAATTACAAAACAGAACAGAGTCACACATGCAGAAAACACACTATGGCTGCTTAACGGGAAAGGTGAGGTGGGGTGATACATAAAACAAGGGTATCAAATTAGCTCAGATACCGTTCCATAAACCCAATATGTAATAGACAAGACCTACTCCTTGCTCAGAGAACTGGACTCAACACGCCCTATTCACCGCACAAGAATATATCTGATTAATAATAATCGTAAAACCTATGTATTGATATCTCTCTGTTAGTGTGTCAAGTGGGTGTAAAGCGGCATAAACACAGCAGTGAAAAGCAGCTAAACCCCATTATAAAAATAAATTATTTTGAAACACCCATGAAACAAAGACAGTGAAAGAGAGAGAAATTCTTACACAATGCGTTCAGGGGCTGTGATGCAACCTGGATTGACCATATCTAGACGCACAGCTGGATGAGACATAAGGGTGGACACTCTTGGGGCTGAGAGGTTTGTTGAGGTTGGGTGAGCAAACGCAGACCCTTTAAAGGAATACTGCGTGGTACCCATCGCATGGGTCCCAAATCTCTAGGTTCAAGGGCATCTTCCTACATCAAAAACATGCATGAGAAACCCAGAAGATGGTACACCGTGTGATGGGGAAAGGTTTCTAAAACACACCTCATTTCTCATCTCCTTGTGCCCGGGTTCGCCATTCCAGCCTCTTTACTAGCAAGCTCCCTACTTGGAGCATCAGCACCTTTAACCTCCTGTTCCATACAGGTTGCAATTTGTCCTGAGGATAAACGGGAATACGTGGAACCAAAGAGAGACTAGCTCTTGGTGTTGGGACAGGCACAGGTCACTCTATTTTCCCATCAGAAAGAAGAATTAACCACAGGCTCAGCCTGCGCCCCGGAACCAGAACAGGGTCTGAAGCCATTCTGCGATTTTGCGGCCAGCTCCCATAAAAACGAGTTGTAAAATGGAGGTTCAGGGCACTGCAATTCACAAACCTGCAGAGTTATAAATGATAACTCTCGTCCACAAATATATTGAGGGAAGGCAAAAAAGAGGATTTGAAATCAAGGCAGAATTGCAGGAAACAGATTTCAGGAGGTAGATTCGAATCGCCTTTAAAGCACATGAAAAGCGGCAAAACGTTGACAATGATGCCCTTGGCCAAAAAGGGCGTATGCGTTTTTTCCTGAATATATTCAGGAAAAAACGCATACGCCCTTTTTGGCCAACCAAGCAACCTGGAAAGGCAAATCAGCGCTACAAACAAGTCTCGCTTCCCATCGGTCAAAAGGGCCATGCTGAAAAAAGTGTCAAAACCAGAAATGCAGGACAGGCCATGGAGAAATGGGAGCCTTGCTACACTGATGGGCGGGATGTAAATTGCCAAGAGCCACTCTGGAGAAGTGTCCGGTGAGTCCTGAAACATCTGAAAAACACAGCTTAGAGAGCATAGGGCACTTCCACTCATGGGGGTATAAATTGGGAAAATTAAAAATCAGCAAGACACAAGCACCCCAAAGTTTAGGGCTGCTCTGTTGACCAGGACCTCCACTTCATTCCACCTTCAATATCCCAGGAAAGAGAAAAATGGATAAAGAAGTTGTGGTCCTTATGTACAATGGAATATCACTCAGCCAGGAAATCAATGTCGTAAGGTTAGTAGCAGCATGATGAGTGGATTTAGGTACGACGATTCTAAGTGAAATAAGTCACACAGAAAAGGACACTTCTCATAAGGTATCACTGATAGAGGGAATGTAAAAACCGTTACACTTGAACTGAATTACAAAACAGAACAGAGTCACACATGCAGAAAACACACTATGGCTGCTTAACGGGAAAGGTGAGGTGGGGTGATACATAAAACAAGGGTATCAAATTAGCTCAGATACCGTTCCATAAACCCAATATGTAATAGACAAGACCTACTCCTTGCTCAGAGAACTGGACTCAACACGCCCTATTCACCGCACAACATTATATCTGACTAATAATAATCGTAAAACCTATGTATTGATATCTCTCTGTTAGTGTGTCAAGTGGGTGTAAAGCGGCATAAACACAGCAGTGAAAAGCAGCTAAACCCCATTATAAAAATAAATTACTTTGAAACACCCATGAAACAAAGACAGTGAAAGAGAGAGAAATTCTTACACAATGCGTTCAGGGGCTGTGATGCAACCTGGATTGACCATATCTAGACGCACAGCTGGATGAGATATAAGGGTGGACACTCTTGGGGCTGAGAGGTTAGGTGAGGTTGGGTGAGCAAACGCAGACCCTTTAAAGTAATACTGCGTGGTACCCATCACATGGGTCCCAAATCTCCAGGTTCAAGGGCATCTTCCTACATCAAAAACATGCATGAGAAACCCAGAAGATGGTACACCGTGTGATGGGGAAAGGTTTCTAAAACGCACCTCATTTCTCATCTCCTTGTGCCCGGGTTTGCCATTCCAGCCGCTTTACTAGCAAGCTCCCTACTTGGGGCATCAGCACCTTTAACCTCCTGTTCCGTACAGGTTGCAATTTGTCCTGAGGATAAACGGGAAGACGTGGAACCAACGAGAGACTAGCTCTTGGTGTTGGGACAGGCACAGGTCACTCTATTTTCCCATCAGAAAGAAGAATTAACCACAGGCTCAGCCTGACCCCCGGAACCAGAACAGGGCCTGAAGCCATTCTGCGATTTTGCGGCCAGCTCCCATAAAAACGAGTTGTAAAATGGAGGTTCAGGGCACTGCAATTCACAAACCTGCAGAGTTATAAATGAGAACTCTCGTCCACAAATATATTGAGGGAAGGCAAAGAAGAGGATTTGAAATCAAGGCAGAATTGCACGAAACAGATTTCAGGAGGTAGATACGAATCGCCTTTAAAGCACATGAAAAGCGGCAAAACGTTGACAATGATGCCCTTGGCCAAAAAGGGCGTATGCGTTTTTTCCTGAATATATTCAGGAAAAAACGCATACGCCCTTTTTGGCCAACCAAGCAACCTGGAAAGGCAAATCAGCGCTACAAAGAAGTCTCGCTTCCCATCGGTCAAAAGGGCCATGCTGAAAAAAGTGTCAAAACCAGAAATGCAGGACAGGCCATGGAGAAATGGGAGCCTTGCTACACTGATGGGCGGGATGTAAATTGCCAAGAGCCACTCTGGAGAAGTGTCCGGTGAGTCCTGAAACATCTGAAAAACACAGCTTAGAGAGCATAGGGCACTTCCACTCATGGGGGTATAAATTGGGAAAATTAAAAATCAGCAAGACACAAGCACCCCAAAGTTTAGGGCTGCTCTGTTGACCAGGACCTCCACTTCATTCCACCTTAAATATCCCAGGAAAGAGAAAAATGGATAAAGAAGTTGTGGTCCTTATGTACAATGGAATATCACTCAGCCAGGAAATCAATGTCGTAAGGTTAGTAGCAGCATGATGAGTGGATTTAGGTATGACGATTCTAAGTGAAATAAGTCACACAGAAAAGGACACTTCTCATAAGGTATCACTGATAGAGGGAATGTAAAAACCGTTACACTTGAACTGAATTACAAAACAGAACAGAGTCACACATGCAGAAAACAGACTATGGCTGCTTAACGGGAAAGGTGAGGTGGGGTGATACATAAAACAAGGGTATCAAATTAGCTCAGATACCGTTCCATAAACCCAATATGTAATAGACAAGACCTACTCCTTGCTCAGAGAACTGGACTCAACACGCCCTATTCACCGCACAAGAATATATCTGACTAATAATAATCGTAAAACCTATGTATTGATATCTCTCTGTTAGTGTGTCAAGTGGGTGTAAAGCGGCATAAACACAGCAGTGAAAAGCAGCTAAACCCCATTATAAAAATAAATTACTTTGAAACCACCATGAAACAAAGACAGTGAAAGAGAGAGAAATTCTTACACAATGCGTTCAGGGGCTGTGATGCAACCTGGATTGACCATATCTAGACGCACAGCTGGATGAGACATAAGGGTGGACACTCTTGGGGCTGAGAGGTTTGGTGAGGTTGGGTGAGCAAACGCAGACCCTTTAAAGGAATACTGCGTGGTACCCATCGCATGGGTCCCAAATCTCCAGGTTCAAGGGCATCTTCCTACATCAAAAACATGCATGAGAAACCCAGAAGATGGTACACCGTGTGATGGGGAAAGGTTTCTAAAACGCACCTCATTTCTCATCTCCTTGTGCCCGGGTTCGCCATTCCAGCGGCTTTACTAGCAAGCTCCCTACTTGGAGCATCAGCACCTTTAACCTCCTGTTCCGTACAGGTTGCAATTTGTCCTGAGGATAAACGGGAAGACGTGGAACCAAGGAGAGACTAGCTCTTGGTGTCGGGACAGGCACAGGTCACTCTATTTTCCCATCAGAAAGAAGAATTAACCACAGGCTCAGCCTGACCCCCGGAACCAGAACAGGGCCTGAAGCCATTCTGCGATTTTGCGGCCAGCTCCCATAAAAACGAGTTGTAAAATGGAGGTTCAGGGCACTGCAATTCACAAACCTGCAGAGTTATAAATGAGAACTCTCGTCCACAAATATATTGAGGGAAGGCAAAGAAGAGGATTTGAAATCAAGGCAGAATTGCACGAAACAGATTTCAGGAGGTAGATACGAATCGCCTTTAAAGCACATGAAAAGCGGCAAAACGTTGACAATGATGCCCTTGGCCAAAAAGGGCGTATGCGTTTTTTCCTGAATATATTCAGGAAAAAACGCATACGCCCTTTTTGGCCAACCAAGCAACCTGGAAAGGCAAATCAGCGCTACAAAGAAGTCTCGCTTCCCATCGGTCAAAAGGGCCATGCTGAAAAAAGTGTCAAAACCAGAAATGCAGGACAGGCCATGGAGAAATGGGAGCCTTGCTACACTGATGGGCGGGATGTAAATTGCCAAGAGCCACTCTGGAGAAGTGTCCGGTGAGTCCTGAAACATCTGAAAAACACAGCTTAGAGAGCATAGGGCACTTCCACTCATGGGGGTATAAATTGGGAAAATTAAAAATCAGCAAGACACAAGCACCCCAAAGTTTAGGGCTGCTCTGTTGACAAGGACCTCCACTTCATTCCACCTTAAATATCCCAGGAAAGAGAAAAATGGATAAAGAAGTTGTGGTCCTTATGTACAATGGAATATCACTCAGCCAGGAAATCAATGTCGTAAGGTTAGTAGCAGCATGATGAGTGGATTTAGGTACGACGATACTAAGTGAAATAAGTCACACAGAAAAGGACACATCTCATAAGGTATCACTGATAGAGGGAATGTAAAAACCGTTACACTTGAACTGAATTACAAAACAGAACAGAGTCACACATGCAGAAAACACACTATGGCTGCTTAACGGGAAAGGTTAGGTGGGGTGATACATAAAACAAGGGTATCAAATTAGCTCAGATACCGTTCCATAAACCCAATATGTAATAGACAAGACCTACTCCTTGCTCAGAGAACTGGACTCAACACGCCCTATTCACCGCACAAGAATATATCTGACTAATAATAATCGTAAAACCTATGTATTGATATCTCTCTGTTAGTGTGTCAAGTGGGTGTAAAGCGGCATAAACACAGCAGTGAAAAGCAGCTAAACCCCATTATAAAAATAAATTACTTTGAAACACCCATGAAACAAAGACAGTGAAAGAGAGAGAAATTCTTACACAATGCGTTCAGGAGCTGTGATGCAACCTGGATTGACCATATCTAGACGCACAGCTGGATGAGATATAAGGGTGGACACTCTTGGGGCTGAGAGGTTAGGTGAGGTTGGGTGAGCAAACGCAGACCCTTTAAAGTAATACTGCGTGGTACCCATCACATGGGTCCCAAATCTCCAGGTTCAAGGGCATCTTCCTACATCAAAAACATGCATGAGAAACCCAGAAGATGGTACACCGTGTGATGGGGAAAGGTTTCTAAAACGCACCTCATTTCTCATCTCCTTGTGCCCGGGTTTGCCATTCCAGCCGCTTTACTAGCAAGCTCCCTACTTGGGGCATCAGCACCTTTAACCTCCTGTTCCGTACAGGTTGCAATTTGTCCTGAGGATAAACGGGAAGACGTGGAACCAACGAGAGACTAGCTCTTGGTGTTGGGACAGGCACAGGTCACTCTATTTTCCCATCAGAAAGAAGAATTAACCACAGGCTCAGCCTGACCCCCGGAACCAGAACAGGGCCTGAAGCCATTCTGCGATTTTGCGGCCAGCTCCCATAAAAACGAGTTGTAAAATGGAGGTTCAGGGCACTGCAATTCACAAACCTGCAGAGTTATAAATGAGAACTCTCGTCCACAAATATATTGAGGGAAGGCAAAGAAGAGGATTTGAAATCAAGGCAGAATTGCACGAAACAGATTTCAGGAGGTAGATACGAATCGCCTTTAAAGCACATGAAAAGCGGCAAAACGTTGACAATGATGCCCTTGGCCAAAAAGGGCGTATGCGTTTTTTCCTGAATATATTCAGGAAAAAACGCATACGCCCTTTTTGGCCAACCAAGCAACCTGGAAAGGCAAATCAGCGCTACAAAGAAGTCTCGCTTCCCATCGGTCAAAAGGGCCATGCTGAAAAAAGTGTCAAAACCAGAAATGCAGGACAGGCCATGGAGAAATGGGAGCCTTGCTACACTGATGGGCGGGATGTAAATTGCCAAGAGCCACTCTGGAGAAGTGTCCGGTGAGTCCTGAAACATCTGAAAAACACAGCTTAGAGAGCATAGGGCACTTCCACTCATGGGGGTATAAATTGGGAAAATTAAAAATCAGCAAGACACAAGCACCCCAAAGTTTAGGGCTGCTCTGTTGACCAGGACCTCCACTTCATTCCACCTTAAATATCCCAGGAAAGAGAAAAATGGATAAAGAAGTTGTGGTCCTTATGTACAATGGAATATCACTCAGCCAGGAAATCAATGTCGTAAGGTTAGTAGCAGCATGATGAGTGGATTTAGGTATGACGATTCTAAGTGAAATAAGTCACACAGAAAAGGACACTTCTCATAAGGTATCACTGATAGAGGGAATGTAAAAACCGTTACACTTGAACTGAATTACAAAACAGAACAGAGTCACACATGCAGAAAACAGACTATGGCTGCTTAACGGGAAAGGTGAGGTGGGGTGATACATAAAACAAGGGTATCAAATTAGCTCAGATACCGTTCCATAAACCCAATATGTAATAGACAAGACCTACTCCTTGCTCAGAGAACTGGACTCAACACGCCCTATTCACCGCACAAGAATATATCTGACTAATAATAATCGTAAAACCTATGTATTGATATCTCTCTGTTAGTGTGTCAAGTGGGTGTAAAGCGGCATAAACACAGCAGTGAAAAGCAGCTAAACCCCATTATAAAAATAAATTACTTTGAAACCACCATGAAACAAAGACAGTGAAAGAGAGAGAAATTCTTACACAATGCGTTCAGGGGCTGTGATGCAACCTGGATTGACCATATCTAGACGCACAGCTGGATGAGACATAAGGGTGGACACTCTTGGGGCTGAGAGGTTTGGTGAGGTTGGGTGAGCAAACGCAGACCCTTTAAAGGAATACTGCGTGGTACCCATCGCATGGGTCCCAAATCTCCAGGTTCAAGGGCATCTTCCTACATCAAAAACATGCATGAGAAACCCAGAAGATGGTACACCATGTGATGGGGAAAGGTTTCTAAAACGCACCTCATTTCTCATCTCCTTGTGCCCGGGTTCGCCATTCAAGCCGCTTTACTAGCAAGCTCCCTACTTGGAGCATCAGCACCTTTAACCTCCTGTTCCGTAGAGGTTGCAATTTGTCCTGAGGATAAACGGGAAGACGTGGAACCAACGAGAGACTAGCTCTTGGTGTTGGGACAGGCACAGGTCACTCTATTTTCGCATCAGAAAGAAGAATTAACCACAGGCTCAGCCTGACCCCCGGAACCAGAACAGGGCCTGAAGCCATTCTGCGATTTTGCGGCCAGCTCCCATAAAAACGAGTTGTAAAATGGAGGTTCAGGGCACTGCAATTCACAAACCTGCAGAGTTATAAATGATAACTCTCGTCCACAAACATATTGAGGGAAGGCAAATAAGAGGATTTGAAATCAAGGCAGAATTGCAGGAAACAGATTTCAGGAGGTAGATACGAATCGCCTTTAAAGCACATGAAAAGCGGCAAAACGTTGACAATGATGCCCTTGGCCAAAAAGGGCGTATGCGTTTTTTCCTGAATAGATTCAGGAAAAAACGCATACGCCCTTTTTGGCCAACCAAGCAACCTGGAAAGGCAAATCAGCACTACAAAGAAGTCTCGCTTCCCATCGATCAAAAGGGCCATGCTGAAAAAAGTGTCAAAACCAGAAATGCAGGACAGGCCATGGAGAAATGGGAGCCTTGCTACACTGATGGGCGGGATGTAAATTGCCAAGAGCCACTCTGGAGAAGTGTCCGGTGAGTCCTGAAACATCTGAAAAACACAGCTTAGAGAGCATAGGGCACTTCCACTCATGGGGGTATAAATTGGGAAAATTAAAAATCAGCAAGACACAAGCACCCCAAAGTTTAGGGCTGCTCTGTTGACCAGGACCTCCACTTCATTCCACCTTAAATATCCCAGGAAAGAGAAAAATGGATAAAGAAGTTGTGGTCCTTATGTACAATGGAATATCACTCAGCCAGGAAATCAATGTCGTAAGGTTAGTAGCAGCATGATGAGTGGATTTAGGTATGACGATTCTAAGTGAAATAAGTCACACAGAAAAGGACACTACTCATAAGGTATCACTGATAGAGGGAATGTAAAAACCGTTACACTTGAACTGAATTACAAAACAGAACAGAGTCACACATGCAGAAAACACACTATGGCTGCTTAACGGGAAAGGTGAGGTGGGGTGATACATAAAACAAGGGTATCAAATTAGCTCAGATACCGTTCCATAAACCCAATATGTAATAGACAAGACCTATTCCTTGCTCAGAGAACTGGACTCAACACGCCCTATTCACCGCACAAGAATATATCTGACTAATAATAATCGTAAAACCTATGTATTGATATCTCTCTGTTAGTGTGTCAAGTGGGTGTAAAGCGGCATAAACACAGCAGTGAAAAGCAGCTAAACCCCATTATAAAAATAAATTACTTTGAAACAACCATGAAACAAAGACAGTGAAAGAGAGAGAAATTCTTACACAATGCTTTCAGGGGCTGTGATGCAACCTGGATTGACCATATATAGACACACAGCTGGATGAGACATAAGGGTGGACACTCTTGGGGCTGAGAGGTTTGGTGAGGTTGGGTGAGCAAACGCAGACCCTTTAAAGGAATACTGCGTGGTACCCATCACATGGGTCCCAAATCTCCAGGTTCAAGGGCATCTTCCTACATCAAAAACATGCATGAGAAACCCAGAAGATGGTACACCGTGTGATGGGGAAAGGTTTCTAAAACGCACCTCATTTCTCATCTCCTTGTGCCCGGGTTCGCCATTCCAGCGGCTTTACTAGCAAGCTCCCTACTTGGAGCATCAGCACCTTTAACCTCCTGTTCCGTACAGGTTGCAATTTGTCCTGAGGATAAACGGGAAGACGTGGAACCAACGAGAGACTAGCTCTTGGTGTTGGGACAGGCACAGGTCACTCTATTTTCCCATCAGAAAGAAGAATTAACCACAGGCTCAGCCTGACCCCCGGAACCAGAACAGGGCCTGAAGCCATTCTGCGATTTTGCGGCCAGCTCCCAGAAAAACGTGTTGTAAAATGGAGGTTCAGGGCACTGCAATTCACAAACCTGCAGAGTTATAAATGATAACTCTCGTCCACAAATATATTGAGGGAAGGCAAAGAAGAGGATTTGAAATCAAGGCAGAATTGCAGGAAACAGATTTCAGGAGGTAGATACGAATCGCCTTTAAAGCACATGAAAAGCGGCAAAACGTTGACAATGATGCCCTTGGCCATAAAGGGCGTATGCGTTTTTTCCTGAGTATATTCAGGAAAAAACGCATACGCCCTTTTTGGCCAACCAAGCAACCTGGAAAGGCAAATCAGCGCTACAAAGAAGTCTCGCTTCCCATCGGTCAAAAGGGCCATGCTGAAAAAAGTGTCAAACCCAGAAATGCAGGACAGGCCATGGAGAAATGGGAGCCTTGCTACACTGATGGGCGGGATGTAAATTGCCAAGAGCCACTCTGGAGAAGTGTCCGGTGAGTCCTGAAACATCTGAAAAACACAGCTTAGAGAGCATAGGGCACTTCCACTCATGGGGGTATAAATTGGGAAAATTAAAAATCAGCAAGAGACAAGCACCCCAAACTTTAGGGCTGCTCTGTTGACCAGGACCTCCACTTCATTCCACCTTAAATATCCCAGGAGGGAGAAAAATGGATAAAGAAGTTGTGGTCCTTATGTACAATGGAATATCACTCAGCCAGGAAATCAATGTCGTAAGGTTAGTAGCAGCATGATGAGTGGATTTAGGTACGACGATTCTAAGTGAAATAAGTCACACAGAAAAGGACACTTCTCATAAGGTATCACTGATAGAGGGAATGTAAAAACCGTTACACTTGAACTGAATTACAAAACAGAACAGAGTCACACATGCAGAAAACACACTATGGCTGCTTAACGGGAAAGGTGAGGTGGGGTGATACATAAAACAAGGGTATCAAATTAGCTCAGATACCGTTCCATAAACCCAATATGTAATAGACAAGACCTACTCCTTGCTCAGAGAACTGGACTCAACACGCCCTATTCACCGCACAAGAATATATCTGATTAATAATAATCGTAAAACCTATGTATTGATATCTCTCTGTTAGTGTGTCAAGTGGGTGTAAAGCGGCATAAACACAGCAGTGAAAAGCAGCTAAACCCCATTATAAAAATAAATTATTTTGAAACACCCATGAAACAAAGACAGTGAAAGAGAGAGAAATTCTTACACAATGCGTTCAGGGGCTGTGATGCAACCTGGATTGACCATATCTAGACGCACAGCTGGATGAGACATAAGGGTGGACACTCTTGGGGCTGAGAGGTTTGTTGAGGTTGGGTGAGCAAACGCAGACCCTTTAAAGGAATACTGCGTGGTACCCATCGCATGGGTCCCAAATCTCTAGGTTCAAGGGCATCTTCCTACATCAAAAACATGCATGAGAAACCCAGAAGATGGTACACCGTGTGATGGGGAAAGGTTTCTAAAACACACCTCATTTCTCATCTCCTTGTGCCCGGGTTCGCCATTCCAGCCTCTTTACTAGCAAGCTCCCTACTTGGAGCATCAGCACCTTTAACCTCCTGTTCCATACAGGTTGCAATTTGTCCTGAGGATAAACGGGAATACGTGGAACCAAAGAGAGACTAGCTCTTGGTGTTGGGACAGGCACAGGTCACTCTATTTTCCCATCAGAAAGAAGAATTAACCACAGGCTCAGCCTGCGCCCCGGAACCAGAACAGGGTCTGAAGCCATTCTGCGATTTTGCGGCCAGCTCCCATAAAAACGAGTTGTAAAATGGAGGTTCAGGGCACTGCAATTCACAAACCTGCAGAGTTATAAATGATAACTCTCGTCCACAAATATATTGAGGGAAGGCAAAAAAGAGGATTTGAAATCAAGGCAGAATTGCAGGAAACAGATTTCAGGAGGTAGATTCGAATCGCCTTTAAAGCACATGAAAAGCGGCAAAACGTTGACAATGATGCCCTTGGCCAAAAAGGGCGTATGCGTTTTTTCCTGAATATATTCAGGAAAAAACGCATACGCCCTTTTTGGCCAACCAAGCAACCTGGAAAGGCAAATCAGCGCTACAAACAAGTCTCGCTTCCCATCGGTCAAAAGGGCCATGCTGAAAAAAGTGTCAAAACCAGAAATGCAGGACAGGCCATGGAGAAATGGGAGCCTTGCTACACTGATGGGCGGGATGTAAATTGCCAAGAGCCACTCTGGAGAAGTGTCCGGTGAGTCCTGAAACATCTGAAAAACACAGCTTAGAGAGCATAGGGCACTTCCACTCATGGGGGTATAAATTGGGAAAATTAAAAATCAGCAAGACACAAGCACCCCAAAGTTTAGGGCTGCTCTGTTGACCAGGACCTCCACTTCATTCCACCTTCAATATCCCAGGAAAGAGAAAAATGGATAAAGAAGTTGTGGTCCTTATGTACAATGGAATATCACTCAGCCAGGAAATCAATGTCGTAAGGTTAGTAGCAGCATGATGAGTGGATTTAGGTACGACGATTCTAAGTGAAATAAGTCACACAGAAAAGGACACTTCTCATAAGGTATCACTGATAGAGGGAATGTAAAAACCGTTACACTTGAACTGAATTACAAAACAGAACAGAGTCACACATGCAGAAAACACACTATGGCTGCTTAACGGGAAAGGTGAGGTGGGGTGATACATAAAACAAGGGTATCAAATTAGCTCAGATACCGTTCCATAAACCCAATATGTAATAGACAAGACCTACTCCTTGCTCAGAGAACTGGACTCAACACGCCCTATTCACCGCACAACATTATATCTGACTAATAATAATCGTAAAACCTATGTATTGATATCTCTCTGTTAGTGTGTCAAGTGGGTGTAAAGCGGCATAAACACAGCAGTGAAAAGCAGCTAAACCCCATTATAAAAATAAATTACTTTGAAACACCCATGAAACAAAGACAGTGAAAGAGAGAGAAATTCTTACACAATGCGTTCAGGGGCTGTGATGCAACCTGGATTGACCATATCTAGACGCACAGCTGGATGAGATATAAGGGTGGACACTCTTGGGGCTGAGAGGTTAGGTGAGGTTGGGTGAGCAAACGCAGACCCTTTAAAGTAATACTGCGTGGTACCCATCACATGGGTCCCAAATCTCCAGGTTCAAGGGCATCTTCCTACATCAAAAACATGCATGAGAAACCCAGAAGATGGTACACCGTGTGATGGGGAAAGGTTTCTAAAACGCACCTCATTTCTCATCTCCTTGTGCCCGGGTTTGCCATTCCAGCCGCTTTACTAGCAAGCTCCCTACTTGGGGCATCAGCACCTTTAACCTCCTGTTCCGTACAGGTTGCAATTTGTCCTGAGGATAAACGGGAAGACGTGGAACCAACGAGAGACTAGCTCTTGGTGTTGGGACAGGCACAGGTCACTCTATTTTCCCATCAGAAAGAAGAATTAACCACAGGCTCAGCCTGACCCCCGGAACCAGAACAGGGCCTGAAGCCATTCTGCGATTTTGCGGCCAGCTCCCATAAAAACGAGTTGTAAAATGGAGGTTCAGGGCACTGCAATTCACAAACCTGCAGAGTTATAAATGAGAACTCTCGTCCACAAATATATTGAGGGAAGGCAAAGAAGAGGATTTGAAATCAAGGCAGAATTGCACGAAACAGATTTCAGGAGGTAGATACGAATCGCCTTTAAAGCACATGAAAAGCGGCAAAACGTTGACAATGATGCCCTTGGCCAAAAAGGGCGTATGCGTTTTTTCCTGAATATATTCAGGAAAAAACGCATACGCCCTTTTTGGCCAACCAAGCAACCTGGAAAGGCAAATCAGCGCTACAAAGAAGTCTCGCTTCCCATCGGTCAAAAGGGCCATGCTGAAAAAAGTGTCAAAACCAGAAATGCAGGACAGGCCATGGAGAAATGGGAGCCTTGCTACACTGATGGGCGGGATGTAAATTGCCAAGAGCCACTCTGGAGAAGTGTCCGGTGAGTCCTGAAACATCTGAAAAACACAGCTTAGAGAGCATAGGGCACTTCCACTCATGGGGGTATAAATTGGGAAAATTAAAAATCAGCAAGACACAAGCACCCCAAAGTTTAGGGCTGCTCTGTTGACCAGGACCTCCACTTCATTCCACCTTAAATATCCCAGGAAAGAGAAAAATGGATAAAGAAGTTGTGGTCCTTATGTACAATGGAATATCACTCAGCCAGGAAATCAATGTCGTAAGGTTAGTAGCAGCATGATGAGTGGATTTAGGTATGACGATTCTAAGTGAAATAAGTCACACAGAAAAGGACACTTCTCATAAGGTATCACTGATAGAGGGAATGTAAAAACCGTTACACTTGAACTGAATTACAAAACAGAACAGAGTCACACATGCAGAAAACAGACTATGGCTGCTTAACGGGAAAGGTGAGGTGGGGTGATACATAAAACAAGGGTATCAAATTAGCTCAGATACCGTTCCATAAACCCAATATGTAATAGACAAGACCTACTCCTTGCTCAGAGAACTGGACTCAACACGCCCTATTCACCGCACAAGAATATATCTGACTAATAATAATCGTAAAACCTATGTATTGATATCTCTCTGTTAGTGTGTCAAGTGGGTGTAAAGCGGCATAAACACAGCAGTGAAAAGCAGCTAAACCCCATTATAAAAATAAATTACTTTGAAACCACCATGAAACAAAGACAGTGAAAGAGAGAGAAATTCTTACACAATGCGTTCAGGGGCTGTGATGCAACCTGGATTGACCATATCTAGACGCACAGCTGGATGAGACATAAGGGTGGACACTCTTGGGGCTGAGAGGTTTGGTGAGGTTGGGTGAGCAAACGCAGACCCTTTAAAGGAATACTGCGTGGTACCCATCGCATGGGTCCCAAATCTCCAGGTTCAAGGGCATCTTCCTACATCAAAAACATGCATGAGAAACCCAGAAGATGGTACACCGTGTGATGGGGAAAGGTTTCTAAAACGCACCTCATTTCTCATCTCCTTGTGCCCGGGTTCGCCATTCCAGCGGCTTTACTAGCAAGCTCCCTACTTGGAGCATCAGCACCTTTAACCTCCTGTTCCGTACAGGTTGCAATTTGTCCTGAGGATAAACGGGAAGACGTGGAACCAAGGAGAGACTAGCTCTTGGTGTCGGGACAGGCACAGGTCACTCTATTTTCCCATCAGAAAGAAGAATTAACCACAGGCTCAGCCTGACCCCCGGAACCAGAACAGGGCCTGAAGCCATTCTGCGATTTTGCGGCCAGCTCCCATAAAAACGAGTTGTAAAATGGAGGTTCAGGGCACTGCAATTCACAAACCTGCAGAGTTATAAATGAGAACTCTCGTCCACAAATATATTGAGGGAAGGCAAAGAAGAGGATTTGAAATCAAGGCAGAATTGCACGAAACAGATTTCAGGAGGTAGATACGAATCGCCTTTAAAGCACATGAAAAGCGGCAAAACGTTGACAATGATGCCCTTGGCCAAAAAGGGCGTATGCGTTTTTTCCTGAATATATTCAGGAAAAAACGCATACGCCCTTTTTGGCCAACCAAGCAACCTGGAAAGGCAAATCAGCGCTACAAAGAAGTCTCGCTTCCCATCGGTCAAAAGGGCCATGCTGAAAAAAGTGTCAAAACCAGAAATGCAGGACAGGCCATGGAGAAATGGGAGCCTTGCTACACTGATGGGCGGGATGTAAATTGCCAAGAGCCACTCTGGAGAAGTGTCCGGTGAGTCCTGAAACATCTGAAAAACACAGCTTAGAGAGCATAGGGCACTTCCACTCATGGGGGTATAAATTGGGAAAATTAAAAATCAGCAAGACACAAGCACCCCAAAGTTTAGGGCTGCTCTGTTGACAAGGACCTCCACTTCATTCCACCTTAAATATCCCAGGAAAGAGAAAAATGGATAAAGAAGTTGTGGTCCTTATGTACAATGGAATATCACTCAGCCAGGAAATCAATGTCGTAAGGTTAGTAGCAGCATGATGAGTGGATTTAGGTACGACGATACTAAGTGAAATAAGTCACACAGAAAAGGACACATCTCATAAGGTATCACTGATAGAGGGAATGTAAAAACCGTTACACTTGAACTGAATTACAAAACAGAACAGAGTCACACATGCAGAAAACACACTATGGCTGCTTAACGGGAAAGGTTAGGTGGGGTGATACATAAAACAAGGGTATCAAATTAGCTCAGATACCGTTCCATAAACCCAATATGTAATAGACAAGACCTACTCCTTGCTCAGAGAACTGGACTCAACACGCCCTATTCACCGCACAAGAATATATCTGACTAATAATAATCGTAAAACCTATGTATTGATATCTCTCTGTTAGTGTGTCAAGTGGGTGTAAAGCGGCATAAACACAGCAGTGAAAAGCAGCTAAACCCCATTATAAAAATAAATTACTTTGAAACACCCATGAAACAAAGACAGTGAAAGAGAGAGAAATTCTTACACAATGCGTTCAGGAGCTGTGATGCAACCTGGATTGACCATATCTAGACGCACAGCTGGATGAGATATAAGGGTGGACACTCTTGGGGCTGAGAGGTTAGGTGAGGTTGGGTGAGCAAACGCAGACCCTTTAAAGTAATACTGCGTGGTACCCATCACATGGGTCCCAAATCTCCAGGTTCAAGGGCATCTTCCTACATCAAAAACATGCATGAGAAACCCAGAAGATGGTACACCGTGTGATGGGGAAAGGTTTCTAAAACGCACCTCATTTCTCATCTCCTTGTGCCCGGGTTTGCCATTCCAGCCGCTTTACTAGCAAGCTCCCTACTTGGGGCATCAGCACCTTTAACCTCCTGTTCCGTACAGGTTGCAATTTGTCCTGAGGATAAACGGGAAGACGTGGAACCAACGAGAGACTAGCTCTTGGTGTTGGGACAGGCACAGGTCACTCTATTTTCCCATCAGAAAGAAGAATTAACCACAGGCTCAGCCTGACCCCCGGAACCAGAACAGGGCCTGAAGCCATTCTGCGATTTTGCGGCCAGCTCCCATAAAAACGAGTTGTAAAATGGAGGTTCAGGGCACTGCAATTCACAAACCTGCAGAGTTATAAATGAGAACTCTCGTCCACAAATATATTGAGGGAAGGCAAAGAAGAGGATTTGAAATCAAGGCAGAATTGCACGAAACAGATTTCAGGAGGTAGATACGAATCGCCTTTAAAGCACATGAAAAGCGGCAAAACGTTGACAATGATGCCCTTGGCCAAAAAGGGCGTATGCGTTTTTTCCTGAATATATTCAGGAAAAAACGCATACGCCCTTTTTGGCCAACCAAGCAACCTGGAAAGGCAAATCAGCGCTACAAAGAAGTCTCGCTTCCCATCGGTCAAAAGGGCCATGCTGAAAAAAGTGTCAAAACCAGAAATGCAGGACAGGCCATGGAGAAATGGGAGCCTTGCTACACTGATGGGCGGGATGTAAATTGCCAAGAGCCACTCTGGAGAAGTGTCCGGTGAGTCCTGAAACATCTGAAAAACACAGCTTAGAGAGCATAGGGCACTTCCACTCATGGGGGTATAAATTGGGAAAATTAAAAATCAGCAAGACACAAGCACCCCAAAGTTTAGGGCTGCTCTGTTGACCAGGACCTCCACTTCATTCCACCTTAAATATCCCAGGAAAGAGAAAAATGGATAAAGAAGTTGTGGTCCTTATGTACAATGGAATATCACTCAGCCAGGAAATCAATGTCGTAAGGTTAGTAGCAGCATGATGAGTGGATTTAGGTATGACGATTCTAAGTGAAATAAGTCACACAGAAAAGGACACTTCTCATAAGGTATCACTGATAGAGGGAATGTAAAAACCGTTACACTTGAACTGAATTACAAAACAGAACAGAGTCACACATGCAGAAAACAGACTATGGCTGCTTAACGGGAAAGGTGAGGTGGGGTGATACATAAAACAAGGGTATCAAATTAGCTCAGATACCGTTCCATAAACCCAATATGTAATAGACAAGACCTACTCCTTGCTCAGAGAACTGGACTCAACACGCCCTATTCACCGCACAAGAATATATCTGACTAATAATAATCGTAAAACCTATGTATTGATATCTCTCTGTTAGTGTGTCAAGTGGGTGTAAAGCGGCATAAACACAGCAGTGAAAAGCAGCTAAACCCCATTATAAAAATAAATTACTTTGAAACCACCATGAAACAAAGACAGTGAAAGAGAGAGAAATTCTTACACAATGCGTTCAGGGGCTGTGATGCAACCTGGATTGACCATATCTAGACGCACAGCTGGATGAGACATAAGGGTGGACACTCTTGGGGCTGAGAGGTTTGGTGAGGTTGGGTGAGCAAACGCAGACCCTTTAAAGGAATACTGCGTGGTACCCATCGCATGGGTCCCAAATCTCCAGGTTCAAGGGCATCTTCCTACATCAAAAACATGCATGAGAAACCCAGAAGATGGTACACCGTGTGATGGGGAAAGGTTTCTAAAACGCACCTCATTTCTCATCTCCTTGTGCCCGGGTTCGCCATTCCAGCGGCTTTACTAGCAAGCTCCCTACTTGGAGCATCAGCACCTTTAACCTCCTGTTCCGTACAGGTTGCAATTTGTCCTGAGGATAAACGGGAAGACGTGGAACCAACGAGAGACTAGCTCTTGGTGTCGGGACAGGCACAGGTCACTCTATTTTCCCATCAGAAAGAAGAATTAACCACAGGCTCAGCCTGACCCCCGGAACCAGAACAGGGCCTGAAGCCATTCTGCGATTTTGCGGCCAGCTCCCATAAAAACGAGTTGTAAAATGGAGGTTCAGGGCACTGCAATTCACAAACCTGCAGAGTTATAAATGAGAACTCTCGTCCACAAATATATTGAGGGAAGGCAAAGAAGAGGATTTGAAATCAAGGCAGAATTGCAGGAAACAGATTTCAGGAGGTAGATACGAATCGCCTTTAAAGCACATGAAAAGCGGCAAAACGTTGACAATGATGCCCTTGGCCAAAAAGGGCGTATGCGTTTTTTCCTGAATATATTCAGGAAAAAACGCATACGCCCTTTTTGGCCAACCAAGCAACCTGGAAAGGCAAATCAGCGCTACAAAGAAGTCTCGCTTCCCATCGGTCAAAAGGGCCATGCTGAAAAAAGTGTCAAAACCAGAAATGCAGGACAGGCCATGGAGAAATGGGAGCCTTGCTACACTGATGGGCGGGATGTAAATTGCCAAGAGCCACTCTGGAGAAGTGTCCGGTGAGTCCTGAAACATCTGAAAAACACAGCTTAGAGAGCATAGGGCACTTCCACTCATGGGGGTATAAATTGGGAAAATTAAAAATCAGCAAGACACAAGCACCCCAAAGTTTAGGGCTGCTCTGTTGACCAGGACCTCCACTTCATTCCACATTAAATATCCCAGGAAAGAGAAAAATGGATAAAGAAGTTGTGGTCCTTATGTACAATGGAATATCACTCAGCCAGGAAATCAATGTCGTAAGGTTAGTAGCAGCATGATGAGTGGATTTAGGTACGACGATACTAAGTGAAATAAGTCACACAGAAAAGGACACATCTCATAAGGTATCACTGATAGAGGGAATGTAAAAACCGTTACACTTGAACTGAATTACAAAACAGAACAGAGTCACACATGCAGAAAACACACTATGGCTGCTTAACGGGAAAGGTTAGGTGGGGTGATACATAAAACAAGGGTATCAAATTAGCTCAGATACCGTTCCATAAACCCAATATGTAATAGACAAGACCTACTCCTTGCTCAGAGAACTGGACTCAACACGCCCTATTCACCGCACAAGAATATATCTGACTAATAATAATCGTAAAACCTATGTATTGATATCTCTCTGTTAGTGTGTCAAGTGGGTGTAAAGCGGCATAAACACAGCAGTGAAAAGCAGCTAAACCCCATTATAAAAATAAATTACTTTGAAACACCCATGAAACAAAGACAGTGAAAGAGAGAGAAATTCTTACACAATGCGTTCAGGAGCTGTGATGCAACCTGGATTGACCATATCTAGACGCACAGCTGGATGAGATATAAGGGTGGACACTCTTGGGGCTGAGAGGTTAGGTGAGGTTGGGTGAGCAAACGCAGACCCTTTAAAGTAATACTGCGTGGTACCCATCACATGGGTCCCAAATCTCCAGGTTCAAGGGCATCTTCCTACATCAAAAACATGCATGAGAAACCCAGAAGATGGTACACCGTGTGATGGGGAAAGGTTTCTAAAACGCACCTCATTTCTCATCTCCTTGTGCCCGGGTTTGCCATTCCAGCCGCTTTACTAGCAAGCTCCCTACTTGGGGCATCAGCACCTTTAACCTCCTGTTCCGTACAGGTTGCAATTTGTCCTGAGGATAAACGGGAAGACGTGGAACCAACGAGAGACTAGCTCTTGGTGTTGGGACAGGCACAGGTCACTCTATTTTCCCATCAGAAAGAAGAATTAACCACAGGCTCAGCCTGACCCCCGGAACCAGAACAGGGCCTGAAGCCATTCTGCGATTTTGCGGCCAGCTCCCATAAAAACGAGTTGTAAAATGGAGGTTCAGGGCACTGCAATTCAGAAACCTGCAGAGTTATAAATGATAACTCTCGTCCACAAATATATTGAGGGAAGGCAAAGAAGAGGATTTGAAATCAAGGCAGAATTGCAGGAAACAGATTTCAGGAGGTAGATACGAATCGCCTTTAAAGCACATGAAAAGCGGCAAAACGTTGACAATGATGCCCTTGGCCAAAAAGGGCGTATGCGTTTTTTCCTGAATATATTCAGGAAAAAACGCATACGCCCTTTTTGGCCAACCAAGCAACCTGGAAAGGCAAATCAGCGCTACAAAGAAGTCTCGCTTCCCATCGGTCAAAAGGGCCATGCTGAAAAAAGTGTCAAAACCAGAAATGCAGGACAGGCCATGGAGAAATGGGAGCCTTGCTACACTGATGGGCGGGATGTAAATTGCCAAGAGCCACTCTGGAGAAGTGTCCGGTGAGTCCTGAAACATCTGAAAAACACAGCTTAGAGAGCATAGGGCACTTCCACTCATGGGGGTATAAATTGGGAAAATTAAAAATCAGCAAGACACAAGCACCCCAAAGTTTAGGGCTGCTCTGTTGACCAGGACCTCCACTTCATTCCACCTTAAATATCCCAGGAAAGAGAAAAATGGATAAAGAAGTTGTGGTCCTTATGTACAATGGAATATCACTCAGCCAGGAAATCAATGTCGTAAGGTTAGTAGCAGCATGATGAGTGGATTTAGGTATGACGATTCTAAGTGAAATAAGTCACACAGAAAAGGACACTTCTCATAAGGTATCACTGATAGAGGGAATGTAAAAACCGTTACACTTGAACTGAATTACAAAACAGAACAGAGTCACACATGCAGAAAACAGACTATGGCTGCTTAACGGGAAAGGTGAGGTGGGGTGATACATAAAACAAGGGTATCAAATTAGCTCAGATACCGTTCCATAAACCCAATATGTAATAGACAAGACCTACTCCTTGCTCAGAGAACTGGACTCAACACGCCCTATTCACCGCACAAGAATATATCTGACTAATAATAATCGTAAAACCTATGTATTGATATCTCTCTGTTAGTGTGTCAAGTGGGTGTAAAGCGGCATAAACACAGCAGTGAAAAGCAGCTAAACCCCATTATAAAAATAAATTACTTTGAAACCACCATGAAACAAAGACAGTGAAAGAGAGAGAAATTCTTACACAATGCGTTCAGGGGCTGTGATGCAACCTGGATTGACCATATCTAGACGCACAGCTGGATGAGACATAAGGGTGGACACTCTTGGGGCTGAGAGGTTTGGTGAGGTTGGGTGAGCAAACGCAGACCCTTTAAAGGAATACTGCGTGGTACCCATCGCATGGGTCCCAAATCTCCAGGTTCAAGGGCATCTTCCTACATCAAAAACATGCATGAGAAACCCAGAAGATGGTACACCGTGTGATGGGGAAAGGTTTCTAAAACGCACCTCATTTCTCATCTCCTTGTGCCCGGGTTCGCCATTCCAGCGGCTTTACTAGCAAGCTCCCTACTTGGAGCATCAGCACCTTTAACCTCCTGTTCCATACAGGTTGCAATTTGTCCTGAGGATAAACGGGAAGACGTGGAACCAACGAGAGACTAGCTCTTGGTGTCGGGACAGGCACAGGTCACTCTATTTTCCCATCAGAAAGAAGAATTAACCACAGGCTCAGCCTGACCCCCGGAACCAGAACAGGGCCTGAAGCCATTCTGCGATTTTGCGGCCAGCTCCCATAAAAACGAGTTGTAAAATGGAGGTTCAGGGCACTGCAATTCACAAACCTGCAGAGTTATAAATGAGAACTCTCGTCCACAAATATATTGAGGGAAGGCAAAGAAGAGGATTTGAAATCAAGGCAGAATTGCAGGAAACAGATTTCAGGAGGTAGATACGAATCGCCTTTAAAGCACATGAAAAGCGGCAAAACGTTGACAATGATGCCCTTGGCCAAAAAGGGCGTATGCGTTTTTTCCTGAATATATTCAGGAAAAAACGCATACGCCCTTTTTGGCCAACCAAGCAACCTGGAAAGGCAAATCAGCGCTACAAAGAAGTCTCGCTTCCCATCGGTCAAAAGGGCCATGCTGAAAAAAGTGTCAAAACCAGAAATGCAGGACAGGCCATGGAGAAATGGGAGCCTTGCTACACTGATGGGCGGGATGTAAATTGCCAAGAGCCACTCTGGAGAAGTGTCCGGTGAGTCCTGAAACATCTGAAAAACACAGCTTAGAGAGCATAGGGCACTTCCACTCATGGGGGTATAAATTGGGAAAATTAAAAATCAGCAAGACACAAGCACCCCAAAGTTTAGGGCTGCTCTGTTGACCAGGACCTCCACTTCATTCCACATTAAATATCCCAGGAAAGAGAAAAATGGATAAAGAAGTTGTGGTTCTTATGTACAATGGAATATCACTCAGCCAGGAAATCAATGTCGTAAGGTTAGTAGCAGCATGATGAGTGGATTTAGGTACGACGATTCTAAGTGAAATAAGTCACACAGAAAAGGACACTTCTCATAAGGTATCACTGATAGAGGGAATGTAAAAACCGTTACACTTGAACTGAATTACAAAACAGAACAGAGTCACACATGCAGAAAACACACTATGGCTGCTTAACGGGAAAGGTTAGGTGGGGTGATACATAAAACAAGGGTATCAAATTAGCTCAGATACCGTTCCATAAACCCAATATGTAATAGACAAGACCTACTCCTTGCTCAGAGAACTGGACTCAACACGCCCTATTCACCGCACAAGAATATATCTGACTAATAATAATCGTAAAACCTATGTATTGATATCTCTCTGTTAGTGTGTCAAGTGGGTGTAAAGCGGCATAAACACAGCAGTGAAAAGCAGCTAAACCCCATTATAAAAATAAATTACTTTGAAACACCCATGAAACAAAGACAGTGAAAGAGAGAGAAATTCTTACACAATGCGTTCAGGAGCTGTGATGCAACCTGGATTGACCATATCTAGACGCACAGCTGGATGAGATATAAGGGTGGACACTCTTGGGGCTGAGAGGTTAGGTGAGGTTGGGTGAGCAAACGCAGACCCTTTAAAGTAATACTGCGTGGTACCCATCACATGGGTCCCAAATCTCCAGGTTCAAGGGCATCTTCCTACATCAAAAACATGCATGAGAAACCCAGAAGATGGTACACCGTGTGATGGGGAAAGGTTTCTAAAACGCACCTCATTTCTCATCTCCTTGTGCCCGGGTTTGCCATTCCAGCCGCTTTACTAGCAAGCTCCCTACTTGGGGCATCAGCACCTTTAACCTCCTGTTCCGTACAGGTTGCAATTTGTCCTGAGGATAAACGGGAAGACGTGGAACCAACGAGAGACTAGCTCTTGGTGTTGGGACAGGCACAGGTCACTCTATTTTCCCATCAGAAAGAAGAATTAACCACAGGCTCAGCCTGACCCCCGGAACCAGAACAGGGCCTGAAGCCATTCTGCGATTTTGCGGCCAGCTCCCATAAAAACGAGTTGTAAAATGGAGGTTCAGGGCACTGCAATTCAGAAACCTGCAGAGTTATAAATGATAACTCTCGTCCACAAATATATTGAGGGAAGGCAAAGAAGAGGATTTGAAATCAAGGCAGAATTGCAGGAAACAGATTTCAGGAGGTAGATACGAATCGCCTTTAAAGCACATGAAAAGCGGCAAAACGTTGACAATGATGCCCTTGGCCAAAAAGGGCGTATGCGTTTTTTCCTGAATATATTCAGGAAAAAACGCATACGCCCTTTTTGGCCAACCAAGCAACCTGGAAAGGCAAATCAGCGCTACAAAGAAGTCTCGCTTCCCATCGGTCAAAAGGGCCATGCTGAAAAAAGTGTCAAAACCAGAAATGCAGGACAGGCCATGGAGAAATGGGAGCCTTGCTACACTGATGGGCGGGATGTAAATTGCCAAGAGCCACTCTGGAGAAGTGTCCGGTGAGTCCTGAAACATCTGAAAAACACAGCTTAGAGAGCATAGGGCACTTCCACTCATGGGGGTATAAATTGGGAAAATTAAAAATCAGCAAGACACAAGCACCCCAAAGTTTAGGGCTGCTCTGTTGACCAGGACCTCCACTTCATTCCACCTTAAATATCCCAGGAAAGAGAAAAATGGATAAAGAAGTTGTGGTCCTTATGTACAATGGAATATCACTCAGCCAGGAAATCAATGTCGTAAGGTTAGTAGCAGCATGATGAGTGGATTTAGGTATGACGATTCTAAGTGAAATAAGTCACACAGAAAAGGACACTTCTCATAAGGTATCACTGATAGAGGGAATGTAAAAACCGTTACACTTGAACTGAATTACAAAACAGAACAGAGTCACACATGCAGAAAACAGACTATGGCTGCTTAACGGGAAAGGTGAGGTGGGGTGATACATAAAACAAGGGTATCAAATTAGCTCAGATACCGTTCCATAAACCCAATATGTAATAGACAAGACCTACTCCTTGCTCAGAGAACTGGACTCAACACGCCCTATTCACCGCACAAGAATATATCTGACTAATAATAATCGTAAAACCTATGTATTGATATCTCTCTGTTAGTGTGTCAAGTGGGTGTAAAGCGGCATAAACACAGCAGTGAAAAGCAGCTAAACCCCATTATAAAAATAAATTACTTTGAAACCACCATGAAACAAAGACAGTGAAAGAGAGAGAAATTCTTACACAATGCGTTCAGGGGCTGTGATGCAACCTGGATTGACCATATCTAGACGCACAGCTGGATGAGACATAAGGGTGGACACTCTTGGGGCTGAGAGGTTTGGTGAGGTTGGGTGAGCAAACGCAGACCCTTTAAAGGAATACTGCGTGGTACCCATCGCATGGGTCCCAAATCTCCAGGTTCAAGGGCATCTTCCTACATCAAAAACATGCATGAGAAACCCAGAAGATGGTACACCGTGTGATGGGGAAAGGTTTCTAAAACGCACCTCATTTCTCATCTCCTTGTGCCCGGGTTCGCCATTCCAGCGGCTTTACTAGCAAGCTCCCTACTTGGAGCATCAGCACCTTTAACCTCCTGTTCCATACAGGTTGCAATTTGTCCTGAGGATAAACGGGAAGACGTGGAACCAACGAGAGACTAGCTCTTGGTGTCGGGACAGGCACAGGTCACTCTATTTTCCCATCAGAAAGAAGAATTAACCACAGGCTCAGCCTGACCCCCGGAACCAGAACAGGGCCTGAAGCCATTCTGCGATTTTGCGGCCAGCTCCCATAAAAACGAGTTGTAAAATGGAGGTTCAGGGCACTGCAATTCACAAACCTGCAGAGTTATAAATGAGAACTCTCGTCCACAAATATATTGAGGGAAGGCAAAGAAGAGGATTTGAAATCAAGGCAGAATTGCAGGAAACAGATTTCAGGAGGTAGATACGAATCGCCTTTAAAGCACATGAAAAGCGGCAAAACGTTGACAATGATGCCCTTGGCCAAAAAGGGCGTATGCGTTTTTTCCTGAATATATTCAGGAAAAAACGCATACGCCCTTTTTGGCCAACCAAGCAACCTGGAAAGGCAAATCAGCGCTACAAAGAAGTCTCGCTTCCCATCGGTCAAAAGGGCCATGCTGAAAAAAGTGTCAAAACCAGAAATGCAGGACAGGCCATGGAGAAATGGGAGCCTTGCTACACTGATGGGCGGGATGTAAATTGCCAAGAGCCACTCTGGAGAAGTGTCCGGTGAGTCCTGAAACATCTGAAAAACACAGCTTAGAGAGCATAGGGCACTTCCACTCATGGGGGTATAAATTGGGAAAATTAAAAATCAGCAAGACACAAGCACCCCAAAGTTTAGGGCTGCTCTGTTGACCAGGACCTCCACTTCATTCCACATTAAATATCCCAGGAAAGAGAAAAATGGATAAAGAAGTTGTGGTTCTTATGTACAATGGAATATCACTCAGCCAGGAAATCAATGTCGTAAGGTTAGTAGCAGCATGATGAGTGGATTTAGGTACGACGATTCTAAGTGAAATAAGTCACACAGAAAAGGACACTTCTCATAAGGTATCACTGATAGAGGGAATGTAAAAACCGTTACACTTGAACTGAATTACAAAACAGAACAGAGTCACACATGCAGAAAACACACTATGGCTGCTTAACGGGAAAGGTGAGGTGGGGTGATACATAAAACAAGGGTATCAAATTAGCTCAGATACCGTTCCATAAACCCAATATGTAATAGACAAGACCTACTCCTTGCTCAGAGAACTGGACTCAACACGCCCTATTCACCGCACAACAATATATCTGACTAATAATAATCGTAAAACCTATGTATTGATATCTCTCTGTTAGTGTGTCAAGTGGGTGTAAAGCGGCATAAACACAGCAGTGAAAAGCAGCTAAACCCCATTATAAAAATAAATTACTTTGAAACACCCATGAAACAAAGACAGTGAAAGAGAGCGACATTCTTACACAATGCGTTCAGGGGCTGTGATGCAACCTGGATTGACCATATCTAGACCCACAGCTGGATGAGACATAAGGGTGGACACTCTTGGGGCTGAGAGGTTTGGTGAGGTTGGGTGAGCAAATGCAGACCCTTTAAAGTAATACTGCGTGGTACCCATCGCATGGGTCCCAAATCTCCAGGTTCAAGGGCATCTTCCTACATCGAAAACATGCACGAGAAACCCAGAAGATGGTACACCGTGTGATGGGGAAAGGTTTCTAAAACGCACCTCATTTCTCATCTCCTTGCGCCCGGGTTCGCCATTCCAGCCGCCTTACTAGCAATCTCCCTACTTGGAGAATCAGCACCTTTAACCTCCTGTTCCGTACAGGTTGCAATTTGTCCTGAGGATGAACGGGAAGACGGTGAACCAATGAGAGACTAGCTCTTGGTGTTGAGACAGGCACAGATCACACTATTTTCCCATCAGGAAGAAGAATTCTCCACAGGCTCAGCCTGACCCCCGGAACCAGAACAGGGCCTGAAGCCATCCTGCGCTTTTGCGGACCGCTCCCAAAAAAGCGAGTTGTAAAATGGAGGTTCAGGGCACTGCAATTCACAAACCTGCAGAGTTATAAATGATAACTCTCGTCCACAAATATATTGAGGGAAGGCAAAGAAGAGGATTTGAAATCAAGGCAGAATTGCAGGAAACGGATTTCAGGAGGTAGATTCGAATCGCCTTTAAAGCACATGAAAAGCAGCAAAACGTTGACAATGATGCCCTTGGCCAAAAAGGGCGTATGCTTTTTTTCCTGAATATATTCAGGAAAAAATGCATACGCCCTTTTTGGCCAACCAAGCAACCTGGAAAGGCCAATCAGCGCTACAAAGAAGTCTCGCTTCCCATCGGTCAAAAGGGCCATGCTGAAAAAAGTGTCAAAACCGAAAATGCAGGACAGGCCATAGAGAAATTGGAGCCATGCTGCACTGATGGGAGGGATGTAAATTGCCAACAGCCACTCTGGAGAAGTGTACGGTGAGTCCTGAAACATCGAAAAAACTCAGCTTAGAGAGCATAGGGCACTTCCACTCATGGGGGTATAAATTGGGAAAATTAAAAATCAGCAAGACACAAGCACCCCAAAGTTTAGGGCTGCTCTGTTGACAAGGACCTCCACTTCATTCCACCTTAAATATCCCAGGAAAGAGAAAAATGGATAAAGAAGTTGTGGTCCTTATGTACAATGGAATATCACTCAGCCATGAAATCAATGTCATAAGGCTAGTAGCAGCATGATGAGTGGATTTAGGTACAACGATTCTAAGTGAAATAAGTCACACAGAAAAAGACACTTCTCATAAGGTATCACTGATAGAGGGATTGTAAAACCCGTTACACTTGAACTGAATTACAAAACAGAACAGAGTCACACATGCAGAAAACACACTATGCCTGCTTAACGGGAAAGGTGAGGTGGGGTGATACATAAAACAAGGTTTCAAATTAGCTCAGATACCGTTCCATAAACCCAATATGTAATAGACAAGACCTACTCCTTGCTCAGAGAACTGGACTCAATTCGCCCTATTCAACACACAAGAATATATCTGACTAGTAATAATCTTAAAACCTATGTATTTATATCTCTCAGTTAGTGTGTCAAGTGGGTGTAAAGCGGCATAAACACAGCAGTGAAAAGCAGCTAAACCCCATTATGAAAATAAATTACTTTGAAAAACCCAAGAAACAAAGACAGTGAAAGAGAGCGAAATTCTTACACAATGCGTTCAGGGGCTGTGATGCAACCTGGATTGACCATATCTAGACCCACAGCTGGATGAGACATAAGGGTGGACACTCTTGGGGCTGAGAGGTTTGGTGAGGTTGGGTGAGTAAACGCAGACCCTTTAAAGTAATACTGCGTGGTACCCATCGCATGGGTCCCAAATCTCCAGGTTCAAGGGCATCTTCCTACATCGAAAACATGCATGAGAAACCCAGAAGATGGTACACCGTGTGATGGGGAAAGGTTTCTAAAACGCACCTCATTTCTCATCCCCTTGTGCCTGGGTTCACCATTCCAGCCGCCTTACTAGCAATCTCCCTACTTGGAGCATCAGCACCTTTAACCTCCTGTTCCGTACAGGTTGCAATTTGTCCTGAGGATGAACGGGAAGACGGGGAACCAATGAGAGACTAGCTCTTGGTGTTGGGACAGGCACAGGTCACTCTATTTTCCCATCAGGAAGAAGAATTTACCACAGGCTCAGCCTGCCCCCTGGAACCAGAACAGGGCCTGAAGACATCCGGCGCTTTTGCGGCCAGCTCCCAAAAACGCGAGTTGTAAAATGGAGGTTCAGGGCACTGCAATTCACAAACCTGCAGAGTTATAAATGATAACTCTCGTCCACAAATATATTGAGGGAAGGCAAAGAAGAGGACTTGAAATCAAGGCACAATTGCAGGAAACAGATTTCAGGAGGTAGATTCGAATCGCCTTTGAAGCACATGAAAAGCGGCAAAACGTTGAAAATGATGCCCTTGGCCAAAAAGTGCGTATGCGTTTTTTCCTGAATATATTCAGGAAGAAACGCATACGCCCTTTTTGGCCAACCAAGCAAGCTGGAAAGGCAAATCAGCGCTACAAAGAAGACTCACTACACATCAGTCAGAAGGGCCATGCTGAAAAATGTGCCAAAACCAGAAATGCAGGACAGGCTTTGGACAAAGGGGAGCCTTGCTACAGTGATGGGCGGGATGTAAATTGCCAACAGCCACACTTGGGAAGTGTACGGTGTGTCCTGAAACATCTAAAAAACACAGCTTAGAGAGCCTAGGGCACTTCCACTCATGGGGGTATAAATTGGGAAAATTAAAAATCAGCAAGACACAAGCACCCCAAAGTTTAGGGCTGCTCTGTTGACAAGGACCTCCACTTCATTCCACCTTAAATATCCCAGGAAAGAGAAAAATGGGTAAAGAAGTTGTGGTCCTTATGTACAATGGAATATCACTCAGCCATGAAATCAATGTCATAAGGCTAGTAGCAGCATGATTAGTGGATTTAGGTACGACGATTCTAAGTGAAATAAGTCACACAGAAAAGGACACTTCTCATGAGGTATCACTTATAGAGGGAATGTAAAAACCGTTACACTTGAACTGAATTACAAAACAGAACAGAGTCACACATGCAGAAAACACACTATGGCTGCTTAACGGGAAAGGTGAGGTGGGGTGATACATAAAACAAGGGTTTCAAATTAGCTCAGATACCATTCCATAAACCCAATATGTAATAGACAAGACCTACTCCTTGCTCAGAGAACTGGACTCAACACGCCCTATTCACCGCACAAGATTATATCTGACTAGTAATAATCTTAAAACCTATGTATTGATATCTCTCTGTTAGTGTGTCAAGTGGGTGTAAAGCGGCATAAACACAGCAGTGAAAAGCAGCTAAACCCCATTATGAAAATAAATTACTTTGAAAAACCCATGAAACAAAGACAGTGAAAGAGAGCGACATTCTTACACAATGCGTTCAGGGGCTGTGATGCAACCTGGATTGACCATATCTAGACCCACAGCTGGATGAGACATAAGGGTGGACACTCTTGGGGCTGAGAGGTTTTGTGAGGCTGGGTGAGTAAACGCAGACCATTTAAAGTAATACTGCGTGTTACCCATCGCATGGGTCCCAAATCTCCAGGTTCAAGGGCATCTTCCTACATCGAAAACATGCATGAGAAACCCAGAAGATGGTACACCGTGTGATGGGGAAAGGTTTATAAAACTCACCTCATTTCTCATCTCCTTGTGCCTGGGTTCGCCATTCCCGATGCTTTACGAGCAATCTCCCTACTTGGAGCATCAGCACCTTTAACCTCCTGTTCCGTACAGGTTGCAATTTGTCCTGAGGATGAACGGGAAGACGGGGAACCAATCAGAGACTAGCTCTTGGTTTTGGGACAGGCACAGGTCACTCTATTTTACAATCAGGAAGAAGAATTAAGCACAGGCTCAGCCTGCCCCCCGGAACCAGAACAGGGCCTGAAGCCATCCTGCGCTTTTGCGGCCAGCTCCCAAAAAAGCGAGTTGTAAAATGGAGGTTCAGGGCACTGCAATTCACAAACCTGCAGAGTTATAAATGATAACTCTCGTCCACAAATATATTGAGGGAAGGCAAAGAAGAGGATTTGAAATCAAGGCAGAATTGCAGGAAACAGATTTCAGGAGGTAGATTCCAATCGCCTTTAAAGCACATGAAAAGCGGCAAAACGTTGACAATGATGCCCTTGGCCAAAAAGGGCGTATGCGTTTTCTCCTGAATATATTCAGGAAAAAACGCATACGCCCTTTTTGGCCAACCAAGCAACCTGGAAAGGCAAATCAGCGCTCCAAAGAAGACTCGCTACCCATCGGTCAAAAGGGCCATGCTGAAAAACGTGTCAAAACCAGAAATGCAGGACAGGCCATGGAGAAATGGGAGACTTGCTACACTGATGGGCAGGATGTAAATTGCCAACAGCCACTCTGGGGAAGTGTACGGTGTGTCCTGAAACACCTAAAAAACACAGCTTAGAGAGCATAGGGCACTTCCACTCATGGGGGTATAAATTGGGAAAATTAAAAATCAGCAAGACACAAGCACCCCAAAGTTTAGGGCTGCTCTGTTGACAAGGACCTCCACTTCATTCCAACTTAAATATCCCAGGAAAGAGAAAAATGGATAAAGAAGTTGTGGTCCTTATGTACAATGAAATATCACTCAGCCATGAAATCAATGTCATAAGGCTAGTAGCAGCATGATGAGTGGATTTAGGTACGACGATTCTAAGTGAAATAAGTCACACAGAAAAGGACACTTCTCATAAGGTATCACTGATAGAGGGAATGTAAAAACCGTTACACTTGAACTGAATTACAAAACAGAACAGAGTCACACATGCAGAAAACACACTATGGCTGCTTAACGGGAAAGGTGAGGTGGGGTGATACATAAAACAAGGGTATCAAATTAGCTCAGATACCGTTCCATAAACCCAATATGTAGTAGACAAGACCTACTCCTTGCTCAGAGAACTGGACTCAACACGCCCTATTCACCACACAAGAATATATCTGACTAGTAATAATCTTAAAACCTATGTATTGATATCTCTCTGTTAGTGTGTCAAGTGGGTGTAAAGCGGCATAAACACAGCCGTGAAAAGCAGCTAAACCCCATTATGAAAATAAATTACTTTGAAAAACCCATGAAACAACGACTGTGAAAGAGATAGAAATTCTTACACAATTAGTTCAGGGGCTGTGATGCAACCTGGATTGACCATATCTAGACCCACAGCTGGATGAGACATAAGGGTGGACACTCTTGGGGCTGAGAGGTTTGGTGAGGTTGGGTGAGCAAACGCAGACCCTTTAAAGTAATACGGCGTGGTACCCATCGCATGGGTCCCAAATCTCCAGGTTCAAGGGCATCTTCCTACATCGAAAACATGCATGAGAAACCCAGAAGATGGTACACCGTGTGATGGGGAAAGGTTTCTAAAACGCACCTCATTTCTCATCTCCTTGTGCCCGGGTTCGCCATTCCAGCCGCTTTACTAGCAATCTCCCTACTTGGAGCATCAGCACCTTTAACCTCCTGTTCCGTACAGGTTGCAATTTGTCCTGAGGATGAACGGGAAGACGGGGAACCAGTGAGAGACTAGCTCTTGTTGTTGGGACAGGCACAGGTCACTCTATTTTCCCATCAGGAAGAAGAATTAACCACAGGCTCAGCCTGCCCCCCGGAACCAGAACAGGGCCTGAAGCCATCCTGCGCTTTTGCGGCCAGCTCCCAAAAAAGCGAGTTGTAAAATGGAGGTTCAGGGCACTGCAATTCACAAACCTGCAGAGTTATAAATGATAACTCTCATCCACAAATATATTGAGGGAAGGCAAAGAAGAGGATTTGAAATCAAGGCAGAATTGCACGAAACAGATTTCAGGAGGTAGATACGAATCGCCTTTAAAGCACATGAAAAGCGGCAAAACGTTGACAATGATGCCCTTGGCCAAAAAGGGCGTATGCGTTTTTTCCTGAATATATTCAGGAAAAAACGCATACGCCCTTTTTGGCCAACCAAGCAACCTGGAAAGGCAAATCAGCGCTACAGAGAAGTCTCGCTTCCCATCGGTCAAAAGGGCCATGCTGAAAAAAGTGTCAAAACCAGAAATGCAGGAGAGGCCATGGAGAAATGGGAGCCTTGCTACACTGATGGGCGGGATGTAAATTGCCAACAGCCACTCTGGAGAAGTGTACGGTGTGTACTGAAACATCTGAAAAACACAGCTTAGAGAGCATAGGGCACTTCCACTCATGGGGGTATAAATTGGGAAAAAGAAAAATCAGCAAGACACAAGCACCCCAAAGTTGAGGGCTGCTCTGTTGACAAGGACCTCCACTTCATTCCACCTTAAATATCCAAGGAAAGAGAAAAATGGATAAAGAAGTTGTGGTCCTTATGTACAATGGAATATCACTCAGCCATGAAATCAATGTCATAAGGTTAGTAGCAGCATGATGAGTGGATTTAGGTACGACGATTCTAAGTGAAATAAGTCACACAGAAAAGGACACTTCTCATAAGGTATCACTGATAGAGGGAATGTAAAAACCGTTACACTTGAACTGAATTACAAAACAGAACAGAGTCACACATGCAGAAAACAGACTATGGCTGCTTAACGGGAAAGGTGAGGTGGGGTGATACATAAAACAAGGGTATCAAATTAGCTCAGATACCGTTCCATAAACCCAATATGTAGTAGACAAGACCTACTCCTTGCTCAGAGAACTGGACTCAACACGCCCTATTCACCGCACAAGAATATATCTGACTAGTAATAATCTTAAAACCTATGTATTGATATCTCTCTGTTAGTGTGTCAAGTGGGTGTAAAGCGGCATAAACACAGCCGTGAAAAGCAGCTAAACCCCATTATGAAAATAAATTACTTTGAAAAACCCATGAAACAACGATAGTGAAAGAGATAGAAATTCTTACACAATGAGTTCAGGGGCTGTGATGCAACCTGGATTGACCATATCTAGACCCACAGCTGGATGAGACATAAGGGTGGACACTCTTGGGGCTGAGAGGTTTGGTGAGGTTGGGTGAGCAAACGCAGACCCTTTAAAGTAATACGGCGTGGTACCCATCGCATGGGTCCCAAATCTCCAGGTTCAAGGGCATCTTCCTACATCGAAAACATGCATGAGAAACCCAGAAGATGGTACACCGTGTGATGGGGAAAGGTTTCTAAAACGCACCTCATTTCTCATCTCCTTGTGCCCGGGTTCGCCATTCCAGCCACTTTACTAGCAATCTCCCTAATTGGAGCATCAGCACCTTTAACCTCCTGTTCCGTACAGGTTGCAATTTGTCCTGAGGATGAACGGGAAGACGGGGAACCAATCAGAGACTAGCTCTTGGTTTTGGGACAGGCACAGGTCACTCTATTTTACAATCAGGAAGAAGAATTAAGCACAGGCTCAGCCTGCCCCCCGGAACCAGAACAGGGCCTGAAGCCATCCTGCGCTTTTGCGGCCAGCTCCCAAAAAAGCGAGTTGTAAAATGGAGGTTCAGGGCACTGCAATTCACAAACCTGCAGAGTTATAAATGATAACTCTCGTCCACAAATATATTGAGGGAAGGCAAAGAAGAGGATTTGAAATCAAGGCAGAATTGCAGGAAACAGATTTCAGGAGGTAGATTCCAATCGCCTTTAAAGCACATGAAAAGCGGCAAAACGTTGACAATGATGCCCTTGGCCAAAAAGGGCGTATGCGTTTTCTCCTGAATATATTCAGGAAAAAACGCATACGCCCTTTTTGGCCAACCAAGCAACCTGGAAAGGCAAATCAGCGCTCCAAAGAAGACTCGCTACCCATCGGTCAAAAGGGCCATGCTGAAAAACGTGTCAAAACCAGAAATGCAGGACAGGCCATGGAGAAATGGGAGACTTGCTACACTGATGGGCAGGATGTAAATTGCCAACAGCCACTCTGGGGAAGTGTACGGTGTGTCCTGAAACACCTAAAAAACACAGCTTAGAGAGCATAGGGCACTTCCACTCATGGGGGTATAAATTGGGAAAATTAAAAATCAGCAAGACACAAGCACCCCAAAGTTTAGGGCTGCTCTGTTGACAAGGACCTCCACTTCATTCCAACTTAAATATCCCAGGAAAGAGAAAAATGGATAAAGAAGTTGTGGTCCTTATGTACAATGAAATATCACTCAGCCATGAAATCAATGTCATAAGGCTAGTAGCAGCATGATGAGTGGATTTAGGTACGACGATTCTAAGTGAAATAAGTCACACAGAAAAGGACACTTCTCATAAGGTATCACTGATAGAGGGAATGTAAAAACCGTTACACTTGAACTGAATTACAAAACAGAACAGAGTCACACATGCAGAAAACACACTATGGCTGCTTAACGGGAAAGGTGAGGTGGGGTGATACATAAAACAAGGGTATCAAATTAGCTCAGATACCGTTCCATAAACCCAATATGTAGTAGACAAGACCTACTCCTTGCTCAGAGAACTGGACTCAACACGCCCTATTCACCACACAAGAATATATCTGACTAGTAATAATCTTAAAACCTATGTATTGATATCTCTCTGTTAGTGTGTCAAGTGGGTGTAAAGCGGCATAAACACAGCCGTGAAAAGCAGCTAAACCCCATTATGAAAATAAATTACTTTGAAAAACCCATGAAACAACGACTGTGAAAGAGATAGAAATTCTTACACAATTAGTTCAGGGGCTGTGATGCAACCTGGATTGACCATATCTAGACCCACAGCTGGATGAGACATAAGGGTGGACACTCTTGGGGCTGAGAGGTTTGGTGAGGTTGGGTGAGCAAACGCAGACCCTTTAAAGTAATACGGCGTGGTACCCATCGCATGGGTCCCAAATCTCCAGGTTCAAGGGCATCTTCCTACATCGAAAACATGCATGAGAAACCCAGAAGATGGTACACCGTGTGATGGGGAAAGGTTTCTAAAACGCACCTCATTTCTCATCTCCTTGTGCCCGGGTTCGCCATTCCAGCCGCTTTACTAGCAATCTCCCTACTTGGAGCATCAGCACCTTTAACCTCCTGTTCCGTACAGGTTGCAATTTGTCCTGAGGATGAACGGGAAGACGGGGAACCAGTGAGAGACTAGCTCTTGTTGTTGGGACAGGCACAGGTCACTCTATTTTCCCATCAGGAAGAAGAATTAACCACAGGCTCAGCCTGCCCCCCGGAACCAGAACAGGGCCTGAAGCCATCCTGCGCTTTTGCGGCCAGCTCCCAAAAAAGCGAGTTGTAAAATGGAGGTTCAGGGCACTGCAATTCACAAACCTGCAGAGTTATAAATGATAACTCTCATCCACAAATATATTGAGGGAAGGCAAAGAAGAGGATTTGAAATCAAGGCAGAATTGCACGAAACAGATTTCAGGAGGTAGATACGAATCGCCTTTAAAGCACATGAAAAGCGGCAAAACGTTGACAATGATGCCCTTGGCCAAAAAGGGCGTATGCGTTTTTTCCTGAATATATTCAGGAAAAAACGCATACGCCCTTTTTGGCCAACCAAGCAACCTGGAAAGGCAAATCAGCGCTACAGAGAAGTCTCGCTTCCCATCGGTCAAAAGGGCCATGCTGAAAAAAGTGTCAAAACCAGAAATGCAGGAGAGGCCATGGAGAAATGGGAGCCTTGCTACACTGATGGGCGGGATGTAAATTGCCAACAGCCACTCTGGAGAAGTGTACGGTGTGTACTGAAACATCTGAAAAACACAGCTTAGAGAGCATAGGGCACTTCCACTCATGGGGGTATAAATTGGGAAAAAGAAAAATCAGCAAGACACAAGCACCCCAAAGTTGAGGGCTGCTCTGTTGACAAGGACCTCCACTTCATTCCACCTTAAATATCCAAGGAAAGAGAAAAATGGATAAAGAAGTTGTGGTCCTTATGTACAATGGAATATCACTCAGCCATGAAATCAATGTCATAAGGTTAGTAGCAGCATGATGAGTGGATTTAGGTACGACGATTCTAAGTGAAATAAGTCACACAGAAAAGGACACTTCTCATAAGGTATCACTGATAGAGGGAATGTAAAAACCGTTACACTTGAACTGAATTACAAAACAGAACAGAGTCACACATGCAGAAAACAGACTATGGCTGCTTAACGGGAAAGGTGAGGTGGGGTGATACATAAAACAAGGGTATCAAATTAGCTCAGATACCGTTCCATAAACCCAATATGTAGTAGACAAGACCTACTCCTTGCTCAGAGAACTGGACTCAACACGCCCTATTCACCGCACAAGAATATATCTGACTAGTAATAATCTTAAAACCTATGTATTGATATCTCTCTGTTAGTGTGTCAAGTGGGTGTAAAGCGGCATAAACACAGCCGTGAAAAGCAGCTAAACCCCATTATGAAAATAAATTACTTTGAAAAACCCATGAAACAACGATAGTGAAAGAGATAGAAATTCTTACACAATGAGTTCAGGGGCTGTGATGCAACCTGGATTGACCATATCTAGACCCACAGCTGGATGAGACATAAGGGTGGACACTCTTGGGGCTGAGAGGTTTGGTGAGGTTGGGTGAGCAAACGCAGACCCTTTAAAGTAATACGGCGTGGTACCCATCGCATGGGTCCCAAATCTCCAGGTTCAAGGGCATCTTCCTACATCGAAAACATGCATGAGAAACCCAGAAGATGGTACACCGTGTGATGGGGAAAGGTTTCTAAAACGCACCTCATTTCTCATCTCCTTGTGCCCGGGTTCGCCATTCCAGCCACTTTACTAGCAATCTCCCTAATTGGAGCATCAGCACCTTTAACCTCCTGTTCCGTACAGGTTGCAATTTGTCCTGAGGATGAACGGGAAGACGGGGAACCAACGAGAGACTAGCTCTTGGTGTTGGGACAGGCACAGGTCACTCTATTTTCCCATCAGGAAGAAGAATTAACCACAGGCTCAGCCTGCCCCCCGGAACAAGAACAGGGCCTGAAGCCATCCTGCGCTTTTGCGGCCAGCTCCTAAAAAAGCGAGTTGTAAAATGGAGGTTCAGGGCACTGCAATTCACAAACCTGCAGAGTTATAAATGATAACTCTCGTCCACAAATATATTGAGGGAAGGAAAAGAAGAGGATTTGAAATCAAGGCAGAATTACAGGAAACAGATTTCAGGAGGTAGATTCGAATCGCCTTTAAAGCACATGAAAAGCGGCAAAATGTTGACAATGATGCCCTTGGCCAAAAAGGGCGTATGCGTTTTTTCCTGAATATATTCAGGAAAAAACGCATACGCCCTTTTTGGCCAACCAAGCAACCTGGAAAGGCAAATCAGCGCTACAAAGAAGTCTCGCTTCCCATCGGTCAAAAGGGCCATGCTGAAAAAAGTGTCAAAACCAGAAATGCAGGAAAGGCCATGGAGAAATGAGAGCCTTGCTACACTGATGGGCGGGATGTAAATTGCCAACAGCCACTCTGGAGAAGTGTACGGTGTGTCCTGAAACATCTGAAAAACACAGCTTAGAGAGCATAGGGCACTTCCACTCATGGGGGTATAAATTGGGAAAATGAAAAATCAGCAAGACACAAGCACCCCAAAGTTTAGGGCTGCTCTGTTGACAAGGACCTCCACTTCATTCCACCTTAAATATCCAAGGAAAGAGAAAAATGGATAAAGAAGTTGTGGTCCTTATGTACAATGGAATATCACTCAGCCATGAAATCAATGTCATAAGGTTAGTAGCAGCATGATGAGTGGATTTAGGTACGACGATTCTAACTGAAATAAGTCACACAGAAAAGGACACTTCTCATAAGGTATCACTTTTAGAGGGAATGTAAAAACCGTTACACTTGAACTGAATTACAAAACAGAACAGAGTCACACATGCAGAAAACACACTATGGCTGCTTAACGGGAAAGGTGAGGTGGGGTGATACATAAAACAAGGGTATCAAATTAGCTCAGATACCATTCCATAAACCCAATATGTAGTAGACAAGACCTACTCCTTGCTCAGAGAACTGGACTCAACACGCCCTATTCACCGCACAAGAATATATCTGAATAGTAATAATCTTAAAACCTATGTATTGATATCTCTCTGTTAGTGTGTCAAGTGGGTGTAAAGCGGCATAAACACAGCTGTGAAAAGCAGCTAAACCCCATTATGAAAATAAATTACTTTGAAAAACCCATGAAACAACGACAGTGAAAGAGAGAGAAATTCTTACACAATGAGTTCAGGGGCTCTGATGCAACCTGGATTGACCATATCTAGACCCACAGCTGGATGAGACATAAGGGTGGACACTCTTGGGGCTGAGAGGTTTGGTGAGGTTGGGTGAGCAAACGCAGACCCTTTAAAGTAATACGGCGTGGTACCCATCGCATGGGTCCCAAATCTCCAGGTTCAAGGGCATCTTCCTACATCGAAAACATGCATGAGAAACCCAGAAGATGGTACACCGTGTGATGGGGAAAGGTTTCTAAAACGCACCTCATTTCTCATCTCCTTGTGCCCGGGTTCGCCATTCCAGCCGCTTTACTAGCAATCTCCCTACTTGGAGCATCAGCACCTTTAACCTCCTGTTCCGTACAGGTTGCAATTTGTCCTGAGGATGAACGGGAAGACGGGGAACCAACGAGAGACTAGCTCTTGGTGTCGGGACAGGCACAGGTCACTCTATTTTCCCATCAGGAAGAAGAATTAACCACAGGCTCAGCCTGCCCCCCGGAACCAGAACAGGGCCTGAAGCCATCCTGCGCTTTTGCGGCCAGCTCCCAAAAAAGCGAGTTGTAAAATGGAGGTTCAGGGCACTGCAATTCACAAACCTGCAGAGTTATAAATGATAACTCTCGTCCACAAATATATTGAGGGAAGGCAAAGAAGAGGATTTGAAATCAAGGCAGAATTGCATGAAACAGATTTCAGGAGGTAGATACGAATCGCCTTTAAAGCACATGAAAAGCGGCAAAACGTTGACAATGATGCCCTTGGCCAAAAAGGGCGTATGCGTTTTTTCCTGAATATATTCAGGAAAAAACGCATACGCCCTTTTTGGCCAACCAAGCAACCTGGAAAGGCAAATCAGCGCTACAGAGAAGTCTCGCTTCCCATCGGTCAAAAGGGCCATGCTGAAAAAAGTGTCAAAACCAGAAATGCAGGACAGGCCATGGAGAAATGGGAGCCTTGCTACACTGATGGGCGGGATGTAAATTGCCAACAGCCACTCTGGAGAAGTGTACGGTGTGTCCTGAAACATCTGAAAAACACAGCTTAGAGAGCATAGGGCACTTCCACTCATGGGGGTATAAATTGGGAAAATGAAAAATCAGCAAGACACAAGCACCCCAAAGTTTAGGGCTGCTCTGTTGACAAGGACCTCCACTTCATTCCACCTTAAATATCCAAGGAAAGAGAAAAATGGATAAAGAAGTTGTGGTCCTTATGTACAATGGAATATCACTCAGCCATGAAATCAATGTCATAAGGTTAGTAGCAGCATGATGAGTGGATTTAGGTACGACGATTCTAACTGAAATAAGTCACACAGAAAAGGACACTTCTCATAAGGTATCACTTTTAGAGGGAATGTAAAAACCGTTACACTTGAACTGAATTACAAAACAGAACAGAGTCACACATGCAGAAAACAGACTATGGCTGCTTAACGGGAAAGGTGAGGTGGGGTGATACATAAAACAAGGGTATCAAATTAGCTCAGATACCATTCCATAAACCCAATATGTAATAGACAAGACCTACTCCTTGCTCAGAGAACTGGACTCAACACGCCCTATTCACCGCACAAGAATATATCTGAATAGTAATAATCTTAAAACCTATGTATTGATATCTCTCTGTTAGTGTGTCAAGTGGGTGTAAAGCGGCATAAACACAGCTGTGAAAAGCAGCTAAACCCCATTATGAAAATAAATTACTTTGAAAAACCCATGAAACAACGACAGTGAAAGAGAGAGAAATTCTTACACAATGAGTTCAGGGGCTGTGATGCAACCTGGATTGACCATATCTAGACCCACAGCTGGATGAGACATAAGGGTGGACACTCTTGGGGCTGAGAGGTTTGGTGAGGTTGGGTGAGCAAACGCAGACCCTTTAAAGTAATACGGCGTGGTACCCATCGCATGGGTCCCAAATCTCCAGGTTCAAGGGCATCTTCCTACATCGAAAACATGCATGAGAAACCCAGAAGATGGTACACCGTGTGATGGGGAAAGGTTTCTAAAACGCACCTCATTTCTCATCTCCTTGTGCCCGGGTTCGCCATTCCAGCCGCTTTACTAGCAATCTCCCTACTTGGAGCATCAGCACCTTTAACCTCCTGTTCCGTACAGGTTGCAATTTGTCCTGAGGATGAACGGGAAGACGGGGAACCAACGAGAGACTAGCTCTTGGTGTCGGGACAGGCACAGGTCACTCTATTTTCCCATCAGGAAGAAGAATTAACCACAGGCTCAGCCTGCCCCCCGGAACCAGAACAGGGCCTGAAGCCATCCTGCGCTTTTGCGGCCAGCTCCCAAAAAAGCGAGTTGTAAAATGGAGGTTCAGGGCACTGCAATTCACAAACCTGCAGAGTTATAAATGATAACTTTCGTCCACAAATATATTGAGGGAAGGCAAAGAAGAGGATTTGAAATCAAGGCAGAATTGCAGGAAACAGATTTCAGGAGGTAGATACGAATCGCCTTTAAAGCACATGAAAAGCGGCAAAACGTTGACAATGATGCCCTTGGCCAAAAAGGGCGTATGCGTTTTTTCCTGAATATATTCAGGAAAAAACGCATACGCCCTTTTTGGCCAACCAAGCAACCTGGAAAGGCAAATCAGTGCTACAGAGAAGTCTCGCTTCCCATCGGTCAAAAGGGCCATGCTGAAAAAAGTGTCAAAACTAGAAATGCAGTACAGGCCATAGAGAAATGGGAGCCTTGCTACACTGATGGGCGGGATGTAAATTGCCAACAGCCACTCTGGAGAAGTGTACGGTGTGTCCTGAAACATCTGAAAAACACATCTTAGAGAGCATAGGGCACTTCCACTCATGGGGGTATAAATTGGAAAAATGAAAAATCATCAAGACACAAGCACCCCAAAGTTGAGGGCTGCTCTGTTGACAAGGACCTCCACTTCATTCCACCTTAAATATCCCAGGAAAGAGAAAAATGGATAAAGAAGTTGTGGTCCTTATGTACAATGGAATATCACTCAGCCATGAAATCAATGTCATAAGGTTAGTAGCAGCATGATGAGTGGATTTAGGTACGACGATTCTAAGTGAAATAAGTCACACAGAAAAGGACACTTCTCATAAGGTATCACTGATAGAGGGAATGTAAAAACCGTTACACTTGAACTGAATTACAAAACAGAACAGAGTCACACATGCAGAAAACACACTATGGCTGCTTAACGGGAAAGGTGAGGTGGGGTGATACATAAAACAAGCGTTTCAAATTAGCTCAGATACCGTTCCATAAGCCCAATATGTAATAGACAAGACCTACTCCTTGCTCAGAGAACTGGACTCAACACGCCCTATTCACCGCACAAGAATATATCTGACTAGTAATAATCTTAAAACCTATGTATTGATATCTCTCTGTTAGTGTGTCAAGTGGGTGTAAAGCGGCATAAACACAGCAGTGAAAAGCAGCTAAACCCCATTATGAAAATAAATTACTTTGAAAAACCCATGAAACAACGACAGTGAAAGAGAGAGAAATTCTTACACAATGCATTCAGGGGCTGTGATGCAACCTGGATTGACCATATCTAGACCCACAGCTGGATGAGACACAAGGGTGGACACTCTTGGGGCTGAGAGGTTTGGTGAGGTTGGGTGAGCAAACGCAGACCCTTTAAAGTAATACGGCGTGGTACCCATCGCATGGGTCCCAAATCTCCAGGTTCAAGGGCATCTTCCTACATCGAAAACATGCATGAGAAACCCAGAAGATGGTACACCGTGTGATGGGGAAAGGTTTCTAAAACGCACCTCATTTCTCATCTCCTTGTGCCCGGGTTCGCCATTCCAGCCGCTTTACTAGCAAGCTCCCTACTTGGAGCATCAGCACCTTTAACCTCCTGTTCCGTACAGGTTGCAATTTGTCCTGAGGATGAACGGGAAGACGGGGAACCAACGAGAGACTAGCTCTTGGTGTTGGGACAGGCAAAGGTCACTCTATTTTCCCATCAGGAAGAAGAATTAACCACAGGCTCAGCCTGCCCCCCGGAACCAGAACAGGGCCTGAAGCCATCCTGTGCTTTTGCGGCCAGTGCTCAAAAAAGCGAGTTGTAAAATGGAGCTTCAGGGCACTGCAATTCACAAACCTGCAGAGTTATAAATGATAACTCTCGTCCACAAATATATTGAGGGAAGGCAAAGAAGAGGATTTGAAATCAAGGCAGAATTGCAGGAAACAGATTTCAGGAGGTAGATTCGAATCGCCTTTAAAGCACATGAAAAGCGGCAAAACGTTGACAATGATGCCCTTTGCCAAAAAGGTCGTATGCGTTTTCTCCTGAATATATTCAGGAAAAAATGCATACGCCCTTTTTGGCCAACCAAGCAACCTGGAAAGGCAAATCAGCGCTCCAAAGAAGACTCGCTACCCATCGGTCAAAAGGGCCATGCTGAAAAAAGTCTCAAAACCAGAAATGCAGGACAGGCCATGGAGAAATGGGAGCCTTGCTACACTGATGGGCAGGATGTATATTGCCAACAGCCACTCTGGGGAAGTGTACGGTGTGTCCTGAAACACCTAAAAAACACAGCTTAGAGAGCATAGGGCACTTCCACTCATGGGGGTATAAATTGGGAAAATGAAAAATCAGCAAGACACAAGCACCCCAAAGTTTAGGGCTGCTCTGTTGACAAGGACCTCCACTTCATTCCACCTTCAATATCCCAGGAAAGAGAAAAATGGATAAAGAAGTTGTGGTCCTTATGTACAATGAAATATCACTCAGCCATGAAATCAATGTCATAAGGCTAGTAGCAGCATGATGAGTGGATTTAGGTACGACGATTCTAAGTGAAACAAGTCACACAGAAAAGGACACTTCTCATAATGTATCACTTATAGAGGGAATGTAAAAACCGTTACACTTGAACTGAATTACAAAACAGAACAGAGTCACACATGCAGAAAACACACTATGGCTGCTTAACGGGAAAGGTGAGGTGAGGTGATGCATAAAACAAGGGTTTCAAATTAGCTCAGATACCGTTCCATAAACCCAATATGTAATAGACAAGACCTACTCCTTGCTCAGAGAACTGGACTCAACACGCCCTATTCACCGCACAAGAATATATCTGACTAGTAATAATCTTAAAACCTATGTATTGATATCTCTCTGTTAGTGTGTCAAGTGGGTGTAAAGTGGCATAAACACAGCAGTGAAAAGCAGCTAAACCCCATTATGAAAATAAATTACTTTGAAAAACCCATGAAACAACGACAGTGAAAGAGAGAGAAATTCTTACACAATGCGTTCAGGGGCTGTGATGCAACCTGGATTGACCATATCTAGACCCACAGCTGGATGAGACATAAGGGTGGACACTCTTGGGGCTGAGAGGTTTGGTGAGGTTGGGTGAGCAAACGCAGACCCTTTAAAGTAATACTGCGTGGTACCCATCGCATGGGTCCCAAATCTCCAGCTTCAAGGGCATCTTCCTACATCGAAAACATGCATGAGAAACCCAGAAGATAGTACACCGTATGATGGGGAAAGGTTTCTAAAACGCACCTCATTTCTCATCTCCTTGTGCCCGGGTTCGCCATTCCAGCCGCTTTACTAGCAATCTCCCTACTTGGAGCATCAGCACCTTTAACCTCCTGTTCCGTACAGGTTGCAATTTGTCCTGAGGATGAACGGGAAGACGGGGAACCAACGAGAGACTAGCTCTTGGTGTCGGGACAGGCACAGGTCACTCTATTTTCCCATCAGGAAGAAGAATTAACCACAGGCTCAGTCTGCCCCCCGGAACCAGAACAGGGCCTGAAGCCATCCTGCGCTTTTGCGGCCAGCTCCCAAAAAAGCGAGTTGTAAAATGGAGCTTCAGGGCACTGCAATTCACAAACCTGCAGAGTTATAAATGATAACTCTCGTCCACAAATATATTGAGGGAAGGCAAAGAAGAGGATTTGAAATCAAGGCAGAATTGCACGAAACAGATTTCAGGAGGTAGATACGAATCGCCTTTAAAGCACATGAAAAGCGGCAAAACGTTGACAATGATGCCCTTGGCCAAAAAGGGCGTATGCGTTTTTTCCTGAATATATTCAGGAAAAAACGCATACGCCCTTTTTGGCCAACCAAGCAACCTGGAAAGGCAAATCAGCGCTACAGAGAAGCCTCGCTTCCCATCGGTCAAAAGGGCCATGCTGAAAAAAGTGTCAAAACCAGAAATGCAGGACAGGCCATGGAGAAATGGGAGCCTTGCTACACTGATGGGCGGGATGTAAATTGCCAACAGCCACTCTGGAGAAGTGTACGGTGTGTCCTGAAACATCTGAAAAACACAGCTTAGAGAGCATAGGGCACTTCCACTCATGGGGGTATAAATTGGGAAAATTAAAAATCAGCAAGACACAAGCACCCCAAAGTTGAGGGCTGCTCTGTTGACAAGGACCTCCACTTCATTCCACCTTAAATATCCCAGGAAAGAGAAAAATGGATAAAGAAGTTGTGGTCCTTATGTACAATGGAATATCACTCAGCCATGAAATCAATGTCATAAGGTTAGTAGCAGCATGATGAGTGGATTTAGGTACGACGATTCTAACTGAAATAAGTCACACAGAAAAGGACACTTCTCATAAGGTATCACTGATAGAGGGAATGTAAAAACCGTTACACTTGAACTGAATTACAAAACAGAACAGAGTCACACATGCAGAAAACAGACTATGGCTTCTTAACGGGAAAGGTGAGGTGGGGTGATACATAAAACAAGGGTATCAAATTAGCTCAGATACCGTTCCATAAACCCAATATGTAGTAGACAAGACCTACTCCTTGCTCAGAGAACTGGACTCAACACGCCCTATTCACCGCACAAGAATATATCTGACTAGTAATAATCTTAAAACCTATGTATTGATATCTCTCTGTTAGTGTGTCAAGTGGGTGTAAAGCGGCATAAACACAGCCGTGAAAAGCAGCTAAACCCCATTATGAAAATAAATTACTTTGAAAAACCCATGAAACAACGGCAGTGAAAGAGATAGAAATTCTTACACAATGAGTTCAGGGGCTGTGATGCAACCTGGATTGACCATATCTAGACCCACAGCTGGATGAGACATAAGGGTGGACACTCTTGGGGCTGAGAGGTTTGGTGAGGTTGGGTGAGCAAACGCAGACCCTTTAAAGTAATACGGCGTGGTACCCATCGCATGGGTCCCAAATCTCCAGGTTCAAGGGCATCTTCCTACATCGAAAACATGCATGAGAAACCCAGAAGATGGTACACCGTGTGATGGGGAAAGGTTTCTAAAACGCACCTCATTTCTCATCTCCTTGTGCCCGGGTTCGCCATTCCAGCCGCTTTACTAGCAATCTCCCTACTTGGAGCATCAGCACCTTTAACCTCCTGTTCCGTACAGGTTGCAATTTGTCCTGAGGATGAACGGGAAGACGGGGAACCAACGAGAGACTAGCTCTTGGTGTCGGGACAGGCACAGGTCACTCTATTTTCCCATCAGGAAGAAGAATTAACCACAGGCTCAGCCTGCCCCCCGGAACCAGAATAGGGCCTGAAGCCATCCTGCGCTTTTGCGGCCAGCTCCCAAAAAAGCGAGTTGTAAAATGGAGGTTCAGGGCACTGCAATTCACAAACCTGCAGAGTTATAAATGATAACTCTCGTCCACAAATATATTGAGGGAAGGCAAAGAAGAGGATTTGAAATCAAGGCAGAATTGCACGAAACAGATTTCAGGAGGTAGATACGAATCGCCTTTAAAGCACATGAAAAGCGGCAAAACGTTGACAATGATGCCCTTGGCCAAAAAGGGCGTATGCGTTTTTTCCTGAATATATTCAGGAAAAAACGCATACGCCCTTTTTGGCCAACCAAGCAACCTGGAAAGGCAAATCAGCGCTACAGAGAAGCCTCGCTTCCCATCGGTCAAAAGGGCCATGCTGAAAAAAGTGTCAAAACCAGAAATGCAGGACAGGCCATGGAGAAATGGGAGCCTTGCTACACTGATGGGCGGGATGTAAATTGCCAACAGCCACTCTGGAGAAGTGTACGGTGTGTCCTGAAACATCTGAAAAACACAGCTTAGAGAGCATAGGGCACTTCCACTCATGGGGGTATAAATTGGGAAAATGAAAAATCAGCAAGACACAAGCACCCCAAAGTTGAGGGCTGCTCTGTTGACAAGGACCTCCACTTCATTCCACCTTAAATATCCCAGGAAAGAGAAAAATGGATAAAGAAGTTGTGGTCCTTATGTACAATGGAATATCACTCAGCCATGAAATCAATGTCATAATGTTAGTAGCAGCATGATGAGTGGATTTAGGTACGACGATTCTAAGAGAAATAAGTCACACAGAAAAGGACACTTCTCATAAGGTATCACTTTTAGAGGGAATGTAAAAACCGTTACACTTGAACTGAATTACAAAACAGAACAGAGTCACACATGCAGAAAACAGACTATGGCTGCTTAACGGGAAAGGTGAGGTGGGGTGATACATAAAACAAGGGTATCAAATTAGCTCAGATACCGTTCCATAAACTCAATATGTAGTAGACAAGACCTACTCCTTGCTCAGAGAACTGGACTCAACACGCCCTATTCACCGCACAAGAATATATCTGACTAGTAATAATCTTAAAACCTATGTATTGATATCTCTCTGTTAGTGTGTCAAGTGGGTGTAAAGCGGCATAAACACAGCAGTGAAAAGCAGCTAAACCCCATTATGAAAATAAATTACTTTGAAAAACCCATGAAACAACGACAGTGAAAGAGATAGAAATTCTTACACAATGAGTTCAGGGGCTGTGATGCAACCTGGATTGACCATATCTAGACCCACAGCTGGATGAGACATAAGGGTGGACACTCTTGGGGCTGAGAGGTTTGGTGAGGTTGGGTGAGCAAACGCAGACCCTTTAAAGTAATACGGCGTGGCACCCATCGCATGGGTCCCAAATCTCCAGGTTCAAGGGCAGCTTCCTACATCGAAAACATGCATGAGAAACCCAGAAGATGGTACACCGTGTGATGGGGAAAGGTTTCTAAAACGCACCTCATTTCTCATCTCCTTGTGCCCGGGTTCGCCATTCCAGCCGCTTTACTAGCAAGCTCCCTACTTGGAGCATCAGCACCTTTAACCTCCTGTTCCGTACAGGTTGCAATTTGTCCTGAGGATGAACGGGAAGACGGGGAACCAACGAGAGACTAGCTCTTGGTGTCGGGACAGGCACAGGTCACTCTATTTTCCCATCAGGAAGAAGAATTAACCACAGGCTCAGCCTGCCCCCCGGAACCAGAACAGGGCCTGAAGCCATCCTGCGCTTTTGCGGCCAGCTCCCAAAAAAGCGAGTTGTAAAATGGAGGTTCAGGGCACTGCAATTCACAAACCTGCAGAGTTATAAATGATAACTTTCGTCCACAAATATATTGAGGGAAGGCAAAGAAGAGGATTTGAAATCAAGGCAGAATTGCACGAAACAGATTTCAGGAGGTAGATACGAATCGCCTTTAAAGCACATGAAAAGCGGCAAAACGTTGACAATGATGCCCTTGGCCAAAAAGGGCGTATGCGTTTTTTCCTGAATATATTCAGGAAAAAACGCATACGCCCTTTTTGGCCAACCAAGCAACCTGGAAAGGCAAATCAGTGCTACAGAGAAGTCTCGCTTCCCATCGGTCAAAAGGGCCATGATGAAAAAAGTTTCAAAACCAGAAATGCAGGAGAGGCCATGGAGAAATGGGAGCCTTGCTACACTGATGGGCGGGATGTAAATTGCCAACAGCCACTCTGGAGAAGTGTACGGTGTGTCCTGAAACATCTGAAAAACACATCTTAGAGAGCATAGGGCACTTCCACTCATGGGGGTATAAATTGGAAAAATGAAAAATCAGCAAGACACAAGCACCCCAAAGTTGAGGGCTGCTCTGTTGACAAGGACCTCCACTTCATTCCACCTTAAATATCCCAGGAAAGAGAAAAATGGATAAAGAAGTTGTGGTCCTTATGTACAATGGAATATCACTCAGCCATGAAATCAATGTCATAAGGTTAGTAGCAGCATGATGAGTGGATTTAGGTACGACGATTCTAAGTGAAATAAGTCACACAGAAAAGGACACTTCTCATAAGGTATCACTGATAGAGGGAATGTAAAAACCGTTACACTTGAACTGAATTACAAAACAGAACAGAGTCACACATGCAGAAAACAGACTATGGCTGCTTAACGGGAAAGGTGAGGTGGGGTGATACATAAAACAAGCGTTTCAAATTAGCTCAGATACCGTTCCATAAGCCCAATATGTAATAGACAAGACCTACTCCTTGCTCAGAGAACTGGACTCAACACGCCCTATTCACCGCACAAGAATATATCTGACTAGTAATAATCTTAAAACCTATGTATTGATATCTCTCTGTTAGTGTGTCAAGTGGGTGTAAAGCGGCATAAACACAGCAGTGAAAAGCAGCTAAACCCCATTATGAAAATAAATTACTTTGAAAAACCCATGAAACAACGACAGTGAAAGAGAGAGAAATTCTTACACAATGCGTTCAGGGGCTGTGATGCAACCTGGATTGACCATATCTAGACCCACAGCTGGATGAGACATAAGGGTGGACACTCTTGGGGCTGAGAGGTTTGGTGAGGTTGGGTGAGCAAACGCAGACCCTTTAAAGTAATACTGCGTGGTACCCATCGCATGGGTCCCAAATCTCCAGGTTCAAGGGCATCTTCCTACATCGAAAACATGCATGAGAAACCCAGAAGATGGTACACCGTGTGATGGGGAAAGGTTTCTAAAACGCACCTCATTTCTCATCTCCTTGTGCCCGGGTTCGCCATTCCAGCCACTTTACTAGCAATCTCCCTACTTGGAGCATCAGCACCTTTAACCTCCTGTTCCGTACAGGTTGCAATTTGTCCTGAGGATGAACGGGAAGACGGGGAACCAACGAGAGACTACCTCTTGGTGTCGGGACAGGCACAGGTCACTCTATTTTCCCATCAGGAAGAAGAATTAACCACAGGCTCAGTCTGCCCCCCGGAACCAGAACAGGGCCTGAAGCCATCCTGCGCTTTTGCGGCCAGCTCCCAAAAAAGCGAGTTGTAAAATGGAGCTTCAGGGCACTGCAATTCACAAACCTGCAGAGTTATAAATGATAACTCTCGTCCACAAATATATTGAGGGAAGGCAAAGAAGAAGATTTGAAATCAAGGCAGAATTGCACGAAACAGATTTCAGGAGGTAGATACGAATCGCCTTTAAAGCACATGAAAAGCGGCAAAACGTTGACAATGATGCCCTTGGCCAAAAAGGGCGTATGCGTTTTTTCCTGAATATATTCAGGAAAAAACGCATACGCCCTTTTTGGCCAACCAAGCAACCTGGAAAGGCAAATCAGCGCTACAGAGAAGTCTCGCTTCCCATCGGTCAAAAGGGCCATGCTGAAAAAAGTGTCAAAACCAGAAATGCAGGACAGGCCATGGAGAAATGGGAGCCTTGCTACACTGATGGGCGGGATGTAAATTGCCAACAGCCACTCTGGAGAAGTGTACGGTGTGTCCTGAAACATCTGAAAAACACAGCTTAGAGAGCATAGGGCACTTCCACTCATGGGGGTATAAATTGGGAAAATTAAAAATCAGCAAGACACAAGCACCCCAAAGTTGAGGGCTGCTCTGTTGACAAGGACCTCCACTTCATTCCAACTTAAATATCCCAGGAAAGAGAAAAATGGATAAAGAAGTTGTGGTCCTTATGTACAATGGAATATCATTCAGCCATGAAATCAATGTCATAAGGTTAGTAGCAGCATGATGAGTGGATTTAGGTACGACGATTCTAAGTGAAATAAGTCACACAGAAAAGGACACTTCTCATAAGGTATCACTGATAGAGGGAATGTAAAAACCGTTACACTTGAACTGAATTACAAAACAGAACAGAGTCACACATGCAGAAAACAGACTATGGCTGCTTAACGGGAAAGGTGAGGTGGGGTGATACATAAAACAAGGGTATCAAATTAGCTCAGATACCGTTCCATAAACCCAATATGTAGTAGACAAGACCTACTCCTTGCTCATAGAACTGGACTCAACACGCCCTATTCACCGCACAAGAATATATCTGACTAGTAATAATCTTAAAACCTATGTATTGATATCTCTCTGTTAGTGTGTCAAGTGGGTGTAAAGCGGCATAAACACAGCCGTGAAAAGCAGCTAAACCCCATTATGAAAATAAATTACTTTGAAAAACCCATGAAACAACGACAGTGAAAGAGATAGAAATTCTTACACAATGAGTTCAGGGGCTGTGATGCAACCTGGATTGACCATATCTAGACCCACAGCTGGATGAGACATAAGGGTGGACACTCTTGGGGCTGAGAGGTTTGGTGAGGTTGGGTGAGCAAACACAGACCCTTTAAAGTAATACGGCGTGGTATCCATCGCATGGGTCCCAAATCTCCAGGTTCAAGGGCATCTTCCTACATCGAAAACATGCATGAGAAACCCAGAAGATGGTACACCGTGTGATGGGGAAAGGTTTCTAAAACGCACCTCATTTCTCATCTCCTTGTGCCCGGGTTCGCCATTCCAGCCACTTTACTAGCAATCTCCCTACTTGGAGCATCAGCACCTTTAACCTCCTGTTCCGTACAGGTTGCAATTTGTCCTGAGGATGAACGGGAAGACGGGGAACCAACGAGAGACTAGCTCTTGGTGTTGGGACAGGCACAGGTCACTCTATTTTCCCATCAGGAAGAAGAATTAACCACAGGCTCAGCCTGCCCCCCGGAACCAGAACAGGGCCTGAAGCCATCCTGCGCTTTTGCGGCCAGCTCCCAAAAAAGCGAGTTGTAAAATGGAGGTTCAGGGCACTGCAATTCACAAACCTGCAGAGTTATAAATGATAACTCTCGTCCACAAATATATTGAGGGAAGGCAAAGAAGAGGATTTGAAATCAAGGCAGAATTGCAGGAAACAGATTTCAGGAGGTAGATTCGAATCGCCTTTAAAGCACATGAAAAGCAGCAAAATGTTGACAATGATGCCCTTGGCCAAAAAGGGCGTATGCGTTTTTTCCTGAATATATTCAGGAAAAAACGCATACGCCCTTTTTGGCCAACCAAGCAACCTGGAAAGGCAAATCAGCGCTACAAAGAAGACTCGCTTCCCATCGGTCAAAAGGGCCATGCTGAAAAAAGTGTCAAAACCAGAAATGCAGGAAAGGCCATGGAGAAATGAGAGCCTTGCTACACTGATGGGCGGGATGTAAATTGCCAACAGCCACTCTGGAGAAGTGTACGGTGTGTCCTGAAACATCTGAAAAACACAGCTTAGAGAGCATAGGGCACTTCCACTCATGGGGGTATAAATTGGGAAAATGAAAAATCAGCAAGACACAAGCACCCCAAAGTTTAGGGCTGCTCTGTTGACAAGGACCTCCACTTCATTCCACCTTAAATATCCAAGGAAAGAGAAAAATGGATAAAGAAGTTGTGGTCCTTATGTACAATGGAATATCACTCAGCCATGAAATCAATGTCATAAGGTTAGTAGCAGCATGATGAGTGGATTTAGGTACGACGATTCTAACTGAAATAAGTCACACAGAAAAGGACACTTCTCATAAGGTATCACTTATAGAGGGACTGTAAAAACCGTTACACTTGAACTGAATTACAAAACAGAACAGAGTCACACATGCAGAAAACAGACTATGGCTGCTTAACGGGAAATGTGAGGTGTGGTGATACATAAAACAAGGGTATCAAATTAGCTCAGATACCATTCCATAAACCCAATATGTAGTAGACAAGACCTACTCCTTGCTCAGAGAACTGGACTCAACACGCCTTATTCACCGCACAAGAATATATCTGACTAGTAATAATCTTAAAACCTATGTATTGATATCTCTCTGTTAGTGTGTCAAGTGGGTGTAAAGCGGCATAAACACAGCTGTGAAAAGCAGCTAAACCCCATTATGAAAATAAATTACTTTGAAAAACCCATGAAACAACGACAGTGAAAGAGAGAGAAATTCTTACACAATGAGTTCAGGGGCTGTGATGCAACCTGGATTGACCATATCTAGACCCACAGCTGGATGAGACATAAGGGTGGACACTCTTGGGGCTGAGAGGTTTGGTGAGGTTGGGTGAGCAAACGCAGACCCTTTAAAGTAATACGGCGTGGTACCCATCGCATGGGTCCCAAATCTCCAGGTTCAAGGGCATCTTCCTACATCGAAAACATGCATGAGAAACCCAGAAGATGGTACACCGTGTGATGGGGAAAGGTTTCTAAAACGCACCTCATTTCTCATCTCCTTGTGCCCGGGTTCGCCATTCCAGCCGCTTTACTAGCAATCTCCCTACTTGGAGCATCAGCACCTTTAACCTCCTGTTCCGTACAGGTTGCAATTTGTCCTGAGGATGAACGGGAAGACGGGGAACCAACGAGAGACTAGCTCTTGGTGTCGGGACAGGCACAGGTCACTCTATTTTCCCATCAGGAAGAAGAATTAACCACAGGCTCAGCCTGCCCCCCGGAACCAGAACAGGGCCTGAAGCCATCCTGCGCTTTTGCGGCCAGCTCCCAAAAAAGCGAGTTGTAAAATGGAGGTTCAGGGCACTGCAATTCACAAACCTGCAGAGTTATAAATGATAACTCTCGTCCACAAATATATTGAGGGAAGGCAAAGAAGAGGATTTGAAATCAAGGCAGAATTGCACGAAACAGATTTCAGGAGGTAGATACGAATCGCCTTTAAAGCACATGAAAAGCGGCAAAACGTTGACAATGATGCCCTTGGCCAAAAAGGGCGTATGCGTTTTTTCCTGAATATATTCAGGAAAAAACGCATACGCCCTTTTTGGCCAACCAAGCAACCTGGAAAGGCAAATCAGCGCTACAGAGAAGTCTCGCTTCCCATCGGTCAAAAGGGCCATGCTGAAAAAAGTGTCAAAACCAGAAATGCAGGACAGGCCATGGAGAAATGGGAGCCTTGCTACACTGATGGGCGGGATGTAAATTGCCAACAGCCACTCTGGAGAAGTGTACGGTGCTTCCTGAAACATCTGAAAAACACAGCTTAGAGAGCATAGGGCACTTCCACTCATGGGGGTATAAATTGGGAAAATGAAAAATCAGCAAGACACAAGCACCCCAAAGTTTAGGGCTGCTCTGTTGACAAGGACCTCCACTTCATTCCACCTTAAATATCCAAGGAAAGAGAAAAATGGATAAAGAAGTTGTGGTCCTTATGTACAATGGAATATCACTCAGCCATGAAATCAATGTCATAAGGTTAGTAGCAGCATGATGAGTGGATTTAGGTACGACGATTCTAACTGAAATAAGTCACACAGAAAAGGACACTTCTCATAAGGTATCACTGATAGAGGGAATGTAAAAACCGTTACACTTGAACTGAATTACAAAACAGAACAGAGTCACACATGCAGAAAACACACTATGGCTGCTTAACGGGAAAGGTGAGGTGGGGTGATACATAAAACAAGCGTTTCAAATTAGCTCAGATACCGTTCCATAAGCCCAATATGTAATAGACAAGACCTACTCCTTGCTCAGAGAACTGGACTCAACACGCCCTATTCACCGCACAAGAATATATCTGACTAGTAATAATCTTAAAACCTATGTATTGATATCTCTCTGTTAGTGTGTCAAGTGGGTGTAAAGCGGCATAAACACAGCAGTGAAAAGCAGCTAAACCCAATTATGAAAATAAATTACTTTGAAAAACCCATGAAACAACGACAGTGAAAGAGAGAGAAATTCTTACACAATGCGTTCAGGGGCTGTGATGCAACCTGGATTGACCATATCTAGACCCACAGCTGGATGAGACATAAGGGTGGACACTCTTGGGGCTGAGAGGTTTGGTGAGGTTGGGTGAGCAAACGCAGACCCTTTAAAGTAATACGGCGTGGTACCCATCGCATGGGTCCCAAATCTCCAGGTTCAAGGGCATCTTCCTACATCGAAAACATGCATGAGAAACCCGGAAGATGGTACACCGTGTGATGGGGAAAGGTTTCTAAAACGCACCTCATTTCTCATCTCCTTGTGCCCGGGTTCGCCATTCCAGCCGCTTTACTAGCAATCTCCCTACTTGGAGCATCAGCACCTTTAACCTCCTGTTCCGTACAGGTTGCAATTTGTCCTGAGGATGAACGGGAAGACGGGGAACCAACGAGAGACTAGCTCTTGGTGTCGGGACAGGCACAGGTCACTCTATTTTCCCATCAGGAAGAAGAATTAACCACAGGCTCAGCCTGCCCCCCGGAACCAGAACAGGGCCTGAAGCCATCCTGCGCTTTTGCGGCCAGCTCCCAAAAAAGCGAGTTGTAAAATGGAGGTTCAGGGCACTGCAATTCACAAACCTGCAGAGTTATAAATGATAACTCTCGTCCACAAATATATTGAGGGAAGGCAAAGAAGAGGATTTGAAATCAAGGCAGAATTGCACGAAACAGATTTCAGGAGGTAGATACGAATCGCCTTTAAAGCACATGAAAAGCGGCAAAACGTTGACAATGATGCCCTTGGCCAAAAAGGGCGTATGCGTTTTTTCCTGAATATATTCAGGAAAAAACGCATACGCCCTTTTTGGCCAACCAAGCAACCTGGAAAGGCAAATCAGCGCTACAGAGAAGTCTCGCTTCCCATCGGTCAAAAGGGCCATGCTGAAAAAAGTGTCAAAACCAGAAATGCAGGAGAGGCCATGGAGAAATGGGAGCCTTGCTACACTGATGGGCGGGATGTAAATTGCCAACAGCCACTCTGGAGAAGTGTACGGTGTGTCCTGAAACATCTGAAAAACACAGCTTAGAGAGCATAGGGCACTTCCACTCATGGGGGTATAAATTGGGAAAAAGAAAAATCAGCAAGACACAAGCACCCCAAAGTTTAGGGCTGCTCTGTTGACAAGGACCTCCACTTCATTCCACCTTAAATATCCCAGGAAAGAGAAAAATGGATAAAGAAGTTGTGGTCCTTATGTACCATGGAATATCACTCAGCCATGAAATCAATATCATAAGGTTAGTAGCAGCATGATGAGTGGATTTAGGTACGATGATTCTAACTGAAATAAGTCACACAGAAAAGGACACTTCTCATAAGGTATCACTGATAGAGGGACTGTAAAAACCGTTACACTTGAACTGAATTACAAAACAGAACAGAGTCACACATGCAGAAAACAGACTATGGCTGCTTAACGGGAAATGTGAGGTGGGGTGATACATAAAACAAGGGTATCAAATTAGCTCAGATACCGTTCCATAAACCCAATATGTAGTAGACAAGACCTACTCCTTGCTCAGAGAACTGTACTCAACACGCCCTATTCACCGCACAAGAATATATCTGACTAGTAATAATCTTAAAACCTATGTATTGATATCTCTCTGTTAGTGTGTCAAGTGGGTGTAAAGCGGCATAAACACAGCAGTGAAAACCAGCTAAACCCCATTATGAAAATAAATTACTTTGAAAAACCCATGAAACAACGACAGTGAAAGAGAGAGAAATTCTTACACAATGAGTTCAGGGGCTGTGATGCAACCTGGATTGACCATATCTAGACCCACAGCTGGATGAGACATAAGGGTGGACACTCTTGGGGCTGAGAGGTTTGGTGAGGTTGGGTGAGCAAACGCAGACCCTTTAAAGTAATACGGCGTGGTACCCATCGCATGGGTCCCAAATCTCCAGGTTCAAGGGCATCTTCCTACATCGAAAACATGCATGAGAAACCCAGAAGATGGTACACCGTGTGATGGGGAAAGGTTTCTAAAACGCACCTCATTTCTCATCTCCTTGTGCCCGGGTTCACCATTCCAGCCACTTTACTAGCAATCTCCCTACTTGGAGCATCAGCACCTTTAACCTCCTGTTCCGTACAGGTTGCAATTTGTCCTGAGGATGAACGGGAAGACGGGGAACCAACGAGAGACTAGCTCTTGGTGTTGGGACAGGCACAGGTCACTCTATTTTCCCATCAGGAAGAAGAATTAACCACAGGCTCAGCCTGCCCCCCGGAACCAGAACAGGGCCTGAAGCCATCCTGCGCTTTTGCGGCCAGCTCCCAAAAAAGCGAGTTGTAAAATGGAGCTTCAGGGCACTGCAATTCACAAACCTGCAGAGTTATAAATGATAACTCTCGTCCACAAATATATTGAGGGAAGGCAAAGAAGAGGATTTGAAATCAAGGCAGAATTGCACGAAACAGATTTCAGGAGGTAGATTCGAATCGCCTTTAAAGCACATGAAAAGCGGCAAAACGTTGACAATGATGCCCTTGGCCAAAAAGGGCGTATGCGTTTTTTCCGGAATATATTCAGGAAAAAACGCATACGCCCTTTTTGGCCAACCAAGCAACCTGGAAAGGCAAATCAGCGCTACAAAGAAGTCTCGCTTCCCATCGGTCAAAAGGGCCATGCTGAAAAAAGTGTCAAAACCAGAAATGCAGGACAGGCCATGGAGAAATGAGAGCCTTGCTACACTGATGGGCGGGATGTAAATTGCCAACAGCCACTCTGGAGAAGTGTACGGTGTGTCCTGAAACATCTGAAAAACACAGCTTAGAGAGCATAGGGCACTTCCACTCATGGGGGTATAAATTGGGAAAATGAAAAATCAGCAAGACACAAGCACCCCAAAGTTTAGGGCTGCTCTGTTGACAAGGACCTCCACTTCATTCCACCTTAAATATCCCAGGAAAGAGAAAAATGGATAAAGAAGTTGTGGTCCTTATGTACCATGGAATATCACTCAGCCATGAAATCAATGTCATAAGGTTAGTAGCAGCATGATGAGTGGATTTAGGTACGATGATTCTAACTGAAATAAGTCACACAGAAAAGGACACTTCTCATAAGGTATCACTGATAGAGGGACTGTAAAAACCGTTACACTTGAACTGAATTACAAAACAGAACAGAGTCACACATGCAGAAAACAGACTATGGCTGCTTAACGGGAAATGTGAGGTGGGGTGATACATAAAACAAGGGTATCAAATTAGCTCAGATACCATTCCATAAACCCAATATGTAGTAGACAAGACCTACTCCTTGCTCAGAGAACTGGACTCAACACGCCCTATTCACCGCACAAGAATATATCTGACTAGTAATAATCTTAAAACCTATGTATTGATATCTCTCTGTTAGTGTGTCAAGTGGGTGTAAAGCGGCATAAACACAGCTGTGAAAAGCAGCTAAACCCCATTATGAAAATAAATTACTTTGAAAAACCCATGAAACAACGACAGTGAAAGAGAGAGAAATTCTTACACAATGAGTTCAGGGGCTGTGATGCAACCTGGATTGACCATATCTAGACCCACAGCTGGATGAGACATAAGGGTGGACACTCTTGGGGCTGAGAGGTTTGGTGAGGTTGGGTGAGCAAACGCAGACCCTTTAAAGTAATACGGCGTGGTACCCATCGCATGGGTCCCAAATCTCCAGGTTCAAGGGCATCTTCCTACATCGAAAACATGCATGAGAAACCCAGAAGATGGTACACCGTGTGATGGGGAAAGGTTTCTAAAACGCACCTCATTTCTCATCTCCTTGTGCCCGGGTTCGCCATTCCAGCCGCTTTACTAGCAATCTCCCTACTTGGAGCATCAGCACCTTTAACCTCCTGTTCCGTACAGGTTGCAATTTGTCCTGAGGATGAACGGGAAGACGGGGAACCAACGAGAGACTAGCTCTTGGTGTCGGGACAGGCACAGGTCACTCTATTTTCCCATCAGGAAGAAGAATTAACCACAGGCTCAGCCTGCCCCCCAGAACCAGAACAGGGCCTGAAGCCATCCTGCGCTTTTGCGGCCAGCTCCCAAAAAAGCGAGTTGTAAAATGGAGGTTCAGGGCACTGCAATTCACAAACCTGCAGAGTTATAAATGATAACTCTCGTCCACAAATATATTGAGGGAAGGCAAAGAAGAGGATTTGAAATCAAGGCAGAATTGCACGAAACAGATTTCAGGAGGTAGATACGAATCGCCTTTAAAGCACATGAAAAGCGGCAAAACGTTGACAATGATGCCCTTGGCCAAAAAGGGCGTATGCGTTTTTTCCTGAATATATTCAGGAAAAAACGCATACGCCCTTTTTGGCCAACCAAGCAACCTGGAAAGGCAAATCAGCGCTACAGAGAAGTCTCGCTTCCCATCGGTCAAAAGGGCCATGCTGAAAAAAGTGTCAAAACCAGAAATGCAGGACAGGCCATGGAGACATGGGAGCCTTGCTACACTGATGGGCGGGATGTAAATTGCCAACAGCCACTCTGGAGAAGTGTACGGTGTGTCCTGAAACATCTGAAAAACACAGCTTAGAGAGCATAGTGCACTTCCACTCATGGGGGTATAAATTGGGAAAATGAAAAATCAGCAAGACACAAGCACCCCAAAGTTTAGGGCTGCTCTGTTGACAAGGACCTCCACTTCATTCCACCTTAAATATCCAAGGAAAGAGAAAAATGGATAAAGAAGTTGTGGTCCTTATGTACAATGGAATATCACTCAGCCATAAAATCAATGTCATAATGTTAGTAGCAGCATGATGAGTGGATTTAGGTACGACGATTCTAAGTGAAATAAGTCACACAGAACAGGACACTTCTCATAAGGTATCACTGATAGAGGGAATGTAAAAACCGTTACACTTGAACTGAATTACAAAACAGAACAGAGTCACACATGCAGAAAACACACTATGGCTGCTTAACGGGAAAGGTGAGGTGGGGTGATACATAAAACAAGCGTTTCAAATTAGCTCAGATACCGTTCCATAAGCCCAATATGTAATAGACAAGACCTACTCCTTGCTCAGAGAACTGGACTCAACACGCCCTATTCACCGCACAAGAATATATCTGACTAGTAATAATCTTAAAACCTATGTATTGATATCTCTCTGTTAGTGTGTCAAGTGGGTGTAAAGCGGCATAAACACAGCAGTGAAAAGCAGCTAAACCCCATTATGAAAATAAATTACTTTGAAAAACCCATGAAACAACGACAGTGAAAGAGAGAGAAATTCTTACACAATGCGTTCAGGGGCTGTGATGCAACCTGGATTGACCATATCTAGACCCACAGCTGGATGAGACATAAGGGTGGACACTCTTGGGGCTGAGAGGTTTGGTGAGGTTGGGTGAGCAAACGCAGACTTTTTAAAGTAATACTGCATGGTACCCATCGCATGGGTCCCAAATCTCCAGCTTCAAGGGCATCTTCGTACATCGAAAACATGCATGAGAAACCCAGAAGATGGTACACCGTGTGATGGGGAAAGGTTTCTAAAACGCACCTCATTTGTCATCTCCTTGTGCCCGTGTTCGCCATTCCAGCCGCTTTACTAGCAAGCTCCCTACTTGGAGCATCAGCACCTTTAACCTCCTGTTCCGTACAGGTTGCAATTTGTCCTGAGGATGAACGGGAAGACGGGGAACCAACGAGAGACTAGCTCTTGGTGTCGGGACAGGCACAGGTCACTCTATTTTCCCATCAGGAAGAAGAATTAACCACAGGCTCAGCCTGCCCCCCGGAACCAGAACAGGGCCTGAAGCCATCCTGCGCTTTTGCGGCCAGCTCCCAAAAAAGCGAGTTGTAAAATGGAGGTTCAGGGCACTGCAATTCACAAACCTGCAGAGTTATAAATGATAACTCTCGTCCACAAATATATTGAGGGAAGGCAAAGAAGAGGATTTGAAATCAAGGCAGAATTGCACGAAACAGATTTCAGGAGGTAGATACGAATCGCCTTTAAAGCACATGAAAAGCGGCAAAACGTTGACAATGATGCCCTTGGCCAAAAAGGGCGTATGCGTTTTTTCCTGAATATATTCAGGAAAAAACGCATACGCCCTTTTTGGCCAACCAAGCAACCTGGAAAGGCAAATCAGCGCTACAGAGAAGTCTCGCTTCCCATCGGTCAAAAGGGCCATGCTGAAAAAAGTTTCAAAACCAGAAATGCAGGAGAGGCCATGGAGAAATGGGAGCCTTGCTACACTGATGGGCGGGATGTAAATTGCCAACAGCCACTCTGGAGAAGTGTACGGTGTGTCCTGAAACATCTGAAAAACACAGCTTAGAGAGCATAGGGCACTTCCACTCATGGGGGTATAAATTGGGAAAATGAAAAATCAGCAAGACACAAGCACCCCAAAGTTTAGGGCTGCTCTGTTGACCAGGACCTCCACTTCATTCCACCTTAAATATCCCAGGAAAGAGAAAAATGGATAAAGAAGTTGTGGTCCTTATGTACAATGGAATATCACTCAGCCATGAAATCAATGTCGTAAGGTTAGTAGCAGCATGCTGAGTGGATTTAGGTACGACGATTCTAAGTGAAATAAGTCACACAGAAAAGGACACTTCTCATAAGGTATCACTGATAGAGGGAATGTAAAAACCGTTACACTTGAACTGAATTACAAAACAGAACAGAGTCACACATGCAGAAAACGCACTATGGCTGCTTAACGGGAAAGGGGAGGTGGGGTGATACATAAAACAAGGGTATCAAATTAGCTCAGATACCGTTCCATAAACCCAATATGTAATAGACAAGACCTACTCCTTGCTCAGAGAACTGGACTCAACACGCCCTATTCACCGCACAAGAATATATCTGACTAATAATAATCGTAAAACCTATGTATTGATATCTCTCTGTTAGTGTGTCAAGTGGGTGTAAAGCGGCATAAACACAGCAGTGAAAAGCAGCTAAACCCCATTATAAAAATAAATTACTTTGAAACACCCATGAAACAAAGACAGTGAAAGAGAGAGAAATTCTTACACAATGCGTTCAGGGGCTGTGATGCAACCTGGATTGACCATATCTAGACGCACAGCTGGATGAGACATAAGGGTGGACAGTCTTGGGGCTGAGAGGTTTGGTGAGGTTGGGTGAGCAAACGCAGACCCTTTAAAGTAATACTGCGTGGTACCCATCGCATGGGTCCCAAATCTCCAGGTTCAAGGGCATCTTCCTACATCCAAAACATGCATGAGAAACCCAGAAGATGGTACACCGTGTGATGGGGAAAGGTTTCTAAAACGCACCTCATTTCTCATCTCCTTGTGCCCGGGTTCGCCATTCCAGCCGCTTTACTAGCAAGCTCCCTACTTGGAGCATCAGCACCTTTAACCTCCTGTTCCGTACAGGTTGCAATTTGTCCTGAGGATAAACGGGAAGACGTGGAACCAACGAGAGACTAGCTCTTGGTGTTGGGACAGGCACAGGTCACTCTATTTTCCCATCAGAAAGAAGAATTAACCACAGGCTCAGCCTGCCCCCCGGAACCAGAACAGGGCCTGAAGCCATTCTGCGATTTTGCGGCCAGCTCCCATAAAAACGAGTTGTAGAATGGAGGTTCAGGGCACTGCAATTCACAAACCTGCAGAGTTATAAATGATAACTCTCGTCCACAAATATATTGAGGGAAGGCAAAGAAGAGGATTTGAAATCAAGGCAGAATTGCAGGAAACAGATTTCAGGAGGTAGATACGAATCGCCTTTAAAGCACATGAAAAGCGGCAAAACGTTGACAATGATGCCCTTGGCCAAAAAGGGCGTATGCGTTTTTTCCTGAATAGATTCAGGAAAAAACGCATACGCCCTTTTTGGCCAACCAAGCAACCTGGAAAGGCAAATCAGCGCTACAAAGAAGTCTCGCTTCCCATCGGTCAAAAGGGCCATGCTGAAAAAAGTGTCAAAAGCAGAAATGCAGGACAGGCCATGGAGAAATGGGAGCCTTGCTACACTGATGGGCGGGATGTAAATTGCCAAGAGCCACTCTGGAGAAGTGTCCGGTGAGTCCTGAAACATCTGAAAAACACAGCTTAGAGAGCATAGGGCACTTCCACTCATGGGGGTATAAATTGGGAAAATTAAAAATCAGCAAGACACAAGCACCCCAAAGTTTAGGGCTGCTCTGTTGACCAGGACCTCCACTTCATTCCACCTTAAATATCCCAGGAAAGAGAAAAGTGGATAAAGAAGTTGTGGTCCTTATGTACAATGGAATATCACTCAGCCATGAAATCAATGTCGTAAGGTTAGTAGCAGCATGATGAGTGGATTTAGGTACGACGATTCTAAGTGAAATAAGTCACACAGAAAAGGACACTTCTCATAAGGTATCACTGATAGAGGGAATGTAAAAACCGTTACACTTGAAATGAATTACAAAACAGAACAGAGTCACACATGCAGAAAACACACTATGGCTGCTTAACGGGAAAGGGGAGGTGGGGTGATACATAAAACAAGGGTATCAAATTAGCTCAGATACCGTTCCATAAACCCAATATGTAATAGACAAGACCTACTCCTTGCTCAGAGAACTGGACTCAACACGCCCTATTCACCGCACAAGAATATATCTGACTAATAATAATCGTAAAACCTATGTATTGATATCTCTCTGTTAGTGTGTCAAGTGGGTGTAAAGCGGCATAAACACAGCAGTGAAAAGCAGCTAAACCCCATTATAAAAATAAATTACTTTGAAACACCCATGAAACAAAGACAGTGAAAGAGAGAGAAATTCTTACACAATGCGTTCAGGGGCTGTGATGCAACCTGGATTGACCATATCTAGACGCACAGCTGGATGAGACATAAGGGTGGACAGTCTTGGGGCTGAGAGGTTTGGTGAGGTTGGGTGAGCAAACGCAGACCCTTTAAAGTAATACTGCGTGGTACCCATCGCATGGGTCCCAAATCTCCAGGTTCAAGGGCATCTTCCTACATCCAAAACATGCATGAGAAACCCAGAAGATGGTACACCGTGTGATGGGGAAAGGTTTCTAAAACGCACCTCATTTCTCATCTCCTTGTGCCCGGGTTCGCCATTCCAGCCGCTTTACTAGCAAGCTCCCTACTTGGAGCATCAGCACCTTTAACCTCCTGTTCCGTACAGGTTGCAATTTGTCCTGAGGATAAATGGGAAGACGTGGAACCAACGAGAGACTAGCTCTTGGTGTTGGGACAGGCACAGGTCACTCTATTTTCCCATCAGAAAGAAGAATTAACCACAGGCTCAGCCTGCCCCCCGGAACCAGAACAGGGCCTGAAGCCATTCTGCGATTTTGCGGCCAGCTCCCATAAAAACGAGTTGTAGAATGGAGGTTCAGGGCACTGCAATTCACAAACCTGCAGAGTTATAAATGATAACTCTCGTCCACAAATATATTGAGGGAAGGCAAAGAAGAGGATTTGAAATCAAGGCAGAATTGCAGGAAACAGATTTCAGGAGGTAGATACGAATCGCCTTTAAAGCACATGAAAAGCGGCAAAACGTTGACAATGATGCCCTTGGCCAAAAAGGGCGTATGCGTTTTTTCCTGAATAGATTCAGGAAAAAACGCATACGCCCTTTTTGGCCAACCAAGCAACCTGGAAAGGCAAATCAGCGCTACAAAGAAGTCTCGCTTCCCATCGGTCAAAAGGGCCATGCTGAAAAAAGTGTCAAAAGCAGAAATGCAGGACAGGCCATGGAGAAATGGGAGCCTTGCTACACTGATGGGCGGGATGTAAATTGCCAAGAGCCACTCTGGAGAAGTGTCCGGTGAGTCCTGAAACATCTGAAAAACACACCTTAGAGAGCATAGGGCACTTCCACTCATGGGGGTATAAATTGGGAAAATTAAAAATCAGCAAGACCCAAGCACCCCAAAGTTTAGGGCTGCTCTGTTGACCAGGACCTCCACTTCATTCCACCTTAAATATCCCAGGAAAGAGAAAAATGGATAAAGAAGTTGTGGTCCTTATGTACAATGGAATATCACTCAGCCATGAAATCAATGTCGTAAGGTTAGTAGCAGCATGATGAGTGGATTTAGGTACGACGATTCTAAGTGAAATAAGTCACACAGAAAAGGACACTTCTCATAAGGTATCACTGATAGAGGGAATGTAAAAACCGTTACACTTGAACTGAATTACAAAACAGAACAGAGTCACACATGCAGAAAACACACTATGGCTGCTTAACGGGAAAGGGGAGGTGGGGTGATACATAAAACAAGGGTATCAAATTAGCTCAGATACCGTTCCATAAACCCAATATGTAATAGACAAGACCTACTCCTTGCTCAGAGAACTGGACTCAACACGCCCTATTCACCGCACAAGAATATATCTGACTAGTAATAATCGTAAAACCTATGTATTGATATCTCTCTGTTAGTGTGTCAAGTGGGTGTAAAGCGGCATAAACACAGCAGTGAAAAGCAGCTAAACCCCATTATAAAAATAAATTACTTTGAAACACCCATGAAACAAAGACAGTGAAAGAGAGAGAAATTCTTACACAATGCGTTCAGGGGCTGTGATGCAACCTGGATTTTCCATATCTAGACGCACAGCTGGATGAGACATAAGGGTGGACACTCTTGGGGCTGAGAGGTTTGGTGAGGTTGGGTGAGCAAACGCAGACCCTTTAAAGTAATACTGTGTGGTACCCATCGCATGGGTCCCAAATCTCCAGGTTCAAGGGCATCTTCCTACATCAAAAACATGCATGAGAAACCCAGAAGATGGTACACCGTGTGATGGGGAAAGGTTTCTAAAACGCACCTCATTTCTCATCTCCTTGTGCCCGGGTTCGCCATTCCAGCCGCTTTACTAGCAAGCTCCCTACTTGGAGCATCAGCACCTTTAACCTCCTGTTCCATACAGGTTGCAATTTGTCCTGAGGATAAACGGGAAGACGTGGAACCAACGAGAGACTAGCTCTTGGTGTTGGGACAGGCACAGGTCACTCTATTTTCCCATCAGAAAGAAGAATTAACCACAGGCTCAGCCTGCCCCCCGGAACCAGAACAGGGCCTGAAGCCATTCTGCGATTTTGCGGCCAGCTCCCATAAAAACGAGTTGTAGAATGGAGGTTCAGGGCACTGCAATTCACAAACCTGCAGAGTTATAAATGATAACTCTCGTCCACAAATATATTGAGGGAAGGCAAAGAAGAGGATTTGAAATCAAGGCAGAATTGCAGGAAACAGATTTCAGGAGGTAGATACGAATCGCCTTTAAAGCACATGAAAAGCGGCAAAACGTTGACAATGATGCCCTTGGCCAAAAAGGGCGTATGCGTTTTTTCCTGAATAGATTCAGGAAAAAACGCATACGCCCTTTTTGGCCAACCAAGCAACCTAGAAAGGCAAATCAGCGCTACAAAGAAGTCTCGCTTCCCATCGGTCAAAAGGGCCATGCTGAAAAAAGTGTCAAAAGCAGAAATGCAGGACAGGCCATGGAGAAATGGGAGCCTTGCTACACTGATGGGCGGGATGTAAATTGCCAAGAGCCACTCCGGAGAAGTGCCCGGTGAGTCCTGAAACATCTGAAAAACACAGCTTAGAGAGCATAGGGCACTTCCACTCATGGGGGTATAAATTGGGAAAATTAAAAATCAGCAAGACACAAGCACCCCAAAGTTTAGGGCTGCTCTGTTGACCAGGACCTCGACTTCATTCCACCTTAAATATCCCAGGAAAGAGAAAAATGGATAAAGAAGTTGTGGTCCTTATGTACAATGGAATATCACTCAGCCATGAAATCAATGTCGTAAGGTTAGTAGCAGCATGCTGAGTGGATTTAGGTACGACGATTCTAAGTGAAATAAGTCACACAGAAAAGGACACTTCTCATAAGGTATCACTGATAGAGGGAATGTAAAAACCGTTACACTTGAACTGAATTACAAAACAGAACAGAGTCACACATGCAGAAAACACACTATGGCTGCTTAACGGGAAAGGGGAGGTGGGGTGATACATAAAACAAGGGTATCAAATTAGCTCAGATACCGTTCCATAAACCCAATATGTAATAGACAAGACCTACTCCTTGCTCAGAGAACTGGACTCAACACGCCCTATTCACCGCACAAGAATATATCTGACTAATAATAATCGTAAAACCTATGTATTGATATCTCTCTGTTAGTGTGTCAAGTGGGTGTAAAGCGGCATAAACACAGCAGTGAAAAGCAGCTAAACCCCATTATAAAAATAAATTACTTTGAAACACCCATGAAACAAAGACAGTGAAAGAGAGAGAAATTCTTACACAATGCGTTCAGGGGCTGTGATGCAACCTGGATTGACCATATCTAGACGCACAGCTGGATGAGACATAAGGGTGGACACTCTTGGGGCTGAGAGGTTTGGTGAGGTTGGGTGAGCAAACGCAGACCCTTTAAAGTAATACTGCATGGTACCCATCGCATGGGTCCCAAATCTCCAGGTTCAAGGGCATCTTCCTACATCAAAAACATGCATGAGAAACCCAGAAGATGGTACACCGTGTGATGGGGAAAGGTTTCTAAAACGCACCTCATTTCTCATCTCCTTGTGCCCGGGTTCGCCATTCCAGCCGCTTTACTAGCAAGCTCCCTACTTGGAGCATCAGCACCTTTAACCTCCTGTTCCATACAGGTTGCAATTTGTCCTGAGGATAAACGGGAAGACGTGGAACCAACGAGAGACTAGCTCTTGGTGTTGGGACAGGCACAGGTCACTCTATTTTCCCATCAGAAAGAAGAATTAACCACAGGCTCAGCCTGCCCCCCGGAACCAGAACAGGGCCTGAAGCCATTCTGCGATTTTGCGGCCAGCTCCCATAAAAACGAGTTGTAGAATGGAGGTTCAGGGCACTGCAATTCACAGACCTGCAGAGTTATAAATGATAACTCTCGTCCACAAATATATTGAGGGAAGGCAAAGAAGAGGATTTGAAATCAAGGCAGAATTGCAGGAAACAGATTTCAGGAGGTAGATACGAATCGCCTTTAAAGCACATGAAAAGCGGCAAAACGTTGACAATGATGCCCTTGGCCAAAAAGGGCGTATGCGTTTTTTCCTGAATAGATTCAGGAAAAAACGCATACGCCCTTTTTGGCCAACCAAGCAACCTGGAAAGGCAAATCAGCGCTACAAAGAAGTCTCGCTTCCCATCGGTCAAAAGGGCCATGCTGAAAAAAGTGTCAAAAGCAGAAATGCAGGACAGGCCATGGAGAAATGGGAGCCTTGCTACACTGATGGGCGGGATGTAAATTGCCAAGAGCCACTCCGGAGAAGTGCCCGGTGAGTCCTGAAACATCTGAAAAACACAGCTTAGAGAGCATAGGGCACTTCCACTCATGGGGGTATAAATTGGGAAAATTAAAAATCAGCAAGACACAAGCACCCCAAAGTTTAGGGATGCTCTGTTGACCAGGACCTCGACTTCATTCCACCTTAAATATCCCAGGAAAGAGAAAAATGGATAAAGAAGTTGTGGTCCTTATGTACAATGGAATATCACTCAGAAATGAAATCAATGTCGTAAGGTTAGTAGCAGCATGATGAGTGGATTTAGGTACGACGATTCTAAGTGAAATAAGTCACACAGAAAAGGACACTTCTCATAAGGTATCACTGATAGAGGGAATGTAAAAACCGTTACACTTGAACTGAATTACAAAACAGAACAGAGTCACACATGCAGAAAACACACTATGGCTGCTTAACGGGAAAGGGGAGGTGGGGTGATACATAAAACAAGGGTATCAAATTAGCTCAGATACCGTTCCATAAACCCAATATGTAATAGACAAGACCTACTCCTTGCTCAGAGAACTGGACTCAACACACCCTATTCACCGCACAAGAATATATCTGACTAGTAATAATCGTAAAACCTATGTATTGATATCTCTCTGTTAGTGTGTCAAGTGGGTGTAAAGCGGCATAAACACAGCAGTGAAAAGCAGCTAAACCCCATTATAAAAATAAATTACTTTGAAACACCCATGAAACAAAGACAGTGAAAGAGAGAGAAATTCTTACACAATGCGTTCAGGGGCTGTGATGCAACCTGGATTGACCATATCTAGATGCACAGCTGGATGAGACATAAGGGTGGACAGTCTTGGGGCTGAGAGGTTTGGTGAGGTTGGGTGAGCAAACGCAGACCCTTTAAAGTAATACTGCGTGGTACCCATCGCATGGGTCCCAAATCTCCAGGTTCAAGGGCATCTTCCTACATCCAAAACATGCATGAGAAACCCAGAAGATGGTACACCGTGTGATGGGGAAAGGTTTCTAAAACGCACCTCATTTCTCATCTCCTTGTGCCCGGGTTCGCCATTCCAGCCACTTTACTAGCAAGCTCCCTACTTGGAGCATCAGCACCTTTAACCTCCTGTTCCGTACAGGTTGCAATTTGTCCTGAGGATAAACGGGAAGACGTGGAACCAACGAGAGACTAGCTCTTGGTGTTGGGACAGGCACAGGTCACTCTATTTTCCCATCAGAAAGAAGAATTAACCACAGGCTCAGCCTGCCCCCCGGAACCAGAACAGGGCCTGAAGCCATTCTGCGATTTTGCGGCCAGCTCCCATAAAAACGAGTTGTAGAATGGAGGTTCAGGGCACTGCAATTCACAAACCTGCAGAGTTATAAATGATAACTCTCGTCCACAAATATATTGAGAGAAGGCAAAGAAGAGGATTTGAAATCAAGGCAGAATTGCAGGAAACAGATTTCAGGAGGTAGATACGAATCGCCTTTAAAGCACATGAAAAGCGGCAAAACGTTGACAATGATGCCCTTGGCCAAAAAGGGCGTATGCGTTTTTTCCTGAATAGATTCAGGAAAAAACGCATACGCCCTTTTTGGCCAACCAAGCAACCTGGAAAGGCAAATCAGCGCTACAAAGAAGTCTCGCTTCCCATCGGTCAAAAGGGCCATGCTGAAAAAAAGTGTCAAAAGCAGAAATGCAGGACAGGCCATGGAGAAATGGGAGCCTTGCTACACTGATGGGCGGGATGTAAATTGCCAAGAGCCACTCTGGAGAAGTGTCCGGTGAGTCCTGAAACATCTGAAAAACACAGCTTAGAGAGCATAGGGCACTTCCACTCATGGGGGTATAAATTGGGAAAATTAAAAATCAGCAAGACTCAAGCACCCCAAAGTTTAGGGCTGCTCTGTTGACCAGGACCTCCACTTCATTCCACCTTAAATATCCCAGGAAAGAGAAAAATGGATAAAGAAGTTGTGGTCCTTATGTACAATGGAATATCACTCAGCCATGAAATCAATGTCGTAAGGTTAGTAGCAGCATGATGAGTGGATTTAGGTACGACGATTCTAAGTGAAATAAGTCACACAGAAAAGGACACTTCTCATAAGGTATCACTGATAGAGGGAATGTAAAAACCGTTACACTTGAACTGAATTACAAAACAGAACAGAGTCACACATGCAGAAAACACACTATGGCTGCTTAACGGGAAAGGGGAGGTGGGGTGATACATAAAACAAGGGTATCAAATTAGCTCAGATACCGTTCCATAAACCCAATATGTAATAGACAAGACCTACTCCTTGCTCAGAGAACTGGACTCAACACGCCCTATTCACCGCACAAGAATATATCTGACTAATAATAATCGTAAAACCTATGTATTGATATCTCTCTGTTAGTGTGTCAAGTGGGTGTAAAGCGGCATAAACACAGCAGTGAAAAGCAGCTAAACCCCATTATAAAAATAAATTACTTTGAAACACCCATGAAACAAAGACAGTGAAAGAGAGAGAAATTCTTACACAATGCGTTCAGGGGCTGTGATGCAACCTGGATTGACCATATCTAGACGCACAGCTGGATGAGACATAAGGGTGGACACTCTTGGGGCTGAGAGGTTTGGTGAGGTTGGGTGAGCAAACGCAGACCCTTTAAAGTAATACGGCGTGGTACCCATCGCATGGGTCCCAAATCTCCAGGTTCAAGGGCATCTTCCTACATCGAAAACATGCATGAGAAACCCAGAAGATAGTACACCGTATGATGGGGAAAGGTTTCTAAAACGCACCTCATTTCTCATCTCCTTGTGCCCGGGTTAGCCATTCCAGCCGCTTTACTAGCAATCTCCCTACTTGGAGCATCAGCACCTTTAACCTCCTGTTCCGTACAGGTTGCAATTTGTCCTGAGGATGAACGGGAAGACGGGGAACCAACGAGAGACTAGCTCTTGGTGTCGGGACAGGCACAGGTCACTCTATTTTCCCATCAGGAAGAAGAATTAACCACAGGCTCAGTCTGCCCCCCGGAACCAGAACAGGGCCTGAAGCCATCCTGCGCTTTTGCGGCCAGCTCCCAAAAAAGCGAGTTGTAAAATGGAGCTTCAGGGCACTGCAATTCACAAACCTGCAGAGTTATAAATGATAACTCTCGTCCACAAATATATTGAGGGAAGGCAAAGAAGAGGATTTGAAATCAAGGCAGAATTGCACGAAACAGATTTCAGGAGGTAGATACGAATCGCCTTTAAAGCACATGAAAAGCGGCAAAACGTTGACAATGATGCCCTTGGCCAAAAAGGGCGTATGCGTTTTTTCCTGAATATATTCAGGAAAAAACGCATACGCCCTTTTTGGCCAACCAAGCAACCTGGAAAGGCAAATCAGCGCTACAGAGAAGCCTCGCTTCCCATCGGTCAAAAGGGCCATGCTGAAAAAAGTGTCAAAACCAGAAATGCAGGACAGGCCATGGAGAAATGGGAGCCTTGCTACACTGATGGGCGGGATGTAAATTGCCAACAGCCACTCTGGAGAAGTGTACGGTGTGTCCTGAAACATCTGAAAAACACAGCTTAGAGAGCATAGGGCACTTCCACTCATGGGGGTATAAATTGGGAAAATTAAAAATCAGCAAGACACAAGCACCCCAAAGTTGAGGGCTGCTCTGTTGACAAGGACCTCCACTTCATTCCACCTTAAATATCCCAGGAAAGAGAAAAATGGATAAAGAAGTTGTGGTCCTTATGTACAATGGAATATCACTCAGCCATGAAATCAATGTCATAAGGTTAGTAGCAGCATGATGAGTGGATTTAGGTACGACGATTCTAACTGAAATAAGTCACACAGAAAAGGACACTTCTCATAAGGTATCACTGATAGAGGGAATGTAAAAACCGTTACACTTGAACTGAATTACAAAACAGAACAGAGTCACACATGCAGAAAACAGACTATGGCTTCTTAACGGGAAAGGTGAGGTGGGGTGATACATAAAACAAGGGTATCAAATTAGCTCAGATACCGTTCCATAAACCCAATATGTAGTAGACAAGACCTACTCCTTGCTCAGAGAACTGGACTCAACACGCCCTATTCACCGCACAAGAATATATCTGACTAGTAATAATCTTAAAACCTATGTATTGATATCTCTCTGTTAGTGTGTCAAGTGGGTGTAAAGCGGCATAAACACAGCCGTGAAAAGCAGCTAAACCCCATTATGAAAATAAATTACTTTGAAAAACCCATGAAACAACGGCAGTGAAAGAGATAGAAATTCTTACACAATGAGTTCAGGGGCTGTGATGCAACCTGGATTGACCATATCTAGACCCACAGCTGGATGAGACATAAGGGTGGACACTCTTGGGGCTGAGAGGTTTGGTGAGGTTGGGTGAGCAAACGCAGACCCTTTAAAGTAATACGGCGTGGTACCCATCGCATGGGTCCCAAATCTCCAGGTTCAAGGGCATCTTCCTACATCGAAAACATGCATGAGAAACCCAGAAGATGGTACACCGTGTGATGGGGAAAGGTTTCTAAAACGCACCTCATTTCTCATCTCCTTGTGCCCGGGTTCGCCATTCCAGCCGCTTTACTAGCAATCTCCCTACTTGGAGCATCAGCACCTTTAACCTCCTGTTCCGTACAGGTTGCAATTTGTCCTGAGGATGAACGGGAAGACGGGGAACCAACGAGAGACTAGCTCTTGGTGTCGGGACAGGCACAGGTCACTCTATTTTCCCATCAGGAAGAAGAATTAACCACAGGCTCAGCCTGCCCCCCGGAACCAGAACAGGGCCTGAAGCCATCCTGCGCTTTTGCGGCCAGCTCCCAAAAAAGCGAGTTGTAAAATGGAGGTTCAGGGCACTGCAATTCACAAACCTGCAGAGTTATAAATGATAACTCTCGTCCAAAAATATATTGAGGGAAGGCAAAGAAGAGGAATTGAAATCAAGGCAGAATTGCACGAAACAGATTTCAGGAGGTAGATACGAATCGCCTTTAAAGCACATGAAAAGCGGCAAAACGTTGACAATGATGCCCTTGGCCAAAAAGGGCGTATGCGTTTTTTCCTGAATATATTCAGGAAAAAACGCATACGCCCTTTTTGGCCAACCAAGCAACCTGGAAAGGCAAATCAGCGCTACAGAGAAGCCTCGCTTCCCATCGGTCAAAAGGGCCATGCTGAAAAAAGTGTCAAAACCAGAAATGCAGGACAGGCCATGGAGAAATGGGAGCCTTGCTACACTGATGGGCGGGATGTAAATTGCCAACAGCCACTCTGGAGAAGTGTACGGTGTGTCCTGAAACATCTGAAAAACACAGCTGAGAGAGCATAGGGCACTTCCACTCATGGGGGTATAAATTGGGAAAATGAAAAATCAGCAAGACACAAGCACCCCAAAGTTTAGGGCTGCTCTGTTGACAAGGACCTCCACTTCATTCCACCTTAAATATCCAAGGAAAGAGAAAAATGGATAAAGAAGTTGTGGTCCTTATGTACAATGGAATATCACTCAGCCATGCAATCAATGTCATAATGTTAGTAGCAGCATGATGAGTGGATTTAGGTACGACGATTCTAACAGAAATAAGTCACACAGAAAAGGACACTTCTCATAAGGTATCACTTTTAGAGGGAATGTAAAAACCGTTACACTTGAACTGAATTACAAAACAGAACAGAGTCACACATGCAGAAAACAGACTATGGCTGCTTAACGGGAAAGGTGAGGTGGGGTGATACATAAAACAAGGGTATCAAATTAGCTCAGATACCGTTCCATAAACCCAATATGTAGTAGACAAGACCTACTCCTTGCTCAGAGAACTGTACTCAACACGCCCTATTCACCGCACAAGAATATATCTGACTAGTAATAATCTTAAAACCTATGTATTGATATCTCTCTGTTAGTGTGTCAAGTGGGTGTAAAGCGGCATAAACACAGCAGTGAAAAGCAGCTAAACCCCATTATGAAAATAAATTACTTTGAAAAACCCATGAAACAACGACAGTGAAAGAGATAGAAATTCTTACACAATGAGTTCAGGGGCTGTGATGCAACCTGGATTGACCATATCTAGACCCACAGCTGGATGAGACATAAGGGTGGACACTCTTGGGGCTGAGAGGTTTGGTGAGGTTGGGTGAGCAAACGCAGACCCTTTAAAGTAATACGGCGTGGCACCCATCGCATGGGTCCCAAATCTCCAGGTTCAAGGGCAGCTTCCTACATCGAAAACATGCATGAGAAACCCAGAAGATGGTACACCGTGTGATGGGGAAAGGTTTCTAAAACGCACCTCATTTCTCATCTCCTTGTGCCCGGGTTCGCCATTCCAGCCGCTTTACTAGCAATCTCCCTACTTGGAGCATCAGCACCTTTAACCTCCTGTTCCGTACAGGTTGCAATTTGTCCTGAGGATGAACGGGAAGACGGGGAACCAACGAGAGACTAGCTCTTGGTGTCGGGACAGGCACAGGTCACTCTATTTTCCCATCAGGAAGAAGAATTAACCACAGGCTCAGCCTGCCCCCCGGAACCAGAACAGGGCCTGAAGCCATTCTGCGATTTTGCGGCCAGCTCCCATAAAAACGAGTTGTAGAATGGAGGTTCAGGGCACTGCAATTCACAAACCTGCAGAGTTATAAATGATAACTCTCGTCCACAAATATATTGAGGGAAGGCAAAGAAGAGGATTTGAAATCAAGGCAGAATTGCAGGAAACAGATTTCAGGAGGTAGATACGAATCGCCTTTAAAGCACATGAAAAGCGGCAAAACGTTGACAATGATGCCCTTGGCCAAAAAGGGCGTATGCGTTTTTTCCTGAATAGATTCAGGAAAAAACGCATACGCCCTTTTTGACCAACCAAGCAACCTAGAAAGGCAAATCAGCGCTACAAAGAAGTCTCGCTTCCCATCGGTCAAAAGGGCCATGCTGAAAAAAGTGTCAAAAGCAGAAATGCAGGACAGGCCATGGAGAAATGGGAGCCTTGCTACACTGATGGGCGGGATGTAAATTGCCAAGAGCCACTCCGGAGAAGTGCCCGGTGAGTCCTGAAACATCTGAAAAACACAGCTTAGAGAGCATAGGGCACTTCCACTCATGGGGGTATAAATTGGGAAAATTAAAAATCAGCAAGACACAAGCACCCCAAAGTTTAGGGCTGCTCTGTTGACCAGGACCTCGACTTCATTCCACCTTAAATATCCCAGGAAAGAGAAAAATGGATAAAGAAGTTGTGGTCCTTATGTACAATGGAATATCACTCAGCCATGAAATCAATGTCGTAAGGTTAGTAGCAGCATGCTGAGTGGATTTAGGTACGACGATTCTAAGTGAAATAAGTCACACAGAAAAGGACACTTCTCATAAGGTATCACTGATAGAGGGAATGTAAAAACCGTTACACTTGAACTGAATTACAAAACAGAACAGAGTCACACATGCAGAAAACACACTATGGCTGCTTAACGGGAAAGGGGAGGTGGGGTGATACATAAAACAAGGGTATCAAATTAGCTCAGATACCGTTCCATAAACCCAATATGTAATAGACAAGACCTACTCCTTGCTCAGAGAACTGGACTCAACACGCCCTATTCACCGCACAAGAATATATCTGACTAATAATAATCGTAAAACCTATGTATTGATATCTCTCTGTTAGTGTGTCAAGTGGGTGTAAAGCGGCATAAACACAGCAGTGAAAAGCAGCTAAACCCCATTATAAAAATAAATTACTTTGAAACACCCATGAAACAAAGACAGTGAAAGAGAGAGAAATTCTTACACAATGCGTTCAGGGGCTGTGATGCAACCTGGATTGACCATATCTAGACGCACAGCTGGATGAGACATAAGGGTGGACACTCTTGGGGCTGAGAGGTTTGGTGAGGTTGGGTGAGCAAACGCAGACCCTTTAAAGTAATACTGCATGGTACCCATCGCATGGGTCCCAAATCTCCAGGTTCAAGGGCATCTTCCTACATCCAAAACATGCATGAGAAACCCAGAAGATGGTACACCGTGTGATGGGGAAAGGTTTCTAAAACGCACCTCATTTCTCATCTCCTTGTGCCCGGGTTCGCCATTCCAGCCGCTTTACTAGCAAGCTCCCTACTTGGAGCATCAGCACCTTTAACCTCCTGTTCCATACAGGTTGCAATTTGTCCTGAGGATAAACGGGAAGACGTGGAACCAACGAGAGACTAGCTCTTGGTGTTGGGACAGGCACAGGTCACTCTATTTTCCCATCAGAAAGAAGAATTAACCACAGGCTCAGCCTGCCCCCCGGAACCAGAACAGGGCCTGAAGCCATTCTGCGATTTTGCGGCCAGCTCCCATAAAAACGAGTTGTAGAATGGAGGTTCAGGGCACTGCAATTCACAGACCTGCAGAGTTATAAATGATAACTCTCGTCCACAAATATATTGAGGGAAGGCAAAGAAGAGGATTTGAAATCAAGGCAGAATTGCAGGAAACAGATTTCAGGAGGTAGATACGAATCGCCTTTAAAGCACATGAAAAGCGGCAAAACGTTGACAATGATGCCCTTGGCCAAAAAGGGCGTATGCGTTTTTTCCTGAATAGATTCAGGAAAAAACGCATACGCCCTTTTTGGCCAACCAAGCAACCTGGAAAGGCAAATCAGCGCTACAAAGAAGTCTCGCTTCCCATCGGTCAAAAGGGCCATGCTGAAAAAAGTGTCAAAAGCAGAAATGCAGGACAGGCCATGGAGAAATGGGAGCCTTGCTACACTGATGGGCGGGATGTAAATTGCCAAGAGCCACTCCGGAGAAGTGCCCGGTGAGTCCTGAAACATCTGAAAAACACAGCTTAGAGAGCATAGGGCACTTCCACTCATGGGGGTATAAATTGGGAAAATTAAAAATCAGCAAGACACAAGCACCCCAAAGTTTAGGGATGCTCTGTTGACCAGGACCTCGACTTCATTCCACCTTAAATATCCCAGGAAAGAGAAAAATGGATAAAGAAGTTGTGGTCCTTATGTACAATGGAATATCACTCAGAAATGAAATCAATGTCGTAAGGTTAGTAGCAGCATGATGAGTGGATTTAGGTACGACGATTCTAAGTGAAATAAGTCACACAGAAAAGGACACTTCTCATAAGGTATCACTGATAGAGGGAATGTAAAAACCGTTACACTTGAACTGAATTACAAAACAGAACAGAGTCACACATGCAGAAAACACACTATGGCTGCTTAACGGGAAAGGGGAGGTGGGGTGATACATAAAACAAGGGTATCAAATTAGCTCAGATACCGTTCCATAAACCCAATATGTAATAGACAAGACCTACTCCTTGCTCAGAGAACTGGACTCAACACACCCTATTCACCGCACAAGAATATATCTGACTAGTAATAATCGTAAAACCTATGTATTGATATCTCTCTGTTAGTGTGTCAAGTGGGTGTAAAGCGGCATAAACACAGCAGTGAAAAGCAGCTAAACCCCATTATAAAAATAAATTACTTTGAAACACCCATGAAACAAAGACAGTGAAAGAGAGAGAAATTCTTACACAATGCGTTCAGGGGCTGTGATGCAACCTGGATTGACCATATCTAGATGCACAGCTGGATGAGACATAAGGGTGGACAGTCTTGGGGCTGAGAGGTTTGGTGAGGTTGGGTGAGCAAACGCAGACCCTTTAAAGTAATACTGCGTGGTACCCATCGCATGGGTCCCAAATCTCCAGGTTCAAGGGCATCTTCCTACATCCAAAACATGCATGAGAAACCCAGAAGATGGTACACCGTGTGATGGGGAAAGGTTTCTAAAACGCACCTCATTTCTCATCTCCTTGTGCCCGGGTTCGCCATTCCAGCCACTTTACTAGCAAGCTCCCTACTTGGAGCATCAGCACCTTTAACCTCCTGTTCCGTACAGGTTGCAATTTGTCCTGAGGATAAACGGGAAGACGTGGAACCAACGAGAGACTAGCTCTTGGTGTTGGGACAGGCACAGGTCACTCTATTTTCCCATCAGAAAGAAGAATTAACCACAGGCTCAGCCTGCCCCCCGGAACCAGAACAGGGCCTGAAGCCATTCTGCGATTTTGCGGCCAGCTCCCATAAAAACGAGTTGTAGAATGGAGGTTCAGGGCACTGCAATTCACAAACCTGCAGAGTTATAAATGATAACTCTCGTCCACAAATATATTGAGAGAAGGCAAAGAAGAGGATTTGAAATCAAGGCAGAATTGCAGGAAACAGATTTCAGGAGGTAGATACGAATCGCCTTTAAAGCACATGAAAAGCGGCAAAACGTTGACAATGATGCCCTTGGCCAAAAAGGGCGTATGCGTTTTTTCCTGAATAGATTCAGGAAAAAACGCATACGCCCTTTTTGGCCAACCAAGCAACCTGGAAAGGCAAATCAGCGCTACAAAGAAGTCTCGCTTCCCATCGGTCAAAAGGGCCATGCTGAAAAAAAGTGTCAAAAGCAGAAATGCAGGACAGGCCATGGAGAAATGGGAGCCTTGCTACACTGATGGGCGGGATGTAAATTGCCAAGAGCCACTCTGGAGAAGTGTCCGGTGAGTCCTGAAACATCTGAAAAACACAGCTTAGAGAGCATAGGGCACTTCCACTCATGGGGGTATAAATTGGGAAAATTAAAAATCAGCAAGACTCAAGCACCCCAAAGTTTAGGGCTGCTCTGTTGACCAGGACCTCCACTTCATTCCACCTTAAATATCCCAGGAAAGAGAAAAATGGATAAAGAAGTTGTGGTCCTTATGTACAATGGAATATCACTCAGCCATGAAATCAATGTCGTAAGGTTAGTAGCAGCATGATGAGTGGATTTAGGTACGACGATTCTAAGTGAAATAAGTCACACAGAAAAGGACACTTCTCATAAGGTATCACTGATAGAGGGAATGTAAAAACCGTTACACTTGAACTGAATTACAAAACAGAACAGAGTCACACATGCAGAAAACACACTATGGCTGCTTAACGGGAAAGGGGAGGTGGGGTGATACATAAAACAAGGGTATCAAATTAGCTCAGATACCGTTCCATAAACCCAATATGTAATAGACAAGACCTACTCCTTGCTCAGAGAACTGGACTCAACACGCCCTATTCACCGCACAAGAATATATCTGACTAATAATAATCGTAAAACCTATGTATTGATATCTCTCTGTTAGTGTGTCAAGTGGGTGTAAAGCGGCATAAACACAGCAGTGAAAAGCAGCTAAACCCCATTATAAAAATAAATTACTTTGAAACACCCATGAAACAAAGACAGTGAAAGAGAGAGAAATTCTTACACAATGCGTTCAGGGGCTGTGATGCAACCTGGATTGACCATATCTAGACGCACAGCTGGATGAGACATAAGGGTGGACACTCTTGGGGCTGAGAGGTTTGGTGAGGTTGGGTGAGCAAACGCAGACCCTTTAAAGTAATACGGCGTGGTACCCATCGCATGGGTCCCAAATCTCCAGGTTCAAGGGCATCTTCCTACATCGAAAACATGCATGAGAAACCCAGAAGATAGTACACCGTATGATGGGGAAAGGTTTCTAAAACGCACCTCATTTCTCATCTCCTTGTGCCCGGGTTAGCCATTCCAGCCGCTTTACTAGCAATCTCCCTACTTGGAGCATCAGCACCTTTAACCTCCTGTTCCGTACAGGTTGCAATTTGTCCTGAGGATGAACGGGAAGACGGGGAACCAACGAGAGACTAGCTCTTGGTGTCGGGACAGGCACAGGTCACTCTATTTTCCCATCAGGAAGAAGAATTAACCACAGGCTCAGTCTGCCCCCCGGAACCAGAACAGGGCCTGAAGCCATCCTGCGCTTTTGCGGCCAGCTCCCAAAAAAGCGAGTTGTAAAATGGAGCTTCAGGGCACTGCAATTCACAAACCTGCAGAGTTATAAATGATAACTCTCGTCCACAAATATATTGAGGGAAGGCAAAGAAGAGGATTTGAAATCAAGGCAGAATTGCACGAAACAGATTTCAGGAGGTAGATACGAATCGCCTTTAAAGCACATGAAAAGCGGCAAAACGTTGACAATGATGCCCTTGGCCAAAAAGGGCGTATGCGTTTTTTCCTGAATATATTCAGGAAAAAACGCATACGCCCTTTTTGGCCAACCAAGCAACCTGGAAAGGCAAATCAGCGCTACAGAGAAGCCTCGCTTCCCATCGGTCAAAAGGGCCATGCTGAAAAAAGTGTCAAAACCAGAAATGCAGGACAGGCCATGGAGAAATGGGAGCCTTGCTACACTGATGGGCGGGATGTAAATTGCCAACAGCCACTCTGGAGAAGTGTACGGTGTGTCCTGAAACATCTGAAAAACACAGCTTAGAGAGCATAGGGCACTTCCACTCATGGGGGTATAAATTGGGAAAATTAAAAATCAGCAAGACACAAGCACCCCAAAGTTGAGGGCTGCTCTGTTGACAAGGACCTCCACTTCATTCCACCTTAAATATCCCAGGAAAGAGAAAAATGGATAAAGAAGTTGTGGTCCTTATGTACAATGGAATATCACTCAGCCATGAAATCAATGTCATAAGGTTAGTAGCAGCATGATGAGTGGATTTAGGTACGACGATTCTAACTGAAATAAGTCACACAGAAAAGGACACTTCTCATAAGGTATCACTGATAGAGGGAATGTAAAAACCGTTACACTTGAACTGAATTACAAAACAGAACAGAGTCACACATGCAGAAAACAGACTATGGCTTCTTAACGGGAAAGGTGAGGTGGGGTGATACATAAAACAAGGGTATCAAATTAGCTCAGATACCGTTCCATAAACCCAATATGTAGTAGACAAGACCTACTCCTTGCTCAGAGAACTGGACTCAACACGCCCTATTCACCGCACAAGAATATATCTGACTAGTAATAATCTTAAAACCTATGTATTGATATCTCTCTGTTAGTGTGTCAAGTGGGTGTAAAGCGGCATAAACACAGCCGTGAAAAGCAGCTAAACCCCATTATGAAAATAAATTACTTTGAAAAACCCATGAAACAACGGCAGTGAAAGAGATAGAAATTCTTACACAATGAGTTCAGGGGCTGTGATGCAACCTGGATTGACCATATCTAGACCCACAGCTGGATGAGACATAAGGGTGGACACTCTTGGGGCTGAGAGGTTTGGTGAGGTTCGGTGAGCAAACGCAGACCCTTTAAAGTAATACGGCGTGGTACCCATCGCATGGGTCCCAAATCTCCAGGTTCAAGGGCATCTTCCTACATCGAAAACATGCATGAGAAACCCAGAAGATGGTACACCGTGTGATGGGGAAAGGTTTCTAAAACGCACCTCATTTCTCATCTCCTTGTGCCCGGGTTCGCCATTCCAGCCGCTTTACTAGCAATCTCCCTACTTGGAGCATCAGCACCTTTAACCTCCTGTTCCGTACAGGTTGCAATTTGTCCTGAGGATGAACGGGAAGACGGGGAACCAACGAGAGACTAGCTCTTGGTGTCGGGACAGGCACAGGTCACTCTATTTTCCCATCAGGAAGAAGAATTAACCACAGGCTCAGCCTGCCCCCCGGAACCAGAACAGGGCCTGAAGCCATCCTGCGCTTTTGCGGCCAGCTCCCAAAAAAGCGAGTTGTAAAATGGAGGTTCAGGGCACTGCAATTCACAAACCTGCAGAGTTATAAATGATAACTCTCGTCCAAAAATATATTGAGGGAAGGCAAAGAAGAGGAATTGAAATCAAGGCAGAATTGCACGAAACAGATTTCAGGAGGTAGATACGAATCGCCTTTAAAGCACATGAAAAGCGGCAAAACGTTGACAATGATGCCCTTGGCCAAAAAGGGCGTATGCGTTTTTTCCTGAATATATTCAGGAAAAAACGCATACGCCCTTTTTGGCCAACCAAGCAACCTGGAAAGGCAAATCAGCGCTACAGAGAAGCCTCGCTTCCCATCGGTCAAAAGGGCCATGCTGAAAAAAGTGTCAAAACCAGAAATGCAGGACAGGCCATGGAGAAATGGGAGCCTTGCTACACTGATGGGCGGGATGTAAATTGCCAACAGCCACTCTGGAGAAGTGTACGGTGTGTCCTGAAACATCTGAAAAACACAGCTGAGAGAGCATAGGGCACTTCCACTCATGGGGGTATAAATTGGGAAAATGAAAAATCAGCAAGACACAAGCACCCCAAAGTTTAGGGCTGCTCTGTTGACAAGGACCTCCACTTCATTCCACCTTAAATATCCAAGGAAAGAGAAAAATGGATAAAGAAGTTGTGGTCCTTATGTACAATGGAATATCACTCAGCCATGAAATCAATGTCATAATGTTAGTAGCAGCATGATGAGTGGATTTAGGTACGACGATTCTAACAGAAATAAGTCACACAGAAAAGGACACTTCTCATAAGGTATCACTTTTAGAGGGAATGTAAAAACCGTTACACTTGAACTGAATTACAAAACAGAACAGAGTCACACATGCAGAAAACAGACTATGGCTGCTTAACGGGAAAGGTGAGGTGGGGTGATACATAAAACAAGGGTATCAAATTAGCTCAGATACCGTTCCATAAACCCAATATGTAGTAGACAAGACCTACTCCTTGCTCAGAGAACTGTACTCAACACGCCCTATTCACCGCACAAGAATATATCTGACTAGTAATAATCTTAAAACCTATGTATTGATATCTCTCTGTTAGTGTGTCAAGTGGGTGTAAAGCGGCATAAACACAGCAGTGAAAAGCAGCTAAACCCCATTATGAAAATAAATTACTTTGAAAAACCCATGAAACAACGACAGTGAAAGAGATAGAAATTCTTACACAATGAGTTCAGGGGCTGTGATGCAACCTGGATTGACCATATCTAGACCCACAGCTGGATGAGACATAAGGGTGGACACTCTTGGGGCTGAGAGGTTTGGTGAGGTTGGGTGAGCAAACGCAGACCCTTTAAAGTAATACGGCGTGGCACCCATCGCATGGGTCCCAAATCTCCAGGTTCAAGGGCAGCTTCCTACATCGAAAACATGCATGAGAAACCCAGAAGATGGTACACCGTGTGATGGGGAAAGGTTTCTAAAACGCACCTCATTTCTCATCTCCTTGTGCCCGGGTTCGCCATTCCAGCCGCTTTACTAGCAAGCTCCCTACTTGGAGCATCAGCACCTTTAACCTCCTGTTCCGTACAGGTTGCAATTTGTCCTGAGGATGAACGGGAAGACGGGGAACCAACGAGAGACTAGCTCTTGGTGTCGGGACAGGCACAGGTCACTCTATTTTCCCATCAGGAAGAAGAATTAACCACAGGCTCAGCCTGCCCCCCGGAACCAGAACAGGGCCTGAAGCCATCCTGCACTTTTGCGGCCAGCTCCCAAAAAAGCGAGTTGTAAAATGGAGGTTCAGGGCACTGCAATTCACAAACCTGCAGAGTTATAAATGATAACTCTCGTCCACAAATATATTGAGGGAAGGCAAAGAAGAAGATTTGAAATCAAGGCAGAATTGCACGAAACAGATTTCAGGAGGTAGATACGAATCGCCTTTAAAGCACATGAAAAGCGGCAAAACGTTGACAATGATGCCCTTGGCCAAAAAGGGCGTATGCGTTTTTTCCTGAATATATTCAGGAAAAAACGCATACGCCCTTTTTGGCCAACCAAGCAACCTGGAAAGGCAAATCAGCGCTACAGAGAAGTCTCGCTTCCCATCGGTCAAAAGGGCCATGCTGAAAAAAGTGTCAAAACCAGAAATGCAGGACAGGCCATGGAGAAATGGGAGCCTTGCTACACTGATGGGCGGGATGTAAATTGCCAACAGCCACTCTGGAGAAGTGTACGGTGTGTCCTGAAACATCTGAAAAACACAGCTTAGAGAGCATAGGGCACTTCCACTCATGGGGGTATAAATTGGGAAAATTAAAAATCAGCAAGACACAAGCACCCCAAAGTTGAGGGCTGCTCTGTTGACAAGGACCTCCACTTCATTCCAACTTAAATATCCCAGGAAAGAGAAAAATGGATAAAGAAGTTGTGGTCCTTATGTACAATGGAATATCATTCAGCCATGAAATCAATGTCATAAGGTTAGTAGCAGCATGATGAGTGGATTTAGGTACGACGATTCTAAGTGAAATAAGTCACACAGAAAAGGACACTTCTCATAAGGTATCACTGATAGAGGGAATGTAAAAACCGTTACACTTGAACTGAATTACAAAACAGAACAGAGTCACACATGCAGAAAACACACTATGGCTGCTTAACGGGAAAGGTGAGGTGGGGTGATACATAAAACAAGGGTATCAAATTAGCTCAGATACCGTTCCATAAACCCAATATGTAGTAGACAAGACCTACTCCTTGCTCATAGAACTGGACTCAACACGCCCTATTCACCGCACAAGAATATATCTGACTAGTAATAATCTTAAAACCTATGTATTGATATCTCTCTGTTAGTGTGTCAAGTGGGTGTAAAGCGGCATAAACACAGCCGTGAAAAGCAGCTAAACCTCATTATGAAAATAAATTACTTTGAAAAACCCATGAAACAACGACAGTGAAAGAGATAGAAATTCTTACACAATGAGTTCAGGGGCTGTGATGCAACCTGGATTGACCATATCTAGACCCACAGCTGGATGAGACATAAGGGTGGACACTCTTGGGGCTGAGAGGTTTGGTGAGGTTGGGTGAGCAAACACAGACCCTTTAAAGTAATACGGCGTGGTATCCATCGCATGGGTCCCAAATCTCCAGGTTCAAGGGCATCTTCCTACATCGAAAACATGCATGAGAAACCCAGAAGATGGTACACCGTGTGATGGGGAAAGGTTTCTAAAACGCACCTCATTTCTCATCTCCTTGTGCCCGGGTTCGCCATTCCAGCCACTTTACTAGCAATCTCCCTACTTGGAGCATCAGCACCTTTAACCTCCTGTTCCGTACAGGTTGCAATTTGTCCTGAGGATGAACGGGAAGACGGGGAACCAACGAGAGACTAGCTCTTGGTGTTGGGACAGGCACAGGTCACTCTATTTTCCCATCAGGAAGAAGAATTAACCACAGGCTCAGCCTGCCCCCCGGAACCAGAACAGGGCCTGAAGCCATCATGCGCTTTTGCGGCCAGCTCCCAAAAAAGCGAGTTGTAAAATGGAGGTTCAGGGCACTGCAATTCACAAACCTGCAGAGTTATAAATGATAACTCTCGTCCACAAATATATTGAGGGAAGGCAAAGAAGAGGATTTGAAATCAAGGCAGAATTGCAGGAAACAGATTTCAGGAGGTAGATTCGAATCGCCTTTAAAGCACATGAAAAGCGGCAAAATGTTGACAATGATGCCCTTGGCCAAAAAGGGCGTATGCGTTTTTTCCTGAATATATTCAGGAAAAAACGCATACGCCCTTTTTGGCCAACCAAGCAACCTGGAAAGGCAAATCAGCGCTACAAAGAAGACTCGCTTCCCATCGGTCAAAAGGGCCATGCTGAAAAAAGTGTCAAAACCAGAAATGCAGGAAAGGCCATGGAGAAATGAGAGCCTTGCTACACTGACGGGCGGGATGTAAATTGCCAACAGCCACTCTGGAGAAGTGTACGGTGTGTCCTGAAACATCTGAAAAACACAGCTTAGAGAGCATAGGGCACTTCCACTCATGGGGGTATAAATTGGGAAAATGAAAAATCAGCAAGACACAAGCACCCCAAAGTTTAGGGCTGCTCTGTTGACAAGGACCTCCACTTCATTCCACCTTAAATATCCAAGGAAAGAGAAAAATGGATAAAGAAGTTGTGGTCCTTATGTACAATGGAATATCACTCAGCCATGAAATCAATGTCATAAGGTTAGTAGCAGCATGATGAGTGGATTTAGGTACGACGATTCTAACTGAAATAAGTCACACAGAAAAGGACACTTCTCATAAGGTATCACTTATAGAGGGACTGTAAAAACCGTTACACTTGAACTGAATTACAAAACAGAACAGAGTCACACATGCAGAAAACAGACTATGGCTGCTTAACGGGAAATGTGAGGTGTGGTGATACATAAAACAAGGGTATCAAATTAGCTCAGATACCATTCCATAAACCCAATATATAGTAGACAAGACCTACTCCTTGCTCAGAGAACTGGACTCAACACGCCTTATTCACCGCACAAGAATATATCTGACTAGTAATAATCTTAAAACCTATGTATTGATATCTCTCTGTTAGTGTGTCAAGTGGGTGTAAACCGGCATAAACACAGCAGTGAAAAGCAGCTAAACCCCATTATGAAAATAAATTACTTTGAAAAACCCATGAAACAACGACAGTGAAAGAGAGAGAAATTCTTACACAATGCGTTCAGGGGCTGTGATGCAACCTGGATTGACCATATCTAGACCCACAGCTGGATGAGACATAAGGGTGGACACTCTTGGGGCTGAGAGGTTTGGTGAGGTTGGGTGAGCAAACGCAGACCCTTTAAAGTAATACGGCGTGGTACCCATCGCATGGGTCCCAAATCTCCAGGTTCAAGGGCATCTTCCTACATCCAAAACATGCATGAGAAACCCAGAAGATGGTACACCGTGTGATGGGGAAAGGTTTCTAAAACGCACCTCATTTCTCATCTCCTTGTGCCCGGGTTCGCCATTCCAGCCGCTTTACTAGCAATCTCCCTACTTGGAGCATCAGCACCTTTAACCTCCTGTTCCGTACAGGTTGCAATTTGTCCTGAGGATGAACGGGAAGACGGGGAACCAACGAGAGACTAGCTCTTGGTGTCGGGACAGGCACAGGTCACTCTATTTTCCCATCAGGAAGAAGAATTAACCACAGGCTCAGCCTGCCCCCCGGAACCAGAACAGGGCCTGAAGCCATCCTGCGCTTTTGCGGCCAGCTCCCAAAAAAGCGAGTTGTAAAATGGAGGTTCAGGGCACTGCAATTCACAAACCTGCAGAGTTATAAATGATAACTCTCGTCCACAAATATATTGAGGGAAGGCAAAGAAGAGGATTTGAAATCAAGGCAGAATTGCACGAAACAGATTTCAGGAGGTAGATACGAATCGCCTTTAAAGCACATGAAAAGCGGCAAAACGTTGACAATGATGCCCTTGGCCAAAAAGGGCGTATGCGTTTTTTCCTGAATATATTCAGGAAAAAACGCATACGCCCTTTTTGGCCAACCAAGCAACCTGGAAAGGCAAATCAGCGCTACAGAGAAGTCTCGCTTCCCATCGGTCAAAAGGGCCATGCTGAAAAAAGTGTCAAAACCAGAAATGCAGGACAGGCCATGGAGAAATGGGAGCCTTGCTACACTGATGGGCGGGATGTAAATTGCCAACAGCCACTCTGGAGAAGTGTACGGTGCTTCCTGAAACATCTGAAAAACACAGCTTAGAGAGCATAGGGCACTTCCACTCATGGGGGTATAAATTGGGAAAATGAAAAATCAGCAAGACACAAGCACCCCAAAGTTTAGGGCTGCTCTGTTGACAAGGACCTCCACTTCATTCCACCTTAAATATCCAAGGAAAGAGAAAAATGGATAAAGAAGTTGTGGTCCTTATGTACAATGGAATATCACTCAGCCATGAAATCAATGTCATAAGGTTAGTAGCAGCATGATGAGTGGATTTAGGTACGACGATTCTAACTGAAATAAGTCACACAGAAAAGGACACTTCTCATAAGGTATCACTGATAGAGGGAATGTAAAAACCGTTACACTTGAACTGAATTACAAAACAGAACAGAGTCACACATGCAGAAAACACACTATGGCTGCTTAACGGGAAAGGGGAGGTGGGGTGATACATAAAACAAGCGTTTCAAATTAGCTCAGATACCGTTCCATAAGCCCAATATGTAATAGACAAGACCTACTCCTTGCTCAGAGAACTGGACTCAACACGCCCTATTCACCGCACAAGAATATATCTGACTAGTAATAATCTTAAAACCTATGTATTGATATCTCTCTGTTAGTGTGTCAAGTGGGTGTAAAGCGGCATAAACACAGCAGTGAAAAGCAGCTAAACCCCATTATGAAAATAAATTACTTTGAAAAACCCATGAAACAACGACAGTGAAAGAGAGAGAAATTCTTACACAATGCGTTCAGGGGCTGTGATGCAACCTGGATTTTCCATATCTAGACGCACAGCTGGATGAGACATAAGGGTGGACACTCTTGGGGCTGAGAGGTTTGGTGAGGTTGGGTGAGCAAACGCAGACCCTTTAAAGTAATACTGTGTGGTACCCATCGCATGGGTCCCAAATCTCCAGGTTCAAGGGCATCTTCCTACATCCAAAACATGCATGAGAAACCCAGAAGATGGTACACCGTGTGATGGGGAAAGGTTTCTAAAACGCACCTCATTTCTCATCTCCTTGTGCCCGGGTTCGCCATTCCAGCCGCTTTACTAGCAAGCTCCCTACTTGGAGCATCAGCACCTTTAACCTCCTGTTCCATACAGGTTGCAATTTGTCCTGAGGATAAACGGGAAGACGTGGAACCAACGAGAGACTAGCTCTTGGTGTTGGGACAGGCACAGGTCACTCTATTTTCCCATCAGAAAGAAGAATTAACCACAGGCTCAGCCTGCCCCCCGGAACCAGAACAGGGCCTGAAGCCATTCTGCGATTTTGCGGCCAGCTCCCATAAAAACGAGTTGTAGAATGGAGGTTCAGGGCACTGCAATTCACAAACCTGCAGAGTTATAAATGATAACTCTCGTCCACAAATATATTGAGGGAAGGCAAAGAAGAGGATTTGAAATCAAGGCAGAATTGCAGGAAACAGATTTCAGGAGGTAGATACGAATCGCCTTTAAAGCACATGAAAAGCGGCAAAACGTTGACAATGATGCCCTTGGCCAAAAAGGGCGTATGCGTTTTTTCCTGAATAGATTCAGGAAAAAACGCATACGCCCTTTTTGGCCAACCAAGCAACCTAGAAAGGCAAATCAGCGCTACAAAGAAGTCTCGCTTCCCATCGGTCAAAAGGGCCATGCTGAAAAAAGTGTCAAAAGCAGAAATGCAGGACAGGCCATGGAGAAATGGGAGCCTTGCTACACTGATGGGCGGGATGTAAATTGCCAAGAGCCACTCCGGAGAAGTGCCCGGTGAGTCCTGAAACATCTGAAAAACACAGCTTAGAGAGCATAGGGCACTTCCACTCATGGGGGTATAAATTGGGAAAATTAAAAATCAGCAAGACACAAGCACCCCAAAGTTTAGGGCTGCTCTGTTGACCAGGACCTCGACTTCATTCCACCTTAAATATCCCAGGAAAGAGAAAAATGGATAAAGAAGTTGTGGTCCTTATGTACAATGGAATATCACTCAGCCATGAAATCAATGTCGTAAGGTTAGTAGCAGCATGCTGAGTGGATTTAGGTACGACGATTCTAAGTGAAATAAGTCACACAGAAAAGGACACTTCTCATAAGGTATCACTGATAGAGGGAATGTAAAAACCGTTACACTTGAACTGAATTACAAAACAGAACAGAGTCACACATGCAGAAAACACACTATGGCTGCTTAACGGGAAAGGGGAGGTGGGGTGATACATAAAACAAGGGTATCAAATTAGCTCAGATACCGTTCCATAAACCCAATATGTAATAGACAAGACCTACTCCTTGCTCAGAGAACTGGACTCAACACGCCCTATTCACCGCACAAGAATATATCTGACTAATAATAATCGTAAAACCTATGTATTGATATCTCTCTGTTAGTGTGTCAAGTGGGTGTAAAGCGGCATAAACACAGCAGTGAAAAGCAGCTAAACCCCATTATAAAAATAAATTACTTTGAAACACCCATGAAACAAAGACAGTGAAAGAGAGAGAAATTCTTACACAATGCGTTCAGGGGCTGTGATGCAACCTGGATTGACCATATCTAGACGCACAGCTGGATGAGACATAAGGGTGGACACTCTTGGGGCTGAGAGGTTTGGTGAGGTTGGGTGAGCAAACGCAGACCCTTTAAAGTAATACTGCATGGTACCCATCGCATGGGTCCCAAATCTCCAGGTTCAAGGGCATCTTCCTACATCCAAAACATGCATGAGAAACCCAGAAGATGGTACACCGTGTGATGGGGAAAGGTTTCTAAAACGCACCTCATTTCTCATCTCCTTGTGCCCGGGTTCGCCATTCCAGCCGCTTTACTAGCAAGCTCCCTACTTGGAGCATCAGCACCTTTAACCTCCTGTTCCATACAGGTTGCAATTTGTCCTGAGGATAAACGGGAAGACGTGGAACCAACGAGAGACTAGCTCTTGGTGTTGGGACAGGCACAGGTCACTCTATTTTCCCATCAGAAAGAAGAATTAACCACAGGCTCAGCCTGCCCCCCGGAACCAGAACAGGGCCTGAAGCCATTCTGCGATTTTGCGGCCAGCTCCCATAAAAACGAGTTGTAGAATGGAGGTTCAGGGCACTGCAATTCACAGACCTGCAGAGTTATAAATGATAACTCTCGTCCACAAATATATTGAGGGAAGGCAAAGAAGAGGATTTGAAATCAAGGCAGAATTGCAGGAAACAGATTTCAGGAGGTAGATACGAATCGCCTTTAAAGCACATGAAAAGCGGCAAAACGTTGACAATGATGCCCTTGGCCAAAAAGGGCGTATGCGTTTTTTCCTGAATAGATTCAGGAAAAAACGCATACGCCCTTTTTGGCCAACCAAGCAACCTGGAAAGGCAAATCAGCGCTACAAAGAAGTCTCGCTTCCCATCGGTCAAAAGGGCCATGCTGAAAAAAGTGTCAAAAGCAGAAATGCAGGACAGGCCATGGAGAAATGGGAGCCTTGCTACACTGATGGGCGGGATGTAAATTGCCAAGAGCCACTCCGGAGAAGTGCCCGGTGAGTCCTGAAACATCTGAAAAACACAGCTTAGAGAGCATAGGGCACTTCCACTCATGGGGGTATAAATTGGGAAAATTAAAAATCAGCAAGACACAAGCACCCCAAAGTTTAGGGATGCTCTGTTGACCAGGACCTCGACTTCATTCCACCTTAAATATCCCAGGAAAGAGAAAAATGGATAAAGAAGTTGTGGTCCTTATGTACAATGGAATATCACTCAGAAATGAAATCAATGTCGTAAGGTTAGTAGCAGCATGATGAGTGGATTTAGGTACGACGATTCTAAGTGAAATAAGTCACACAGAAAAGGACACTTCTCATAAGGTATCACTGATAGAGGGAATGTAAAAACCGTTACACTTGAACTGAATTACAAAACAGAACAGAGTCACACATGCAGAAAACACACTATGGCTGCTTAACGGGAAAGGGGAGGTGGGGTGATACATAAAACAAGGGTATCAAATTAGCTCAGATACCGTTCCATAAACCCAATATGTAATAGACAAGACCTACTCCTTGCTCAGAGAACTGGACTCAACACACCCTATTCACCGCACAAGAATATATCTGACTAGTAATAATCGTAAAACCTATGTATTGATATCTCTCTGTTAGTGTGTCAAGTGGGTGTAAAGCGGCATAAACACAGCAGTGAAAAGCAGCTAAACCCCATTATAAAAATAAATTACTTTGAAACACCCATGAAACAAAGACAGTGAAAGAGAGAGAAATTCTTACACAATGCGTTCAGGGGCTGTGATGCAACCTGGATTGACCATATCTAGATGCACAGCTGGATGAGACATAAGGGTGGACAGTCTTGGGGCTGAGAGGTTTGGTGAGGTTGGGTGAGCAAACGCAGACCCTTTAAAGTAATACTGCGTGGTACCCATCGCATGGGTCCCAAATCTCCAGGTTCAAGGGCATCTTCCTACATCCAAAACATGCATGAGAAACCCAGAAGATGGTACACCGTGTGATGGGGAAAGGTTTCTAAAACGCACCTCATTTCTCATCTCCTTGTGCCCGGGTTCGCCATTCCAGCCACTTTACTAGCAAGCTCCCTACTTGGAGCATCAGCACCTTTAACCTCCTGTTCCGTACAGGTTGCAATTTGTCCTGAGGATAAACGGGAAGACGTGGAACCAACGAGAGACTAGCTCTTGGTGTTGGGACAGGCACAGGTCACTCTATTTTCCCATCAGAAAGAAGAATTAACCACAGGCTCAGCCTGCCCCCCGGAACCAGAACAGGGCCTGAAGCCATTCTGCGATTTTGCGGCCAGCTCCCATAAAAACGAGTTGTAGAATGGAGGTTCAGGGCACTGCAATTCACAAACCTGCAGAGTTATAAATGATAACTCTCGTCCACAAATATATTGAGAGAAGGCAAAGAAGAGGATTTGAAATCAAGGCAGAATTGCAGGAAACAGATTTCAGGAGGTAGATACGAATCGCCTTTAAAGCACATGAAAAGCGGCAAAACGTTGACAATGATGCCCTTGGCCAAAAAGGGCGTATGCGTTTTTTCCTGAATAGATTCAGGAAAAAACGCATACGCCCTTTTTGGCCAACCAAGCAACCTGGAAAGGCAAATCAGCGCTACAAAGAAGTCTCGCTTCCCATCGGTCAAAAGGGCCATGCTGAAAAAAAGTGTCAAAAGCAGAAATGCAGGACAGGCCATGGAGAAATGGGAGCCTTGCTACACTGATGGGCGGGATGTAAATTGCCAAGAGCCACTCTGGAGAAGTGTCCGGTGAGTCCTGAAACATCTGAAAAACACAGCTTAGAGAGCATAGGGCACTTCCACTCATGGGGGTATAAATTGGGAAAATTAAAAATCAGCAAGACTCAAGCACCCCAAAGTTTAGGGCTGCTCTGTTGACCAGGACCTCCACTTCATTCCACCTTAAATATCCCAGGAAAGAGAAAAATGGATAAAGAAGTTGTGGTCCTTATGTACAATGGAATATCACTCAGCCATGAAATCAATGTCGTAAGGTTAGTAGCAGCATGATGAGTGGATTTAGGTACGACGATTCTAAGTGAAATAAGTCACACAGAAAAGGACACTTCTCATAAGGTATCACTGATAGAGGGAATGTAAAAACCGTTACACTTGAACTGAATTACAAAACAGAACAGAGTCACACATGCAGAAAACACACTATGGCTGCTTAACGGGAAAGGGGAGGTGGGGTGATACATAAAACAAGGGTATCAAATTAGCTCAGATACCGTTCCATAAACCCAATATGTAATAGACAAGACCTACTCCTTGCTCAGAGAACTGGACTCAACACGCCCTATTCACCGCACAAGAATATATCTGACTAATAATAATCGTAAAACCTATGTATTGATATCTCTCTGTTAGTGTGTCAAGTGGGTGTAAAGCGGCATAAACACAGCAGTGAAAAGCAGCTAAACCCCATTATAAAAATAAATTACTTTGAAACACCCATGAAACAAAGACAGTGAAAGAGAGAGAAATTCTTACACAATGCGTTCAGGGGCTGTGATGCAACCTGGATTGACCATATCTAGACGCACAGCTGGATGAGACATAAGGGTGGACACTCTTGGGGCTGAGAGGTTTGGTGAGGTTGGGTGAGCAAACGCAGACCCTTTAAAGTAATACGGCGTGGTACCCATCGCATGGGTCCCAAATCTCCAGGTTCAAGGGCATCTTCCTACATCGAAAACATGCATGAGAAACCCAGAAGATAGTACACCGTATGATGGGGAAAGGTTTCTAAAACGCACCTCATTTCTCATCTCCTTGTGCCCGGGTTAGCCATTCCAGCCGCTTTACTAGCAATCTCCCTACTTGGAGCATCAGCACCTTTAACCTCCTGTTCCGTACAGGTTGCAATTTGTCCTGAGGATGAACGGGAAGACGGGGAACCAACGAGAGACTAGCTCTTGGTGTCGGGACAGGCACAGGTCACTCTATTTTCCCATCAGGAAGAAGAATTAACCACAGGCTCAGTCTGCCCCCCGGAACCAGAACAGGGCCTGAAGCCATCCTGCGCTTTTGCGGCCAGCTCCCAAAAAAGCGAGTTGTAAAATGGAGCTTCAGGGCACTGCAATTCACAAACCTGCAGAGTTATAAATGATAACTCTCGTCCACAAATATATTGAGGGAAGGCAAAGAAGAGGATTTGAAATCAAGGCAGAATTGCACGAAACAGATTTCAGGAGGTAGATACGAATCGCCTTTAAAGCACATGAAAAGCGGCAAAACGTTGACAATGATGCCCTTGGCCAAAAAGGGCGTATGCGTTTTTTCCTGAATATATTCAGGAAAAAACGCATACGCCCTTTTTGGCCAACCAAGCAACCTGGAAAGGCAAATCAGCGCTACAGAGAAGCCTCGCTTCCCATCGGTCAAAAGGGCCATGCTGAAAAAAGTGTCAAAACCAGAAATGCAGGACAGGCCATGGAGAAATGGGAGCCTTGCTACACTGATGGGCGGGATGTAAATTGCCAACAGCCACTCTGGAGAAGTGTACGGTGTGTCCTGAAACATCTGAAAAACACAGCTTAGAGAGCATAGGGCACTTCCACTCATGGGGGTATAAATTGGGAAAATTAAAAATCAGCAAGACACAAGCACCCCAAAGTTGAGGGCTGCTCTGTTGACAAGGACCTCCACTTCATTCCACCTTAAATATCCCAGGAAAGAGAAAAATGGATAAAGAAGTTGTGGTCCTTATGTACAATGGAATATCACTCAGCCATGAAATCAATGTCATAAGGTTAGTAGCAGCATGATGAGTGGATTTAGGTACGACGATTCTAACTGAAATAAGTCACACAGAAAAGGACACTTCTCATAAGGTATCACTGATAGAGGGAATGTAAAAACCGTTACACTTGAACTGAATTACAAAACAGAACAGAGTCACACATGCAGAAAACAGACTATGGCTTCTTAACGGGAAAGGTGAGGTGGGGTGATACATAAAACAAGGGTATCAAATTAGCTCAGATACCGTTCCATAAACCCAATATGTAGTAGACAAGACCTACTCCTTGCTCAGAGAACTGGACTCAACACGCCCTATTCACCGCACAAGAATATATTTGACTAGTAATAATCTTAAAACCTATGTATTGATATCTCTCTGTTAGTGTGTCAAGTGGGTGTAAAGCGGCATAAACACAGCCGTGAAAAGCAGCTAAACCCCATTATGAAAATAAATTACTTTGAAAAACCCATGAAACAACGGCAGTGAAAGAGATAGAAATTCTTACACAATGAGTTCAGGGGCTGTGATGCAACCTGGATTGACCATATCTAGACCCACAGCTGGATGAGACATAAGGGTGGACACTCTTGGGGCTGAGAGGTTTGGTGAGGTTGGGTGAGCAAACGCAGACCCTTTAAAGTAATACGGCGTGGTACCCATCGCATGGGTCCCAAATCTCCAGGTTCAAGGGCATCTTCCTACATCGAAAACATGCATGAGAAACCCAGAAGATGGTACACCGTGTGATGGGGAAAGGTTTCTAAAACGCACCTCATTTCTCATCTCCTTGTGCCCGGGTTCGCCATTCCAGCCGCTTTACTAGCAATCTCCCTACTTGGAGCATCAGCACCTTTAACCTCCTGTTCCGTACAGGTTGCAATTTGTCCTGAGGATGAACGGGAAGACGGGGAACCAACGAGAGACTAGCTCTTGGTGTCGGGACAGGCACAGGTCACTCTATTTTCCCATCAGGAAGAAGAATTAACCACAGGCTCAGCCTGCCCCCCGGAACCAGAACAGGGCCTGAAGCCATCCTGCGCTTTTGCGGCCAGCTCCCAAAAAAGCGAGTTGTAAAATGGAGGTTCAGGGCACTGCAATTCACAAACCTGCAGAGTTATAAATGATAACTCTCGTCCACAAATATATTGAGGGAAGGCAAAGAAGAGGAATTGAAATCAAGGCAGAATTGCACGAAACAGATTTCAGGAGGTAGATACGAATCGCCTTTAAAGCACATGAAAAGCGGCAAAACGTTGACAATGATGCCCTTGGCCAAAAAGGGCGTATGCGTTTTTTCCTGAATATATTCAGGAAAAAACGCATACGCCCTTTTTGGCCAACCAAGCAACCTGGAAAGGCAAATCAGCGCTACAGAGAAGCCTCGCTTCCCATCGGTCAAAAGGGCCATGCTGAAAAAAGTGTCAAAACCAGAAATGCAGGACAGGCCATGGAGAAATGGGAGCCTTGCTACACTGATGGGCGGGATGTAAATTGCCAACAGCCACTCTGGAGAAGTGTACGGTGTGTCCTGAAACATCTGAAAAACACAGCTGAGAGAGCATAGGGCACTTCCACTCATGGGGGTATAAATTGGGAAAATGAAAAATCAGCAAGACACAAGCACCCCAAAGTTTAGGGCTGCTCTGTTGACAAGGACCTCCACTTCATTCCACCTTAAATATCCAAGGAAAGAGAAAAATGGATAAAGAAGTTGTGGTCCTTATGTACAATGGAATATCACTCAGCCATGAAATCAATGTCATAATGTTAGTAGCAGCATGATGAGTGGATTTAGGTACGACGATTCTAACAGAAATAAGTCACACAGAAAAGGACACTTCTCATAAGGTATCACTTTTAGAGGGAATGTAAAAACCGTTACACTTGAACTGAATTACAAAACAGAACAGAGTCACACATGCAGAAAACAGACTATGGCTGCTTAACGGGAAAGGTGAGGTGGGGTGATACATAAAACAAGGGTATCAAATTAGCTCAGATACCGTTCCATAAACCCAATATGTAGTAGACAAGACCTACTCCTTGCTCAGAGAACTGTACTCAACACGCCCTATTCACCGCACAAGAATATATCTGACTAGTAATAATCTTAAAACCTATGTATTGATATCTCTCTGTTAGTGTGTCAAGTGGGTGTAAAGCGGCATAAACACAGCAGTGAAAAGCAGCTAAACCCCATTATGAAAATAAATTACTTTGAAAAACCCATGAAACAACGACAGTGAAAGAGATAGAAATTCTTACACAATGAGTTCAGGGGCTGTGATGCAACCTGGATTGACCATATCTAGACCCACAGCTGGATGAGACATAAGGGTGGACACTCTTGGGGCTGAGAGGTTTGGTGAGGTTGGGTGAGCAAACGCAGACCCTTTAAAGTAATACGGCGTGGCACCCATCGCATGGGTCCCAAATCTCCAGGTTCAAGGGCAGCTTCCTACATCGAAAACATGCATGAGAAACCCAGAAGATGGTACACCGTGTGATGGGGAAAGGTTTCTAAAACGCACCTCATTTCTCATCTCCTTGTGCCCGGGTTCGCCATTCCAGCCGCTTTACTAGCAAGCTCCCTACTTGGAGCATCAGCACCTTTAACCTCCTGTTCCGTACAGGTTGCAATTTGTCCTGAGGATGAACGGGAAGACGGGGAACCAACGAGAGACTAGCTCTTGGTGTCGGGACAGGCACAGGTCACTCTATTTTCCCATCAGGAAGAAGAATTAACCACAGGCTCAGCCTGCCCCCCGGAACCAGAACAGGGCCTGAAGCCATCCTGCGCTTTTGCGGCCAGCTCCCAAAAAAGCGAGTTGTAAAATGGAGGTTCAGGGCACTGCAATTCACAAACCTGCAGAGTTATAAATGATAACTCTCGTCCACAAATATATTGAGGGAAGGCAAAGAAGAAGATTTGAAATCAAGGCAGAATTGCACGAAACAGATTTCAGGAGGTAGATACGAATCGCCTTTAAAGCACATGAAAAGCGGCAAAACGTTGACAATGATGCCCTTGGCCAAAAAGGGCGTATGCGTTTTTTCCTGAATATATTCAGGAAAAAACGCATACGCCCTTTTTGGCCAACCAAGCAACCTGGAAAGGCAAATCAGCGCTACAGAGAAGTCTCGCTTCCCATCGGTCAAAAGGGCCATGCTGAAAAAAGTGTCAAAACCAGAAATGCAGGACAGGCCATGGAGAAATGGGAGCCTTGCTACACTGATGGGCGGGATGTAAATTGCCAACAGCCACTCTGGAGAAGTGTACGGTGTGTCCTGAAACATCTGAAAAACACAGCTTAGAGAGCATAGGGCACTTCCACTCATGGGGGTATAAATTGGGAAAATTAAAAATCAGCAAGACACAAGCACCCCAAAGTTGAGGGCTGCTCTGTTGACAAGGACCTCCACTTCATTCCAACTTAAATATCCCAGGAAAGAGAAAAATGGATAAAGAAGTTGTGGTCCTTATGTACAATGGAATATCATTCAGCCATGAAATCAATGTCATAAGGTTAGTAGCAGCATGATGAGTGGATTTAGGTACGACGATTCTAAGTGAAATAAGTCACACAGAAAAGGACACTTCTCATAAGGTATCACTGATAGAGGGAATGTAAAAACCGTTACACTTGAACTGAATTACAAAACAGAACAGAGTCACACATGCAGAAAACACACTATGGCTGCTTAACGGGAAAGGTGAGGTGGGGTGATACATAAAACAAGGGTATCAAATTAGCTCAGATACCGTTCCATAAACCCAATATGTAGTAGACAAGACCTACTCCTTGCTCATAGAACTGGACTCAACACGCCCTATTCACCGCACAAGAATATATCTGACTAGTAATAATCTTAAAACCTATGTATTGATATCTCTCTGTTAGTGTGTCAAGTGGGTGTAAAGCGGCATAAACACAGCCGTGAAAAGCAGCTAAACCCCATTATGAAAATAAATTACTTTGAAAAACCCATGAAACAACGACAGTGAAAGAGATAGAAATTCTTACACAATGAGTTCAGGGGCTGTGATGCAACCTGGATTGACCATATCTAGACCCACAGCTGGATGAGACATAAGGGTGGACACTCTTGGGGCTGAGAGGTTTGGTGAGGTTGGGTGAGCAAACACAGACCCTTTAAAGTAATACGGCGTGGTATCCATCGCATGGGTCCCAAATCTCCAGGTTCAAGGGCATCTTCCTACATCGAAAACATGCATGAGAAACCCAGAAGATGGTACACCGTGTGATGGGGAAAGGTTTCTAAAACGCACCTCATTTCTCATCTCCTTGTGCCCGGGTTCGCCATTCCAGCCACTTTACTAGCAATCTCCCTACTTGGAGCATCAGCACCTTTAACCTCCTGTTCCGTACAGGTTGCAATTTGTCCTGAGGATGAACGGGAAGACGGGGAACCAACGAGAGACTAGCTCTTGGTGTTGGGACAGGCACAGGTCACTCTATTTTCCCATCAGGAAGAAGAATTAACCACAGGCTCAGCCTGCCCCCCGGAACCAGAACAGGGCCTGAAGCCATCCTGCGCTTTTGCGGCCAGCTCCCAAAAAAGCGAGTTGTAAAATGGAGGTTCAGGGCACTGCAATTCACAAACCTGCAGAGTTATAAATGATAACTCTCGTCCACAAATATATTGAGGGAAGGCAAAGAAGAGGATTTGAAATCAAGGCAGAATTGCAGGAAACAGATTTCAGGAGGTAGATTCGAATCGCCTTTAAAGCACATGAAAAGCGGCAAAATGTTGACAATGATGCCCTTGGCCAAAAAGGGCGTATGCGTTTTTTCCTGAATATATTCAGGAAAAAACGCATACGCCCTTTTTGGCCAACCAAGCAACCTGGAAAGGCAAATAAGTGCTACAAAGAAGACTCGCTTCCCATCGGTCAAAAGGGCCATGCTGAAAAAAGTGTCAAAACCAGAAATGCAGGAAAGGCCATGGAGAAATGAGAGCCTTGCTACACTGACGGGCGGGATGTAAATTGCCAACAGCCACTCTGGAGAAGTGTACGGTGTTTCCTGAAACATCTGAAAAACACAGCTTAGAGAGCATAGGGCACTTCCACTCATGGGGGTATAAATTGGGAAAATGAAAAATCAGCAAGACAAAAGCACCCCAAAGTTTAGGGCTGCTCTGTTGACAAGGACCTCCACTTCATTCCACCTTAAATATCCAAGGAAAGAGAAAAATGGATAAAGAAGTTGTGGTCCTTATGTACAATGGAATATCACTCAGCCATGAAATCAATGTCATAAGGTTAGTAGCAGCATGATGAGTGGATTTAGGTACGACGATTCTAACTGAAATAAGTCACACAGAAAAGGACACTTCTCATAAGGTATCACTTATAGAGGGACTGTAAAAACCGTTACACTTGAACTGAATTACAAAACAGAACAGAGTCACACATGCAGAAAACAGACTATGGCTGCTTAACGGGAAATGTGAGGTGTGGTGATACATAAAACAAGGGTATCAAATTAGCTCAGATACCATTCCATAAACCCAATATGTAGTAGACAAGACCTACTCCTTGCTCAGAGAACTGGACTCAACACGCCCTATTCACCGCACAAGAATATATCTGACTAGTAATAATCTTAAAACCTATGTATTGATATCTCTCTGTTAGTGTGTCAAGTGGGTGTAAACCGGCATAAACACAGCAGTGAAAAGCAGCTAAACCCCATTATGAAAATAAATTACTTTGAAAAACCCATGAAACAACGACAGTGAAAGAGAGAGAAATTCTTACACAATGCGTTCAGGGGCTGTGATGCAACCTGGATTGACCATATCTAGACCCACAGCTGGATGAGACATAAGGGTGGACACTCTTGGGGCTGAGAGGTTTGGTGAGGTTGGGTGAGCAAACGCAGACCCTTTAAAGTAATACGGCGTGGTACCCATCGCATGGGTCCCAAATCTCCAGGTTCAAGGGCATCTTCCTACATCGAAAACATGCATGAGAAACCCAGAAGATGGTACACCGTGTGATGGGGAAAGGTTTCTAAAACGCACCTCATTTCTCATCTCCTTGTGCCCGGGTTCGCCATTCCAGCCGCTTTACTAGCAATCTCCCTACTTGGAGCATCAGCACCTTTAACCTCCTGTTCCGTACAGGTTGCAATTTGTCCTGAGGATGAACGGGAAGACGGGGAACCAACGAGAGACTAGCTCTTGGTGTCGGGACAGGCACAGGTCACTCTATTTTCCCATCAGGAAGAAGAATTAACCACAGGCTCAGCCTGCCCCCCGGAACCAGAACAGGGCCTGAAGCCATCCTGCGCTTTTGCGGCCAGCTCCCAAAAAAGCGAGTTGTAAAATGGAGGTTCAGGGCACTGCAATTCACAAACCTGCAGAGTTATAAATGATAACTCTCGTCCACAAATATATTGAGGGAAGGCAAAGAAGAGGATTTGAAATCAAGGCAGAATTGCACGAAACAGATTTCAGGAGGTAGATACGAATCGCCTTTAAAGCACATGAAAAGCGGCAAAACGTTGACAATGATGCCCTTGGCCAAAAAGGGCGTATGCGTTTTTTCCTGAATATATTCAGGAAAAAACGCATACGCCCTTTTTGGCCAACCAAGCAACCTGGAAAGGCAAATCAGCGCTACAGAGAAGTCTCGCTTCCCATCGGTCAAAAGGGCCATGCTGAAAAAAGTGTCAAAACCAGAAATGCAGGACAGGCCATGGAGAAATGGGAGCCTTGCTACACTGATGGGCGGGATGTAAATTGCCAACAGCCACTCTGGAGAAGTGTACGGTGCTTCCTGAAACATCTGAAAAACACAGCTTAGAGAGCATAGGGCACTTCCACTCATGGGGGTATAAATTGGGAAAATGAAAAATCAGCAAGACACAAGCACCCCAAAGTTTAGGGCTGCTCTGTTGACAAGGACCTCCACTTCATTCCACCTTAAATATCCAAGGAAAGAGAAAAATGGATAAAGAAGTTGTGGTCCTTATGTACAATGGAATATCACTCAGCCATGAAATCAATGTCATAAGGTTAGTAGCAGCATGATGAGTGGATTTAGGTACGACGATTCTAACTGAAATAAGTCACACAGAAAAGGACACTTCTCATAAGGTATCACTGATAGAGGGAATGTAAAAACCGTTACACTTGAACTGAATTACAAAACAGAACAGAGTCACACATGCAGAAAACACACTATGGCTGCTTAACGGGAAAGGTGAGGTGGGGTGATACATAAAACAAGCGTTTCAAATTAGCTCAGATACCGTTCCATAAGCCCAATATGTAATAGACAAGACCTACTCCTTGCTCAGAGAACTGGACTCAACACGCCCTATTCACCGCACAAGAATATATCTGACTAGTAATAATCTTAAAACCTATGTATTGATATCTCTCTGTTAGTGTGTCAAGTGGGTGTAAAGCGGCATAAACACAGCAGTGAAAAGCAGCTAAACCCCATTATGAAAATAAATTACTTTGAAAAACCCATGAAACAACGACAGTGAAAGAGAGAGAAATTCTTACACAATGCGTTCAGGGGCTGTGATGCAACCTGGATTTTCCATATCTAGACGCACAGCTGGATGAGACATAAGGGTGGACACTCTTGGGGCTGAGAGGTTTGGTGAGGTTGGGTGAGCAAACGCAGACCCTTTAAAGTAATACTGTGTGGTACCCATCGCATGGGTCCCAAATCTCCAGGTTCAAGGGCATCTTCCTACATCCAAAACATGCATGAGAAACCCAGAAGATGGTACACCGTGTGATGGGGAAAGGTTTCTAAAACGCACCTCATTTCTCATCTCCTTGTGCCCGGGTTCGCCATTCCAGCCGCTTTACTAGCAAGCTCCCTACTTGGAGCATCAGCACCTTTAACCTCCTGTTCCATACAGGTTGCAATTTGTCCTGAGGATAAACGGGAAGACGTGGAACCAACGAGAGACTAGCTCTTGGTGTTGGGACAGGCACAGGTCACTCTATTTTCCCATCAGAAAGAAGAATTAACCACAGGCTCAGCCTGCCCCCCGGAACCAGAACAGGGCCTGAAGCCATTCTGCGATTTTGCGGCCAGCTCCCATAAAAACGAGTTGTAGAATGGAGGTTCAGGGCACTGCAATTCACAAACCTGCAGAGTTATAAATGATAACTCTCGTCCACAAATATATTGAGGGAAGGCAAAGAAGAGGATTTGAAATCAAGGCAGAATTGCAGGAAACAGATTTCAGGAGGTAGATACGAATCGCCTTTAAAGCACATGAAAAGCGGCAAAACGTTGACAATGATGCCCTTGGCCAAAAAGGGCGTATGCGTTTTTTCCTGAATAGATTCAGGAAAAAACGCATACGCCCTTTTTGGCCAACCAAGCAACCTAGAAAGGCAAATCAGCGCTACAAAGAAGTCTCGCTTCCCATCGGTCAAAAGGGCCATGCTGAAAAAAGTGTCAAAAGCAGAAATGCAGGACAGGCCATGGAGAAATGGGAGCCTTGCTACACTGATGGGCGGGATGTAAATTGCCAAGAGCCACTCCGGAGAAGTGCCCGGTGAGTCCTGAAACATCTGAAAAACACAGCTTAGAGAGCATAGGGCACTTCCACTCATGGGGGTATAAATTGGGAAAATTAAAAATCAGCAAGACACAAGCACCCCAAAGTTTAGGGCTGCTCTGTTGACCAGGACCTCGACTTCATTCCACCTTAAATATCCCAGGAAAGAGAAAAATGGATAAAGAAGTTGTGGTCCTTATGTACAATGGAATATCACTCAGCCATGAAATCAATGTCGTAAGGTTAGTAGCAGCATGCTGAGTGGATTTAGGTATGACGATTCTAAGTGAAATAAGTCACACAGAAAAGGACACTTCTCATAAGGTATCACTGATAGAGGGAATGTAAAAACCGTTACACTTGAACTGAATTACAAAACAGAACAGAGTCACACATGCAGAAAACACACTATGGCTGCTTAACGGGAAAGGGGAGGTGGGGTGATACATAAAACAAGGGTATCAAATTAGCTCAGATACCGTTCCATAAACCCAATATGTAATAGACAAGACCTACTCCTTGCTCAGAGAACTGGACTCAACACGCCCTATTCACCGCACAAGAATATATCTGACTAATAATAATCGTAAAACCTATGTATTGATATCTCTCTGTTAGTGTGTCAAGTGGGTGTAAAGCGGCATAAACACAGCAGTGAAAAGCAGCTAAACCCCATTATAAAAATAAATTACTTTGAAACACCCATGAAACAAAGACAGTAAAAGAGAGAGAAATTCTTACACAATGCGTTCAGGGGCTGTGATGCAACCTGGATTGACCATATCTAGACGCACAGCTGGATGAGACATAAGGGTGGACACTCTTGGGGCTGAGAGGTTTGGTGAGGTTGGGTGAGCAAACGCAGACCCTTTAAAGTAATACTGCATGGTACCCATCGCATGGGTCCCAAATCTCCAGGTTCAAGGGCATCTTCCTACATCCAAAACATGCATGAGAAACCCAGAAGATGGTACACCGTGTGATGGGGAAAGGTTTCTAAAACGCACCTCATTTCTCATCTCCTTGTGCCCGGGTTCGCCATTCCAGCCGCTTTACTAGCAATCTCCCTACTTGGAGCATCAGCACCTTTAACCTCCTGTTCCATACAGGTTGCAATTTGTCCTGAGGATAAACGGGAAGACGTGGAACCAACGAGAGACTAGCTCTTGGTGTTGGGACAGGCACAGGTCACTCTATTTTCCCATCAGAAAGAAGAATTAACCACAGGCTCAGCCTGCCCCCCGGAACCAGAACAGGGCCTGAAGCCATTCTGCGATTTTGCGGCCAGCTCCCATAAAAACGAGTTGTAGAATGGAGGTTCAGGGCACTGCAATTCACAAACCTGCAGAGTTATAAATGATAACTCTCGTCCACAAATATATTGAGGGAAGGCAAAGAAGAGGATTTGAAATCAAGGCAGAATTGCAGGAAACAGATTTCAGGAGGTAGATACGAATCGCCTTTAAAGCACATGAAAAGCGGCAAAACGTTGACAATGATGCCCTTGGCCAAAAAGGGCGTATGCGTTTTTTCCTGAATAGATTCAGGAAAAAACGCATACGCCCTTTTTGGCCAACCAAGCAACCTAGAAAGGCAAATCAGCGCTACAAAGAAGTCTCGCTTCCCATCGGTCAAAAGGGCCATGCTGAAAAAAGTGTCAAAAGCAGAAATGCAGGACAGGCCATGGAGAAATGGGAGCCTTGCTACACTGATGGGCGGGATGTAAATTGCCAAGAGCCACTCCGGAGAAGTGCCCGGTGAGTCCTGAAACATCTGAAAAACACAGCTTAGAGAGCATAGGGCACTTCCACTCATGGGGGTATAAATTGGGAAAATTAAAAATCAGCAAGACACAAGCACCCCAAAGTTTAGGGCTGCTCTGTTGACCAGGACCTCGACTTCATTCCACCTTAAATATCCCAGGAAAGAGAAAAATGGATAAAGAAGTTGTGGTCCTTATGTACAATGGAATATCACTCAGCCATGAAATCAATGTCGTAAGGTTAGTAGCAGCATGCTGAGTGGATTTAGGTACGACGATTCTAAGTGAAATAAGTCACACAGAAAAGGACACTTCTCATAAGGTATCACTGATAGAGGGAATGTAAAAACCGTTACACTTGAACTGAATTACAAAACAGAACAGAGTCACACATGCAGAAAACACACTATAGCTGCTTAACGGGAAAGGGGAGGTGGGGTGATACATAAAACAAGGGTATCAAATTAGCTCAGATACCGTTCCATAAACCCAATATGTAATAGACAAGACCTACTCCTTGCTCAGAGAACTGGACTCAACACGCCCTATTCACCGCACAAGAATATATCTGACTAATAATAATCGTAAAACCTATGTATTGATATCTCTCTGTTAGTGTGTCAAGTGGGTGTAAAGCGGCATAAACACAGCAGTGAAAAGCAGCTAAACCCCATTATAAAAATAAATTACTTTGAAACACCCATGAAACAAAGACAGTGAAAGAGAGAGAAATTCTTACACAATGCGTTCAGGGGCTGTGATGCAACCTGGATTGACCATATCTAGATGCACAGCTGGATGAGACATAAGGGTGGACAGTCTTGGGGCTGAGAGGTTTGGTGAGGTTGGGTGAGCAAACGCAGACCCTTTAAAGTAATACTGCGTGGTACCCATCGCATGGGTCCCAAATCTCCAGGTTCAAGGGCATCTTCCTACATCCAAAACATGCATGAGAAACCCAGAAGATGGTACACCGTGTGATGGGGAAAGGTTTCTAAAACGCACCTCATTTCTCATCTCCTTGTGCCCGGGTTCGCCATTCCAGCCACTTTACTAGCAAGCTCCCTACTTGGAGCATCAGCACCTTTAACCTCCTGTTCCGTACAGGTTGCAATTTGTCCTGAGGATAAACGGGAAGACGTGGAACCAACGAGAGACTAGCTCTTGGTGTTGGGACAGGCACAGGTCACTCTATTTTCCCATCAGAAAGAAGAATTAACCACAGGCTCAGCCTGCCCCCCGGAACCAGAACAGGGCCTGAAGCCATTCTGCGATTTTGCGGCCAGCTCCCATAAAAACGAGTTGTAGAATGGAGGTTCAGGGCACTGCAATTCACAAACCTGCAGAGTTATAAATGATAACTCTCGTCCACAAATATATTGAGAGAAGGCAAAGAAGAGGATTTGAAATCAAGGCAGAATTGCAGGAAACAGATTTCAGGAGGTAGATACGAATCGCCTTTAAAGCACATGAAAAGCGGCAAAACGTTGACAATGATGCCCTTGGCCAAAAAGGGCGTATGCGTTTTTTCCTGAATAGATTCAGGAAAAAACGCATACGCCCTTTTTGGCCAACCAAGCAACCTGGAAAGGCAAATCAGCGCTACAAAGAAGTCTCGCTTCCCATCGGTCAAAAGGGCCATGCTGAAAAAAAGTGTCAAAAGCAGAAATGCAGGACAGGCCATGGAGAAATGGGAGCCTTGCTACACTGATGGGCGGGATGTAAATTGCCAACAGCCACTCTGGAGAAGTGTCCGGTGAGTCCTGAAACATCTGAAAAACACAGCTTAGAGAGCATAGGGCACTTCCACTCATGGGGGTATAAATTGGGAAAATTAAAAATCAGCAAGACTCAAGCACCCCAAAGTTTAGGGCTGCTCTGTTGACCAGGACCTCCACTTCATTCCACCTTAAATATCCCAGGAAAGAGAAAAATGGATAAAGAAGTTGTGGTCCTTATGTACAATGGAATATCACTCAGCCATGAAATCAATGTCGTAAGGTTAGTAGCAGCATGATGAGTGGATTTAGGTACGACGATTCTAAGTGAAATAAGTCACACAGAAAAGGACACTTCTCATAAGGTATCACTGATAGAGGGAATGTAAAAACCGTTACACTTGAACTGAATTACAAAACAGAACATAGTCACACATGCAGAAAACACACTATGGCTGCTTAACGGGAAAGGGGAGGTGGGGTGATACATAAAACAAGGGTATCAAATTAGCTCAGATACCGTTCCATAAACCCAATATGTAATAGACAAGACCTACTCCTTGCTCAGAGAACTGGACTCAACACGCCCTATTCACCGCACAAGAATATATCTGACTAATAATAATCGTAAAACCTATGTATTGATATCTCTCTGTTAGTGTGTCAAGTGGGTGTAAAGCGGCATAAACACAGCAGTGAAAAGCAGCTAAACCCCATTATAAAAATAAATTACTTTGAAACACCCATGAAACAAAGACAGTGAAAGAGAGAGAAATTCTTACACAATGCGTTCAGGGGCTGTGATGCAACCTGGATTGACCATATCTAGACGCACAGCTGGATGAGACATAAGGGTGGACACTCTTGGGGCTGAGAGGTTTGGTGAGGTTGGGTGAGCAAACGCAGACCCTTTAAAGTAATACTGCGTGGTACCCATCGCATGGGTCCCAAATCTCCAGGTTCAAGGGCATCTTCCTACATCGAAAACATGCATGAGAAACCCAGAAGATAGTACACCGTATGATGGGGAAAGGTTTCTAAAACGCACCTCATTTCTCATCTCCTTGTGCCCGGGTTAGCCATTCCAGCCGCTTTACTAGCAATCTCCCTACTTGGAGCATCAGCACCTTTAACCTCCTGTTCCGTACAGGTTGCAATTTGTCCTGAGGATGAACGGGAATACGGGGAACCAACGAGAGACTAGCTCTTGGTGTCGGGACAGGCACAGGTCACTCTATTTTCCCATCAGGAAGAAGAATTAACCACAGGCTCAGTCTGCCCCCCGGAACCAGAACAGGGCCTGAAGCCATCCTGCGCTTTTGCGGCCAGCTCCCAAAAAAGCGAGTTGTAAAATGGAGCTTCAGGGCACTGCAATTCACAAACCTGCAGAGTTATAAATGATAACTCTCGTCCACAAATATATTGAGGGAAGGCAAAGAAGAGGATTTGAAATCAAGGCAGAATTGCACGAAACAGATTTCAGGAGGTAGATACGAATCGCCTTTAAAGCACATGAAAAGCGGCAAAACGTTGACAATGATGCCCTTGGCCAAAAAGGGCGTATGCGTTTTTTCCTGAATATATTCAGGAAAAAACGCATACGCCCTTTTTGGCCAACCAAGCAACCTGGAAAGGCAAATCAGCGCTACAGAGAAGCCTCGCTTCCCATCGGTCAAAAGGGCCATGCTGAAAAAAGTGTCAAAACCAGAAATGCAGGACAGGCCATGGAGAAATGGGAGCCTTGCTACACTGATGGGCGGGATGTAAATTGCCAACAGCCACTCTGGAGAAGTGTACGGTGTGTCTTGAAACATCTGAAAAACACAGCTTAGAGAGCATAGGGCACTTCGACTCATGGGGGTATAAATTGGGAAAATTAAAAATCAGCAAGACACAAGCACCCCAAAGTTGAGGGCTGCTCTGTTGACAAGGACCTCCACTTCATTCCACCTTAAATATCCCAGGAAAGAGAAAAATGGATAAAGAAGTTGTGGTCCTTATGTACAATGGAATATCACTCAGCCATGAAATCAATGTCATAAGGTTAGTAGCAGCATGATGAGTGGATTTAGGTACGACGATTCTAAGTGAAATAAGTCACACAGAAAAGGACACTTCTCATAAGGTATCACTGATAGAGGGAATGTAAAAACCGTTACACTTGAACTGAATTACAAAACAGAACAGAGTCACACATGCAGAAAACAGACTATGGCTTCTTAACGGGAAAGGTGAGGTGGGGTGATACATAAAACAAGGGTATCAAATTAGCTCAGATACCGTTCCATAAACCCAATATGTAGTAGACAAGACCTACTCCTTGCTCAGAGAACTGGACTCAACACGCCCTATTCACCGCACAAGAATATATCTGACTAGTAATAATCTTAAAACCTATGTATTGATATCTCTCTGTTAGTGTGTCAAGTGGGTGTAAAGCGGCATAAACACAGCCGTGAAAAGCAGCTAAACCCCATTATGAAAATAAATTACTTTGAAAAACCCATGAAACAACGGCAGTGAAAGAGATAGAAATTCTTACACAATGAGTTCAGGGGCTGTGATGCAACCTGGATTGACCATATCTAGACCCACAGCTGGATGAGACATAAGGGTGGACACTCTTGGGGCTGAGAGGTTTGGTGAGGTTGGGTGAGCAAACGCAGACCCTTTAAAGTAATACGGCGTGGTACCCATCGCATGGGTCCCAAATCTCCAGGTTCAAGGGCATCTTCCTACATCGAAAACATGCATGAGAAACCCAGAAGATGGTACACCGTGTGATGGGGAAAGGTTTCTAAAACGCACCTCATTTCTCATCTCCTTGTGCCCGGGTTCGCCATTCCAGCCGCTTTACTAGCAATCTCCCTACTTGGAGCATCAGCACCTTTAACCTCCTGTTCCGTACAGGTTGCAATTTGTCCTGAGGATGAACGGGAAGACGGGGAACCAACGAGAGACTAGCTCTTGGTGTCGGGACAGGCACAGGTCACTCTATTTTCCCATCAGGAAGAAGAATTAACCACAGGCTCAGCCTGCCCCCCGGAACCAGAACAGGGCCTGAAGCCATCCTGCGCTTTTGCGGCCAGCTCCCAAAAAAGCGAGTTGTAAAATGGAGGTTCAGGGCACTGCAATTCACAAACCTGCAGAGTTATAAATGATAACTCTCGTCCACAAATATATTGAGGGAAGGCAAAGAAGAAGATTTGAAATCAAGGCAGAATTGCACGAAACAGATTTCAGGAGGTAGATACGAATCGCCTTTAAAGCACATGAAAAGCGGCAAAACGTTGACAATGATGCCCTTGGCCAAAAAGGGCGTATGCGTTTTTTCCTGAATATATTCAGGAAAAAACGCATACGCCCTTTTTGGCCAACCAAGCAACCTGGAAAGGCAAATCAGCGCTACAGAGAAGTCTCGCTTCCCATCGGTCAAAAGGGCCATGCTGAAAAAAGTGTCAAAACCAGAAATGCAGGACAGGCCATGGAGAAATGGGAGCCTTGCTACACTGATGGGCGGGATGTAAATTGCCAACAGCCACTCTGGAGAAGTGTACGGTGTGTCCTGAAACATCTGAAAAACACAGCTTAGAGAGCATAGGGCACTTCCACTCATGGGGGTATAAATTGGGAAAATTAAAAATCAGCAAGACACAAGCACCCCAAAGTTGAGGGCTGCTCTGTTGACAAGGACCTCCACTTCATTCCAACTTAAATATCCCAGGAAAGAGAAAAATGGATAAAGAAGTTGTGGTCCTTATGTACAATGGAATATCATTCAGCCATGAAATCAATGTCATAAGGTTAGTAGCAGCATGATGAGTGGATTTAGGTACGACGATTCTAAGTGAAATAAGTCACACAGAAAAGGACACTTCTCATAAGGTATCACTGATAGAGGGAATGTAAAAACCGTTACACTTGAACTGAATTACAAAACAGAACAGAGTCACACATGCAGAAAACAGACTATGGCTGCTTAACGGGAAAGGTGAGGTGGGGTGATACATAAAACAAGGGTATCAAATTAGCTCAGATACCGTTCCATAAACCCAATATGTAGTAGACAAGACCTACTCCTTGCTCATAGAACTGGACTCAACACGCCCTATTCACCGCACAAGAATATATCTGACTAGTAATAATCTTAAAACCTATGTATTGATATCTCTCTGTTAGTGTGTCAAGTGGGTGTAAAGCGGCATAAACACAGCCGTGAAAAGCAGCTAAACCCCATTATGAAAATAAATTACTTTGAAAAACCCATGAAACAACGACAGTGAAAGAGATAGAAATTCTTACACAATGAGTTCAGGGGCTGTGATGCAACCTGGATTGACCATATCTAGACCCACAGCTGGATGAGACATAAGGGTGGACACTCTTGGGGCTGAGAGGTTTGGTGAGGTTGGGTGAGCAAACACAGACCCTTTAAAGTAATACGGCGTGGTATCCATCGCATGGGTCCCAAATCTCCAGGTTCAAGGGCATCTTCCTACATCGAAAACATGCATGAGAAACCCAGAAGATGGTACACCGTGTGATGGGGAAAGGTTTCTAAAACGCACCTCATTTCTCATCTCCTTGTGCCCGGGTTCGCCATTCCAGCCACTTTACTAGCAATCTCCCTACTTGGAGCATCAGCACCTTTAACCTCCTGTTCCGTACAGGTTGCAATTTGTCCTGAGGATGAACGGGAAGACGGGGAACCAACGAGAGACTAGCTCTTGGTGTTGGGACAGGCACAGGTCACTCTATTTTCCCATCAGGAAGAAGAATTAACCACAGGCTCAGCCTGCCCCCCGGAACCAGAACAGGGCCTGAAGCCATCCTGCGCTTTTGCGGCCAGCTCCCAAAAAAGCGAGTTGTAAAATGGAGGTTCAGGGCACTGCAATTCACAAACCTGCAGAGTTATAAATGATAACTCTCGTCCACAAATATATTGAGGGAAGGCAAAGAAGAGGATTTGAAATCAAGGCAGAATTGCAGGAAACAGATTTCAGGAGGTAGATTCGAATCGCCTTTAAAGCACATGAAAAGCGGCAAAATGTTGACAATGATGCCCTTGGCCAAAAAGGGCGTATGCGTTTTTTCCTGAATATATTCAGGAAAAAACGCATACGCCCTTTTTGGCCAACCAAGCAACCTGGAAAGGCAAATCAGCGCTACAAAGAAGACTCGCTTCCCATCGGTCAAAAGGGCCATGCTGAAAAAAGTGTCAAAACCAGAAATGCAGGAAAGGCCATGGAGAAATGAGAGCCTTGCTACACTGATGGGCGGGATGTAAATTGCCAACAGCCACTCTGGAGAAGTGTACGGTGTGTCCTGAAACATCTGAAAAACACAGCTTAGAGAGCATAGGGCACTTCCACTCATGGGGGTATAAATTGGGAAAATGAAAAATCAGCAAGACACAAGCACCCCAAAGTTTAGGGCTGCTCTGTTGACAAGGACCTCCACTTCATTCCACCTTAAATATCCAAGGAAAGAGAAAAATGGATAAAGAAGTTGTGGTCCTTATGTACAATGGAATATCACTCAGCCATGAAATCAATGTCATAAGGTTAGTAGCAGCATGATGAGTGGATTTAGGTACGACGATTCTAACTGAAATAAGTCACACAGAAAAGGACACTTCTCATAAGGTATCACTTATAGAGGGACTGTAAAAACCGTTACACTTGAACTGAATTACAAAACAGAACAGAGTCACACATGCAGAAAACAGACTATGGCTGCTTAACGGGAAATGTGAGGTGTGGTGATACATAAAACAAGGGTATCAAATTAGCTCAGATACCATTCCATAAACCCAATATGTAGTAGACAAGACCTACTCCTTGCTCAGAGAACTGGACTCAACACGCCTTATTCACCGCACAAGAATATATCTGACTAGTAATAATCTTAAAACCTATGTATTGATATCTCTCTGTTAGTGTGTCAAGTGGGTGTAAACCGGCATAAACACAGCAGTGAAAAGCAGCTAAACCCCATTATGAAAATAAATTACTTTGAAAAACCCATGAAACAACGACAGTGAAAGAGAGAGAAATTCTTACACAATGCGTTCAGGGGCTGTGATGCAACCTGGATTGACCATATCTAGACCCACAGCTGGATGAGACATAAGGGTGGACACTCTTGGGGCTGAGAGGTTTGGTGAGGTTGGGTGAGCAAACGCAGACCCTTAAAAGTAATACGGCGTGGTACCCATCGCATGGGTCCCAAATCTCCAGGTTCAAGGGCATCTTCCTACATCGAAAACATGCATGAGAAACCCAGAAGATGGTACACCGTGTGATGGGGAAAGGTTTCTAAAACGCACCTCATTTCTCATCTCCTTGTGCCCGGGTTCGCCATTCCAGCCGCTTTACTAGCAATCTCCCTACTTGGAGCATCAGCACCTTTAACCTCCTGTTCCGTACAGGTTGCAATTTGTCCTGAGGATGAACGGGAAGACGGGGAACCAACGAGAGACTAGCTCTTGGTGTCGGGACAGGCACAGGTCACTCTATTTTCCCATCAGGAAGAAGAATTAACCACAGGCTCAGCCTGCCCCCCGGAACCAGAACAGGGCCTGAAGCCATCCTGCGCTTTTGCGGCCAGCTCCCAAAAAAGCGAGTTGTAAAATGGAGGTTCAGGGCACTGCAATTCACAAACCTGCAGAGTTATAAATGATAACTCTCGTCCACAAATATATTGAGGGAAGGCAAAGAAGAGGATTTGAAATCAAGGCAGAATTGCACGAAACAGATTTCAGGAGGTAGATACGAATCGCCTTTAAAGCACATGAAAAGCGGCAAAACGTTGACAATGATGCCCTTGGCCAAAAAGGGCGTATGCGTTTTTTCCTGAATATATTCAGGAAAAAACGCATACGCCCTTTTTGGCCAACCAAGCAACCTGGAAAGGCAAATCAGCGCTACAGAGAAGTCTCGCTTCCCATCGGTCAAAAGGGCCATGCTGAAAAAAGTGTCAAAACCAGAAATGCAGGACAGGCCATGGAGAAATGGGAGCCTTGCTACACTGATGGGCGGGATGTAAATTGCCAACAGCCACTCTGGAGAAGTGTACGGTGCTTCCTGAAACATCTGAAAAACACAGCTTAGAGAGCATAGGGCACTTCCACTCATGGGGGTATAAATTGGGAAAATGAAAAATCAGCAAGACACAAGCACCCCAAAGTTTAGGGCTGCTCTGTTGACAAGGACCTCCACTTCATTCCACCTTAAATATCCAAGGAAAGAGAAAAATGGATAAAGAAGTTGTGGTCCTTATGTACAATGGAATATCACTCAGCCATGAAATCAATGTCATAAGGTTAGTAGCAGCATGATGAGTGGATTTAGGTACGACGATTCTAACTGAAATAAGTCACACAGAAAAGGACACTTCTCATAAGGTATCACTGATAGAGGGAATGTAAAAACCGTTACACTTGAACTGAATTACAAAACAGAACAGAGTCACACATGCAGAAAACACACTATGGCTGCTTAACGGGAAAGGTGAGGTGGGGTGATACATAAAACAAGCGTTTCAAATTAGCTCAGATACCGTTCCATAAGCCCAATATGTAATAGACAAGACCTACTCCTTGCTCAGAGAACTGGACTCAACACGCCCTATTCACCGCACAAGAATATATCTGACTAGTAATAATCTTAAAACCTATGTATTGATATCTCTCTGTTAGTGTGTCAAGTGGGTGTAAAGCGGCATAAACACAGCAGTGAAAAGCAGCTAAACCCCATTATGAAAATAAATTACTTTGAAAAACCCATGAAACAACGACAGTGAAAGAGAGAGAAATTCTTACACAATGCGTTCAGGGGCTGTGATGCAACCTGGATTGACCATATCTAGACCCACAGCTGGATGAGACATAAGGGTGGACACTCTTGGGGCTGAGAGGTTTGGTGAGGTTGGGTGAGCAAACGCAGACCCTTTAAAGTAATACGGCGTGGTACCCATCGCATGGGTCCCAAATCTCCAGGTTCAAGGGCATCTTCCTACATCGAAAACATGCATGAGAAACCCAGAAGATGGTACACCGTGTGATGGGGAAAGGTTTCTAAAACGCACCTCATTTCTCATCTCCTTGTGCCCGGGTTCACCATTCCAGCCACTTTACTAGCAATCTCCCTACTTGGAGCATCAGCACCTTTAACCTCCTGTTCCGTACAGGTTGCAATTTGTCCTGAGGATGAACGGGAAGACGGGGAACCAACGAGAGACTAGCTCTTGGTGTTGGGACAGGCACAGGTCACTCTATTTTCCCATCAGGAAGAAGAATTAACCACAGGCTCAGCCTGCCCCCCGGAACCAGAACAGGGCCTGAAGCCATCCTGCGCTTTTGCGGCCAGCTCCCAAAAAAGCGAGTTGTAAAATGGAGGTTCAGGGCACTGCAATTCACAAACCTGCAGAGTTATAAATGATAACTCTCGTCCACAAATATATTGAGGGAAGGCAAAGAAGAGGATTTGAAATCAAGGCAGAATTGCACGAAACAGATTTCAGGAGGTAGATACGAATCGCCTTTAAAGCACATGAAAAGCGGCAAAACGTTGACAATGATGCCCTTGGCCAAAAAGGGCGTATGCGTTTTTTCCGGAATATATTCAGGAAAAAACGCATACGCCCTTTTTGGCCAACCAAGCAACCTGGAAAGGCAAATCAGCGCTACAAAGAAGTCTCGCTTCCCATCGGTCAAAAGGGCCATGCTGAAAAAAGTGTCAAAACCAGAAATGCAGGACAGGCCATGGAGTAATGAGAGCCTTGCTACACTGATGGGCGGGATGTAAATTGCCAACAGCCACTCTGGAGAAGTGTACGGTGTGTCCTGAAACATCTGAAAAACACAGCTTAGAGAGCATAGGGCACTTCCACTCATGGGGGTATAAATTGGGAAAATGAAAAATCAGCAAGACACAAGCACCCCAAAGTTTAGGGCTGCTCTGTTGACAAGGACCTCCACTTCATTCCACCTTAAATATCCCAGGAAAGAGAAAAATGGATAAAGAAGTTGTGGTCCTTATGTACCATGGAATATCACTCAGCCATGAAATCAATGTCATAAGGTTAGTAGCAGCATGATGAGTGGATTTAGGTACGATGATTCTAACTGAAATAAGTCACACAGAAAAGGACACTTCTCATAAGGTATCACTGATAGAGGGACTGTAAAAACCGTTACACTTGAACTGAATTACAAAACAGAACAGAGTCACACATGCAGAAAACAGACTATGGCTGCTTAACGGGAAATGTGAGGTGGGGTGATACATAAAACAAGGGTATCAAATTAGCTCAGATACCATTCCATAAACCCAATATGTAGTAGACAAGACTTACTCCTTGCTCAGAGAACTGGACTCAACACGCCCTATTCACCGCACAAGAATATATCTGACTAGTAATAATCTTAAAACCTATGTATTGATATCTCTCTGTTAGTGTGTCAAGTGGGTGTAAAGCGGCATAAACACAGCTGTGAAAAGCAGCTAAACCCCATTATGAAAATAAATTACTTTGAAAAACCCATGAAACAACGACAGTGAAAGAGAGAGAAATTCTTACACAATGAGTTCAGGGGCTGTGATGCAACCTGGATTGACCATATCTAGACCCACAGCTGGATGAGACATAAGGGTGGACACTCTTGGGGCTGAGAGGTTTGGTGAGGTTGGGTGAGCAAACGCAGACCCTTTAAAGTAATACGGCGTGGTACCCATCGCATGGGTCCCAAATCTCCAGGTTCAAGGGCATCTTCCTACATCGAAAACATGCATGAGAAACCCAGAAGATGGTACACCGTGTGATGGGGAAAGGTTTCTAAAACGCACCTCATTTCTCATCTCCTTGTGCCCGGGTTCGCCATTCCAGCCGCTTTACTAGCAATCTCCCTACTTGGAGCATCAGCACCTTTAACCTCCTGTTCCGTACAGGTTGCAATTTGTCCTGAGGATGAACGGGAAGACGGGGAACCAACGAGAGACTAGCTCTTGGTGTCGGGACAGGCACAGGTCACTCTATTTTCCCATCAGGAAGAAGAATTAACCACAGGCTCAGCCTGCCCCCCGGAACCAGAACAGGGCCTGAAGCCATCCTGCGCTTTTGCGGCCAGCTCCCAAAAAAGCGAGTTGTAAAATGGAGGTTCAGGGCACTGCAATTCACAAACCTGCAGAGTTATAAATGATAACTCTCGTCCACAAATATATTGAGGGAAGGCAAAGAAGAGGATTTGAAATCAAGGCAGAATTGCACGAAACAGATTTCAGGAGGTAGATACGAATCGCCTTTAAAGCACATGAAAAGCGGCAAAACGTTGACAATGATGCCCTTGGCCAAAAAGGGCGTATGCGTTTTTTCCTGAATATATTCAGGAAAAAACGCATACGCCCTTTTTGGCCAACCAAGCAACCTGGAAAGGCAAATCAGCGCTACAGAGAAGTCTCGCTTCCCATCGGTCAAAAGGGCCATGCTGAAAAAAGTGTCAAAACCAGAAATGCAGGACAGGCCATGGAGAAATGGGAGCCTTGCTACACTGATGGGCGGGATGTAAATTGCCAACAGCCACTCTGGAGAAGTGTACGGTGTGTCCTGAAACATCTGAAAAACACAGCTTAGAGAGCATAGTGCACTTCCACTCATGGGGGTATAAATTGGGAAAATGAAAAATCAGCAAGACACAAGCACCCCAAAGTTTAGGGCTGCTCTGTTGACAAGGACCTCCACTTCATTCCACCTTAAATATCCAAGGAAAGAGAAAAATGGATAAAGAAGTTGTGGTCCTTATGTACAATGGAATATCACTCAGCCATGAAATCAATGTCATAATGTTAGTAGCAGCATGATGAGTGGATTTAGGTACGACGATTCTAAGTGAAATAAGTCACACAGAAAAGGACACTTCTCATAAGGTATCACTGATAGAGGGAATGTAAAAACCGTTACACTTGAACTGAATTACAAAACAGAACAGAGTCACACATGCAGAAAACACACTATGGCTGCTTAACGGGAAAGGTGAGGTGGGGTGATACATAAAACAAGCGTTTCAAATTAGCTCAGATACCGTTCCATAAGCCCAATATGTAATAGACAAGACCTACTCCTTGCTCAGAGAACTGGACTCAACACGCCCTATTCACCGCACAAGAATATATCTGACTAGTAATAATCTTAAAACCTATGTATTGATATCTCTCTGTTAGTGTGTCAAGTGGGTGTAAAGCGGCATAAACACAGCAGTGAAAAGCAGCTAAACCCCATTATGAAAATAAATTACTTTGAAAAACCCATTAAACAACGACAGTGAAAGAGAGAGAAATTCTTACACAATGCGTTCAGGGGCTGTGATGCAACCTGGATTGACCATATCTAGACCCACAGCTGGATGAGACATAAGGGTGGACACTCTTGGGGCTGAGAGGTTTGGTGAGGTTGGGTGAGCAAACGCAGAGTTTTTAAAGTAATACTGCATGGTACCCATCGCATGGGTCCCAAATCTCCAGCTTCAAGGGCATCTTCGTACATCGAAAACATGCATGAGAAACCCAGAAGATGGTACACCGTGTGATGGGGAAAGGTTTCTAAAACGCACCTCATTTGTCATCTCCTTGTGCCCGTGTTCGCCATTCCAGCCGCTTTACTAGCAAGCTCCCTACTTGGAGCATCAGCACCTTTAACCTCCTGTTCCGTACAGGTTGCAATTTGTCCTGAGGATGAACGGGAAGACGGGGAACCAACGAGAGATTAGCTCTTGGTGTCGGGACAGGCACAGGTCACTCTATTTTCCCATCAGGAAGAAGAATTAACCACAGGCTCAGCCTGCCCCCCGGAACCAGAACAGGGCCTGAAGCCATCCTGCGCTTTTGCGGCCAGCTCCCAAAAAAGCGAGTTGTAAAATGGAGGTTCAGGGCACTGCAATTCACAAACCTGCAGAGTTATAAATGATAACTCTCGTCCACAAATATATTGAGGGAAGGCAAAGAAGAGGATTTGAAATCAAGGCAGAATTGCACGAAACAGATTTCAGGAGGTAGATACGAATCGCCTTTAAAGCACATGAAAAGCGGCAAAACGTTGACAATGATGCCCTTGGCCAAAAAGGGCGTATGCGTTTTTTCCTGAATATATTCAGGAAAAAACGCATACGCCCTTTTTGGCCAACCAAGCAACCTGGAAAGGCAAATCAGCGCTACAGAGAAGTCTCGCTTCCCATCGGTCAAAAGGGCCATGCTGAAAAAAGTTTCAAAACCAGAAATGCAGGAGAGGCCATGGAGAAATGGGAGCCTTGCTACACTGATGGGCGGGATGTAAATTGCCAACAGCCACTCTGGAGAAGTGTACGGTGTGTCCTGAAACATCTGAAAAACACAGCTTAGAGAGCATAGGGCACTTCCACTCATGGGGGTATAAATTGGGAAAAAGAAAAATCAGCAAGACACAAGCACCCCAAAGTTGAGGGCTGCTCTGTTGACAAGGACCTCCACTTCATTCCACCTTAAATATCCAAGGAAAGAGAAAAATGGATAAAGAAGTTGTGGTCCTTATGTACAATGGAATATCACTCAGCCATGAAATCAATATCATAAGGTTAGTAGCAGCATGATGAGTGGATTTAGGTACGACGATTCTAAGTGAAATAAGTCACACAGAAAAGGACACTTCTCATAAGGTATCACTGATAGAGGGAATGTAAAAACCGTTACACTTGAACTGAATTACAAAACAGAACAGAGTCACACATGCAGAAAACAGACTATGGCTGCTTAACGGGAAAGGTGAGGTGGGGTGATACATAAAACAAGGGTATCAAATTAGCTCAGATACCGTTCCATAAACCCAATATGTAGTAGACAAGACCTACTCCTTGCTCAGAGAACTGGACTCAACACGCCCTATTCACCGCACAAGAATATATCTGACTAGTAATAATCTTAAAACCTATGTATTGATATCTCTCTGTTAGTGTGTCAAGTGGGTGTAAAGCGGCATAAACACAGCTGTGAAAAGCAGCTAAACCCCATTAAGAAAATAAATTACTTTGAAAAACCCATGAAACAACGACAGTGAAAGAGAGAGAAATTCTTACACAATGAGTTCAGGGGCTGTGATGCAACCTGGATTGACCATATCTAGACCCACAGCTGGATGAGACATAAGGGTGGACACTCTTGGGGCTGAGAGGTTTGGTGAGGTTGGGTGAGCAAACGCAGACCCTTTAAAGTAATACGGCGTGGTACCCATCGCATGGGTCCCAAATCTCCAGGTTCAAGGGCATCTTCCTACATCGAAAACATGCATGAGAAACCCAGAAGATGGTACACCGTGTGATGGGGAAAGGTTTCTAAAACGCACCTCATTTCTCATCTCCTTGTGCCCGGGTTCGCCATTCCAGCCGCTTTACTAGCAATCTCCCTACTTGGAGCATCAGCACCTTTAACCTCCTGTTCCGTACAGGTTGCAATTTGTCCTGAGGATGAACGGGAAGACGGGGAACCAACGAGAGACTAGCTCTTGGTGTCGGGACAGGCACAGGTCACTCTATTTTCCCATCAGGAAGAAGAATTAACCACAGGCTCAGCCTGCCCCCCGGAACCAGAACAGGGCCTGAAGCCATCCTGCGCTTTTGCGGCCAGCTCCCAAAAAAGCGAGTTGTAAAATGGAGGTTCAGGGCACTGCAATTCACAAACCTGCAGAGTTATAAATGATAACTCTCGTCCACAAATATATTGAGGGAAGGCAAAGAAGAGGATTTGAAATCAAGGCAGAATTGCACGAAACAGATTTCAGGAGGTAGATACGAATCGCCTTTAAAGCACATGAAAAGCGGCAAAACGTTGACAATGATGCCCTTGGCCAAAAAGGGCGTATGCGTTTTTTCCTGAATATATTCAGGAAAAAACGCATACGCCCTTTTTGGCCAACCAAGCAACCTGGAAAGGCAAATCAGCGCTACAGAGAAGTCTCGCTTCCCATCGGTCAAAAGGGCCATGCTGAAAAAAGTGTCAAAACCAGAAATGCAGGACAGGCCATGGAGAAATGGGAGCCTTGCTACACTGATGGGCGGGATGTAAATTGCCAACAGCCACTCTGGAGAAGTGTACGGTGTGTCCTGAAACATCTGAAAAACACAGCTTAGAGAGCATAGTGCACTTCCACTCATGGGGGTATAAATTGGGAAAATGAAAAATCAGCAAGACACAAGCACCCCAAAGTTTAGGGCTGCTCTGTTGACAAGGACCTCCACTTCATTCCACCTTAAATATCCAAGGAAAGAGAAAAATGGATAAAGAAGTTGTGGTCCTTATGTACAATGGAATATCACTCAGCCATGAAATCAATGTCATAATGTTAGTAGCAGCATGATGAGTGGATTTAGGTACGACGATTCTAAGTGAAATAAGTCACACAGAAAAGGACACTTCTCATAAGGTATCACTGATAGAGGGAATGTAAAAACCGTTACACTTGAACTGAATTACAAAACAGAACAGAGTCACACATGCAGAAAACACACTATGGCTGCTTAACGGGAAAGGTGAGGTGGGGTGATACATAAAACAAGCGTTTCAAATTAGCTCAGATACCGTTCCATAAGCCCAATATGTAATAGACAAGACCTACTCCTTGCTCAGAGAACTGGACTCAACACGCCCTATTCACCGCACAAGAATATATCTGACTAGTAATAATCTTAAAACCTATGTATTGATATCTCTCTGTTAGTGTGTCAAGTGGGTGTAAAGCGGCATAAACACAGCAGTGAAAAGCAGCTAAACCCCATTATGAAAATAAATTACTTTGAAAAACCCATTAAACAACGACAGTGAAAGAGAGAGAAATTCTTACACAATGCGTTCAGGGGCTGTGATGCAACCTGGATTGACCATATCTAGACCCACAGCTGGATGAGACATAAGGGTGGACACTCTTGGGGCTGAGAGGTTTGGTGAGGTTGGGTGAGCAAACGCAGAGTTTTTAAAGTAATACTGCATGGTACCCATCGCATGGGTCCCAAATCTCCAGCTTCAAGGGCATCTTCGTACATCGAAAACATGCATGAGAAACCCAGAAGATGGTACACCGTGTGATGGGGAAAGGTTTCTAAAACGCACCTCATTTGTCATCTCCTTGTGCCCGTGTTCGCCATTCCAGCCGCTTTACTAGCAAGCTCCCTACTTGGAGCATCAGCACCTTTAACCTCCTGTTCCGTACAGGTTGCAATTTGTCCTGAGGATGAACGGGAAGACGGGGAACCAACGAGAGATTAGCTCTTGGTGTCGGGACAGGCACAGGTCACTCTATTTTCCCATCAGGAAGAAGAATTAACCACAGGCTCAGCCTGCCCCCCGGAACCAGAACAGGGCCTGAAGCCATCCTGCGCTTTTGCGGCCAGCTCCCAAAAAAGCGAGTTGTAAAATGGAGGTTCAGGGCACTGCAATTCACAAACCTGCAGAGTTATAAATGATAACTCTCGTCCACAAATATATTGAGGGAAGGCAAAGAAGAGGATTTGAAATCAAGGCAGAATTGCACGAAACAGATTTCAGGAGGTAGATACGAATCGCCTTTAAAGCACATGAAAAGCGGCAAAACGTTGACAATGATGCCCTTGGCCAAAAAGGGCGTATGCGTTTTTTCCTGAATATATTCAGGAAAAAACGCATACGCCCTTTTTGGCCAACCAAGCAACCTGGAAAGGCAAATCAGCGCTACAGAGAAGTCTCGCTTCCCATCGGTCAAAAGGGCCATGCTGAAAAAAGTTTCAAAACCAGAAATGCAGGAGAGGCCATGGAGAAATGGGAGCCTTGCTACACTGATGGGCGGGATGTAAATTGCCAACAGCCACTCTGGAGAAGTGTACGGTGTGTCCTGAAACATCTGAAAAACACAGCTTAGAGAGCATAGGGCACTTCCACTCATGGGGGTATAAATTGGGAAAAAGAAAAATCAGCAAGACACAAGCACCCCAAAGTTGAGGGCTGCTCTGTTGACAAGGACCTCCACTTCATTCCACCTTAAATATCCAAGGAAAGAGAAAAATGGATAAAGAAGTTGTGGTCCTTATGTACAATGGAATATCACTCAGCCATGAAATCAATATCATAAGGTTAGTAGCAGCATGATGAGTGGATTTAGGTACGACGATTCTAAGTGAAATAAGTCACACAGAAAAGGACACTTCTCATAAGGTATCACTGATAGAGGGAATGTAAAAACCGTTACACTTGAACTGAATTACAAAACAGAACAGAGTCACACATGCAGAAAACAGACTATGGCTGCTTAACGGGAAAGGTGAGGTGGGGTGATACATAAAACAAGGGTATCAAATTAGCTCAGATACCGTTCCATAAACCCAATATGTAGTAGACAAGACCTACTCCTTGCTCAGAGAACTGGACTCAACACGCCCTATTCACCGCACAAGAATATATCTGACTAGTAATAATCTTAAAACCTATGTATTGATATCTCTCTGTTAGTGTGTCAAGTGGGTGTAAAGCGGCATAAACACAGCTGTGAAAAGCAGCTAAACCCCATTAAGAAAATAAATTACTTTGAAAAACCCATGAAACAACGACAGTGAAAGAGAGAGAAATTCTTACACAATGAGTTCAGGGGCTGTGATGCAACCTGGATTGACCATATCTAGACCCACAGCTGGATGAGACATAAGGGTGGACACTCTTGGGGCTGAGAGGTTTGGTGAGGTTGGGTGAGCAAACGCAGACCCTTTAAAGTAATACGGCGTGGTACCCATCGCATGGGTCCCAAATCTCCAGGTTCAAGGGCATCTTCCTACATCGAAAACATGCATGAGAAACCCAGAAGATGGTACACCGTGTGATGGGGAAAGGTTTCTAAAACGCACCTCATTTCTCATCTCCTTGTGCCCGGGTTCGCCATTCCAGCCGCTTTACTAGCAATCTCCCTACTTGGAGCATCAGCACCTTTAACCTCCTGTTCCGTACAGGTTGCAATTTGTCCTGAGGATGAACGGGAAGACGGGGAACCAACGAGAGACTAGCTCTTGGTGTCGGGACAGGCACAGGTCACTCTATTTTCCCATCAGGAAGAAGAATTAACCACAGGCTCAGCCTGCCCCCCGGAACCAGAACAGGGCCTGAAGCCATCCTGCGCTTTTGCGGCCAGCTCCCAAAAAAGCGAGTTGTAAAATGGAGGTTCAGGGCACTGCAATTCACAAACCTGCAGAGTTATAAATGATAACTCTCGTCCACAAATATATTGAGGGAAGGCAAAGAAGAGGATTTGAAATCAAGGCAGAATTGCACGAAACAGATTTCAGGAGGTAGATACGAATCGCCTTTAAAGCACATGAAAAGCGGCAAAACGTTGACAATGATGCCCTTGGCCAAAAAGGGCGTATGCGTTTTTTCCTGAATATATTCAGGAAAAAACGCATACGCCCTTTTTGGCCAACCAAGCAACCTGGAAAGGCAAATCAGCGCTACAGAGAAGTCTCGCTTCCCATCGGTCAAAAGGGCCATGCTGAAAAAAGTGTCAAAACCAGAAATGCAGGACAGGCCATGGAGAAATGGGAGCCTTGCTACACTGATGGGCGGGATGTAAATTGCCAACAGCCACTCTGGAGAAGTGTACGGTGTGTCCTGAAACATCTGAAAAACACAGCTTAGAGAGCATAGTGCACTTCCACTCATGGGGGTATAAATTGGGAAAATGAAAAATCAGCAAGACACAAGCACCCCAAAGTTTAGGGCTGCTCTGTTGACAAGGACCTCCACTTCATTCCACCTTAAATATCCAAGGAAAGAGAAAAATGGATAAAGAAGTTGTGGTCCTTATGTACAATGGAATATCACTCAGCCATGAAATCAATGTCATAATGTTAGTAGCAGCATGATGAGTGGATTTAGGTACGACGATTCTAAGTGAAATAAGTCACACAGAAAAGGACACTTCTCATAAGGTATCACTGATAGAGGGAATGTAAAAACCGTTACACTTGAACTGAATTACAAAACAGAACAGAGTCACACATGCAGAAAACACACTATGGCTGCTTAACGGGAAAGGTGAGGTGGGGTGATACATAAAACAAGCGTTTCAAATTAGCTCAGATACCGTTCCATAAGCCCAATATGTAATAGACAAGACCTACTCCTTGCTCAGAGAACTGGACTCAACACGCCCTATTCACCGCACAAGAATATATCTGACTAGTAATAATCTTAAAACCTATGTATTGATATCTCTCTGTTAGTGTGTCAAGTGGGTGTAAAGCGGCATAAACACAGCAGTGAAAAGCAGCTAAACCCCATTATGAAAATAAATTACTTTGAAAAACCCATTAAACAACGACAGTGAAAGAGAGAGAAATTCTTACACAATGCGTTCAGGGGCTGTGATGCAACCTGGATTGACCATATCTAGACCCACAGCTGGATGAGACATAAGGGTGGACACTCTTGGGGCTGAGAGGTTTGGTGAGGTTGGGTGAGCAAACGCAGAGTTTTTAAAGTAATACTGCATGGTACCCATCGCATGGGTCCCAAATCTCCAGCTTCAAGGGCATCTTCGTACATCGAAAACATGCATGAGAAACCCAGAAGATGGTACACCGTGTGATGGGGAAAGGTTTCTAAAACGCACCTCATTTGTCATCTCCTTGTGCCCGTGTTCGCCATTCCAGCCGCTTTACTAGCAAGCTCCCTACTTGGAGCATCAGCACCTTTAACCTCCTGTTCCGTACAGGTTGCAATTTGTCCTGAGGATGAACGGGAAGACGGGGAACCAACGAGAGATTAGCTCTTGGTGTCGGGACAGGCACAGGTCACTCTATTTTCCCATCAGGAAGAAGAATTAACCACAGGCTCAGCCTGCCCCCCGGAACCAGAACAGGGCCTGAAGCCATCCTGCGCTTTTGCGGCCAGCTCCCAAAAAAGCGAGTTGTAAAATGGAGGTTCAGGGCACTGCAATTCACAAACCTGCAGAGTTATAAATGATAACTCTCGTCCACAAATATATTGAGGGAAGGCAAAGAAGAGGATTTGAAATCAAGGCAGAATTGCACGAAACAGATTTCAGGAGGTAGATACGAATCGCCTTTAAAGCACATGAAAAGCGGCAAAACGTTGACAATGATGCCCTTGGCCAAAAAGGGCGTATGCGTTTTTTCCTGAATATATTCAGGAAAAAACGCATACGCCCTTTTTGGCCAACCAAGCAACCTGGAAAGGCAAATCAGCGCTACAGAGAAGTCTCGCTTCCCATCGGTCAAAAGGGCCATGCTGAAAAAAGTTTCAAAACCAGAAATGCAGGAGAGGCCATGGAGAAATGGGAGCCTTGCTACACTGATGGGCGGGATGTAAATTGCCAACAGCCACTCTGGAGAAGTGTACGGTGTGTCCTGAAACATCTGAAAAACACAGCTTAGAGAGCATAGGGCACTTCCACTCATGGGGGTATAAATTGGGAAAAAGAAAAATCAGCAAGACACAAGCACCCCAAAGTTGAGGGCTGCTCTGTTGACAAGGACCTCCACTTCATTCCACCTTAAATATCCAAGGAAAGAGAAAAATGGATAAAGAAGTTGTGGTCCTTATGTACAATGGAATATCACTCAGCCATGAAATCAATATCATAAGGTTAGTAGCAGCATGATGAGTGGATTTAGGTACGACGATTCTAAGTGAAATAAGTCACACAGAAAAGGACACTTCTCATAAGGTATCACTGATAGAGGGAATGTAAAAACCGTTACACTTGAACTGAATTACAAAACAGAACAGAGTCACACATGCAGAAAACAGACTATGGCTGCTTAACGGGAAAGGTGAGGTGGGGTGATACATAAAACAAGGGTATCAAATTAGCTCAGATACCGTTCCATAAACCCAATATGTAGTAGACAAGACCTACTCCTTGCTCAGAGAACTGTACTCAACACGCCCTATTCACCGCACAAGAATATATCTGACTAGTAATAATCTTAAAACCTATGTATTGATATCTCTCTGTTAGTGTGTCAAGTGGGTGTAAAGGGGCATAAACACAGCCGTGAAAAGCAGCTAAACCCCATTATGAAAATAAATTACTTTGAAAAACCCATGAAACAACGACAGTGAAAGAGATAGAAATTCTTACACAATGAGTTCAGGGGCTGTGATGCAACCTGGATTGACCATATCTAGACCCACAGCTGGATGAGACATAAGGGTGGACACTCTTGGGGCTGAGAGGTTTGGTGAGGTTGGGTGAGCAAACGCAGACCCTTTAAAGTAATACGGCGTGGTACCCATCGCATGGGTCCCAAATCTCCAGGTTCAAGGGCATCTTCCTACATCGAAAACATGCATGAGAAACCCAGAAGATGGTACACCGTGTGATGGGGAAAGGTTTCTAAAACGCACCTCATTTCTCATCTCCTTGTGCCCGGGTTCGCCATTCCAGCCACTTTACTAGCAATCTCCCTACTTGGAGCATCAGCACCTTTAACCTCCTGTTCCGTACAGGTTGCAATTTGTCCTGAGGATGAACGGGAAGATGGGGAACCAACGAGAGACTAGCTCTTGGTGTTGGGACAGGCACAGGTCACTCTATTTTCCCATCAGGAAGAAGAATTAACCACAGGCTCAGCCTGCCCCCCGGAACCAGAACAGGGCCTGAAGCCATCCTGCGCTTTTGCGGCCAGCTCCCAAAAAAGCGAGTTGTAAAATGGAGGTTCAGGGCACTGCAATTCACAAACCTGCAGAGTTATAAATGATAACTCTCGTCCACAAATATATTGAGGGAAGGCAAAGAAGAGGATTTGAAATCAAGGCAGAATTGCAGGAAACAGATTTCAGGAGGTAGATTCGAATCGCCTTTAAAGCACATGAAAAGCGGCAAAATGTTGACAATGATGCCCTTGGCCAAAAAGGGCGTATGCGTTTTTTCCGGAATATATTCAGGAAAAAACGCATACGCCCTTTTTGGCCAACCAAGCAACCTGGAAAGGCAAATCAGCGCTACAAAGAAGTCTCGCTTCCCATCGGTCAAAAGGGCCATGCTGAAAAAAGTGTCAAAACCAGAAATGCAGGACAGGCCATGGAGAAATGGGAGCCTTGCTACACTGATGGGCGGGATGTAAATTGCCAACAGCCACTCTGGAGAAGTGTACGGTGTGTCCTGAAACATCTGAAAAACACATCTTAGAGAGCATAGGGCACTTCCACTCATGGGGGTATAAATTGGGAAAATGAAAAATCAGCAAGACACAAGCACCCCAAAGTTTAGGGCTGCTCTGTTGACAAGGACCTCCACTTCATTCCACCTTAAATATCCCAGGAAAGAGAAAAATGGATAAAGAAGTTGTGGTCCTTATGTACCATGGAATATCACTCAGCCATGAAATCAATGTCATAAGGTTAGTAGCAGCATGATGAGTGGATTTAGGTACGATGATTCTAACTGAAATAAGTCACACAGAAAAGGACACTTCTCATAAGGTATCACTGATAGAGGGAATGTAAAAACCGTTACACTTGAACTGAATTACAAAACAGAACAGAGTCACACATGCAGAAAACACACTATGGCTGCTTAACGGGAAAGGTGAGGTGGGGTGATACATAAAACAAGGGTATCAAATTAGCTCAGATACCGTTCCATAAACCCAATATGTAATAGACAAGACCTACTCCTTGCTCAGAGAACTGGACTCAACACGCCCTATTCACCGCACAAGAATATATCTGACTAGTAATAATCTTAAAACCTATGTATTGATATCTCTCTGTTAGTGTGTCAAGTGGGTGTAAAGCGGCATAAACACAGCAGTGAAAAGCAGCTAAACCCCATTATGAAAATAAATTACTATGAAAAACCCATGAAACAACGACAGTGAAAGAGAGAGAAATTCTTACACAATGAGTTCAGGGGCTGTGATGCAACCTGGATTGACCATATCTAGACCCACAGCTGGATGAGACATAAGGGTGGACACTCTTGGGGCTGAGAGGTTTGGTGAGGTTGGGTGAGCAAACGCAGACCCTTTAAAGTAATACGGCGTGGTACCCATCGCATGGGTCCCAAATCTCCAGCTTCAAGGGCATCTTCCTACATCGAAAACATGCATGAGAAACCCAGAAGATGGTACACCGTGTGATGGGGAAAGGTTTCTAAAACGCACATCATTTCTCATCTCCTTGTGCCCGGGTTCGCCGTTCCAGCCGCTTTACTAGCAATCTCCCTACTTGGAGCATCAGTACCTTTAACCTCCTGTTCCGTACAGGTTGCAATTTGTCCTGAGGATGAACGGGAAGACGGGGAACCAAGGAGAGACTAGCTCTTGGTGTCGGGACAGGCACAGGTCACTCTATTTTCCCATCAGGAAGAAGAATTAACCACAGGCTCAGCCTGCCCCCCGGAACCAGAACAGGGCCTGAAGCCATCCTGCGCTTTTGCGGCCAGCTCCCAAAAAAGCGAGTTGTAAAACGGAGGTTCAGGGCACTGCAATTCACAAACCTGCAGAGTTATAAATGATAACTTTCGTCCACAAATATATTGAGGGAAGGCAAAGAAGAGGATTTGAAATCAAGGCAGAATTGCACGAAACAGATTTCAGGAGGTAGATACGAATCGCCTTTAAAGCACATGAAAAGCGGCAAAACGTTGACAATGATGCCCTTGGCCAAAAAGGGCGTATGCGTTTTTTCCTGAATATATTCAGGAAAAATCGCATACGCCCTTTTTGGCCAACCAAGCAACCTGGAAAGGCAAATCAGTGCTACAGAGAAGTCTCGCTTCCCATCGGTCAAAAGGGCCATGCTGAAAAAAGTGTCAAAACCAGAAATGCAGTACAGGCCATGGAGAAATGGGAGCCTTGCTACACTGATGGGCGGGATGTAAATTGCCAACAGCCACTCTGGAGAAGTGTACGGTGTGTCCTGAAACATCTGAAAAACACATCTTAGAGAGCATAGGGCACTTCCACTCATGGGGGTATAAATTGGAAAAATAAAAAATCAGCAAGACACAAGCACCCCAAAGTTGAGGGCTGCTCTGTTGACAAGGACCTCCACTTCATTCCACCTTCAATATCCCAGGAAAGAGAAAAATGGATAAAGAAGTTGTGGTCCTTATGTACAATGGAATATCACTCAGCCATGAAATCAATGCCGTAAGGTTAGTAGCAGCATGATGAGTGGATTTAGGTACGACGATTCTAAGTGAAATAAGTCACACAGAAAAGGACACTTCTCATAAGGTATCACTGATAGAGGGAATGTAAAAACCGTTACACTTGAACTGAATTACAAAACAGAACAGAGTCACACATGCAGAAAACACACTATGGCTGCTTAACGGGAAAGGTGAGGTGGGGTGATACATAAAACAATGGTATCAAATTAGCTCAGATACCGTTCCATAAACCCAATATGTAATAGACAAGACCTACTCCTTGCTCAGAGAACTGGACTCAACACGCCCTATTCACCGCACAAGAATATATCTGACTAATAATAATCTTAAAACCTATGTATTGATATCTCTCTGTTAGTGTGTCAAGTGGGTATAAAGCGGCATAAACACAGCAGTGAAAAGCAGCTAAACCCCATTATAAAAATAAATTACTTTGAAACACCCATGAAACAAAGACAGTGAAAGAGAGAGAAATTCTTACACAATGCGTTCAGGGGCTGTGATGCAACCTGGATTGACCATATCTAGACGCACAGCTGGATGAGACATAAGGGTGGACACTCTTGGGGCTGAGAGGTTTGGTGAGGTTGGGTGAGCAAACGCAGACCCTTTAAAGTAATACTGCGTGGTACCCATCGCATGGGTCCCAAATCTCCAGGTTCAAGGGCATCTTCCTACATCCAAAACATGCATGAGAAACCCAGAAGATGGTACACCGTGTGATGGGGAAAGGCTTCTAAAACGCACCTCATTTCTCATCTCCTTGTGCCCGGGTTCGCCATTCCAGCCGCTTTACTAGCAAGCTCCCTACTTGGAGCATCAGCACCTTTAACCTCCTGTTCCGTACAGGTTGCAATTTGTCCTGAGGATAAACGGGAAGACGTGGAACCAACGAGAGACTAGCTCTTGGTGTTGGGACAGGCACAGGTCACTCTATTTTCCCATCAGAAAGAAGAATTAACCACAGGCTCAGCCTGCCGCCCGGAACCAGAACAGGGCCTGAAGCCATTCTGCGATTTTGCGGCCAGCTCCCATAAAAACGAGTTGTAAAACGGAGGTTCAGGGCACTGCAATTCACAAACCTGCAGAGTTATAAATGATAACTCTCGTCCACAAATATATTGAGGGAAGGCAAAGAAGAGGATTTGTAATCAAGGCAGAATTGCAGGAAACAGATTTCAGGAGGTAGATACGAATCGCCTTTAAAGCACATGAAAAGCGGCAAAACGTTGACAATGATGCCCTTGGCCAAAAAGGGCGTATGCGTTTTTTCCTGAATATATTCAGGAAAAAACGCATACGCCCTTTTTGGCCAACCAAGCAACCTGGAAAGGCAAATCAGCGCTACAAAGAAGTCTCGCTTCCCATCGGTCAAAAGGGCCATGCTGAAAAAAGTGTCAAAACCAGAAATGCAGGACAGGCCATGGAGAAATGGGAGCCTTGCTACACTGATGGGCGGGATGTAAATTGCCAAGAGCCACTCTGGAGAAGTGTCCGGTGAGTCCTGAAACATCTGAAAAACACAGCTTAGAGAGCATAGGGCACTTCCACTCATGGGGGTATAAATTGGGAAAATGAAAAATCAGCAAGACACAAGCACCCCAAAGTTTAGGGCTGCTCTGTTGACCAGGACCTCCACTTCATTCCACCTTAAATATCCCAGGAGGGAGAAAAATGGATAAAGAAGTTGTGGTCCTTATGTACAATGGAATATCACTCAGCCATGAAATCAATGCCGTAAGGTTAGTAGCAGCATGATGAGTGGATTTAGGTACGACGATTCTAAGTGAAATAAGTCACACAGAAAAGGACACTTCTCATAAGGTATCACTGATAGAGGGAATGTAAAAACCGTTACACTTGAACTGAATTACAAAACAGAACAGAGTCACACATGCAGAAAACACACTATGGCTGCTTAACGGGAAAGGTGAGGTGGGGTGATACATAAAACAAGGGTATCAAATTAGCTCAGATACCGTTCCATAAACCCAATATGTAATAGACAAGACCTACTCCTTGCTCAGAGAACTGGACTCAACACGCCCTATTCACCGCACAAGAATATATCTGACTAATAATAATCGTAAAACCTATGTATTGATATCTCTCTGTTAGTGTGTCAAGTGGGTGTAAAGCGGCATAAACACAGCAGTGAAAAGCAGCTAAACCCCATTATAAAAATAAATTACTTTGAAACACCCATGAAACAAAGACAGTGAAAGAGAGAGAAATTCTTACACAATGCGTTCAGGGGCTGTGATGCAACCTGGATTGACCATATCTAGACGCACAGCTGGATGAGACATAAGGGTGGACACTCTTGGGGCTGAGAGGTTTGGTGAGGTTGGGTGAGCAAACGCAGACCCTTTAAAGTAATACTGCGTGGTACCCATCGCATGGGTCCCAAATCTCCAGGTTCAAGGGCATCTTCCTACATCAAAAACATGCATGAGAAACCCAGAAGATGGTACACCGTGTGATGGGGAAAGGCTTCTAAAACGCACCTCATTTCTCATCTCCTTGTGCCCGGGATCGCCATTCCAGCCGCTTTACTAGCAAGCTCCCTACTTGGAGCATCAGCACCTTTAACCTCCTGTTCCGTACAGGTTGCAATTTGTCCTGAGGATAAACGGGAAGACGTGGAACCAACGAGAAACTAGCTCTTGGTGTTGGGACAGGCACAGGTCACTCTATTTTCCCATCAGAAAGAAGAATTAACCACAGGCTCAGCCTGCCGCCCGGAACCAGAACAGGGCCTGAAGCCATTCTGCGATTTTGCGGCCAGCTCCCATAAAAACGAGTTGTAAAACGGAGGTTCAGGGCACTGCAATTCACAAACCTGCAGAGTTATAAATGATAACTCTCGTCCACAAATATATTGAGGGAAGGCAAAGAAGAGGATTTGAAATCAAGGCAGAATTGCAGGAAACAGATTTCAGGAGGTAGATACGAATCGCCTTTAAAGCACATGAAAAGCGGCAAAACGTTGACAATGATGCCCTTGGCCAAAAAGGGCGTATGCGTTTTTTCCTGAATATATTCAGGAAAAAACGCATACGCCCTTTTTGGCCAACCAAGCAACCTGGAAAGGCAAATCAGCGCTACAAAGAAGTCTCGCTTCCCATCGGTCAAAAGGGCCATGCTGAAAAAAGTGTCAAAAGCAGAAATGCAGGACAGGCCATGGAGAAATGGGAGCCTTGCTACACTGATGGGCGGGATGTAAATTGCCAAGAGCCACTCCGGAGAAGTGCCCGGTGAGTCCTGAAACATCTGAAAAACACAGCTTAGAGAGCATAGGGCACTTCCACTCATGGGGGTATAAATTGGGAAAATTAAAAATCAGCAAGACACAAGCACCCCAAAGTTTAGGGCTGCTCTGTTGACCAGGACCTCGACTTCATTCCACCTTAAATATCCCAGGAAAGAGAAAAATGGATAAAGAAGTTGTGGTCCTTATGTACAATGGAATATCACTCAGCCATGAAATCAATGTCGTAAGGTTAGTAGCAGCATGCTGAGTGGATTTAGGTACGACGATTCTAAGTGAAATAAGTCACACAGAAAAGGACACTTCTCATAAGGTATCACTGATAGAGGGAATGTAAAAACCGTTACACTTGAACTGAATTACAAAACAGAACAGAGTCACACATGCAGAAAACACACTATAGCTGCTTAACGGGAAAGGGGAGGTGGGGTGATACATAAAACAAGGGTATCAAATTAGCTCAGATACCGTTCCATAAACCCAATATGTAATAGACAAGACCTACTCCTTGCTCAGAGAACTGGACTCAACACGCCCTATTCACCGCACAAGAATATATCTGACTAATAATAATCGTAAAACCTATGTATTGATATCTCTCTGTTAGTGTGTCAAGTGGGTGTAAAGCGGCATAAACACAGCAGTGAAAAGCAGCTAAACCCCATTATAAAAATAAATTACTTTGAAACACCCATGAAACAAAGACAGTGAAAGAGAGAGAAATTCTTACACAATGCGTTCAGGGGCTGTGATGCAACCTGGATTGACCATATCTAGACGCACAGCTGGATGAGACATAAGGGTGGACACTCTTGGGGCTGAGAGGTTTGGTGAGGTTGGGTGAGCAAACGCAGACCCTTTAAAGTAATACTGCATGGTACCCATCGCATGGGTCCCAAATCTCCAGGTTCAAGGGCATCTTCCTACATCAAAAACATGCATGAGAAACCCAGAAGATGGTACACCGTGTGATGGGGAAAGGTTTCTAAAACGCACCTCATTTCTCATCTCCTTGTGCCCGGGTTCGCCATTCCAGCCGCTTTACTAGCAAGCTCCCTACTTGGAGCATCAGCACCTTTAACCTCCTGTTCCATACAGGTTGCAATTTGTCCTGAGGATAAACGGGAAGACGTGGAACCAACGAGAGACTAGCTCTTGGTGTTGGGACAGGCACAGGTCACTCTATTTTCCCATCAGAAAGAAGAATTAACCACAGGCTCAGCCTGCCCCCCGGAACCAGAACAGGGCCTGAAGCCATTCTGCGATTTTGCGGCCAGCTCCCATAAAAACGAGTTGTAGAATGGAGGTTCAGGGCACTGCAATTCACAAACCTGCAGAGTTATAAATGATAACTCTCGTCCACAAATATATTGAGGGAAGGCAAAGAAGAGGATTTGAAATCAAGGCAGAATTGCAGGAAACAGATTTCAGGAGGTAGATACGAATCGCCTTTAAAGCACATGAAAAGCGGCAAAACGTTGACAATGATGCCCTTGGCCAAAAAGGGCGTATGCGTTTTTTCCTGAATAGATTCAGGAAAAAACGCATACGCCCTTTTTGGCCAACCAAGCAACCTGGAAAGGCAAATCAGCGCTACAAAGAAGTCTCGCTTCCCATCGGTCAAAAGGGCCATGCTGAAAAAAGTGTCAAAAGCAGAAATGCAGGACAGGCCATGGAGAAATGGGAGCCTTGCTACACTGATGGGCGGGATGTAAATTGCCAAGAGCCACTCCGGAGAAGTGCCCGGTGAGTCCTGAAACATCTGAAAAACACAGCTTAGAGAGCATAGGGCACTTCCACTCATGGGGGTATAAATTGGGAAAATTATAAATCAGCAAGACACAAGCACCCCAAAGTTTAGGGATGCTCTGTTGACCAGGACCTCGACTTCATTCCACCTTAAATATCCCAGGAAAGAGAAAAATGGATAAAGAAGTTGTGGTCCTTATGTACAATGGAATATCACTCAGAAATGAAATCAATGTCGTAAGGTTAGTAGCAGCATGATGAGTGGATTTAGGTACGACGATTCTAAGTGAAATAAGTCACACAGAAAAGGACACTTCTCATAAGGTATCACTGATAGAGGGAATGTAAAAACCGTTACACTTGAACTGAATTACAAAACAGAACAGAGTCACACATGCAGAAAACACACTATGGCTGCTTAACGGGAAAGGTGAGGTGGGGTGATACATAAAACAAGGGTATCAAATTAGCTCAGATACCGTTCCATAAACCCAATATGTAATAGACAAGACCTACTCCTTGCTCAGAGAACTGGACTCAACACGCCCTATTCACCGCACAAGAATATATCTGACTAATAATAATCGTAAAACCTATGTATTGATATCTCTCTGTTAGTGTGTCAAGTGGGTATAAAGCGGCATAAACACAGCAGTGAAAAGCAGCTAAACCCCATTATAAAAATAAATTACTTTGAAACACCCATGAAACAAAGACAGTGAAAGAGAGAGAAATTCTTACACAATGCGTTCAGGGGCTGTGATGCAACCTGGATTGACCATATCTAGACGCACAGCTGGATGAGACATAAGGGTGGACACTCTTGGGGCTGAGAGGTTTGGTGAGGTTGGGTGAGCAAACGCAGACCCTTTAAAGTAATACTGCGTGGTACCCATCGCATGGGTCCCAAATCTCCAGGTTCAAGGGCATCTTCCTACATCCAAAACATGCATGAGAAACCCAGAAGATGGTACACCGTGTGATGGGGAAAGGCTTCTAAAACGCACCTCATTTCTCATCTCCTTGTGCCCGGGTTCGCCATTCCAGCCGCTTTACTAGCAAGCTCCCTACTTGGAGCATCAGCACCTTTAACCTCCTGTTCCGTACAGGTTGCAATTTGTCCTGAGGATAAACGGGAAGACGTGGAACCAACGAGAGACTAGCTCTTGGTGTTGGGACAGGCACAGGTCACTCTATTTTCCCATCAGAAAGAAGAATTAACCACAGGCTCAGCCTGCCGCCCGGAACCAGAACAGGGCCTGAAGCCATTCTGCGATTTTGCGGCCAGCTCCCATAAAAACGAGTTGTAAAACGGAGGTTCAGGGCACTGCAATTCACAAACCTGCAGAGTTATAAATGATAACTCTCGTCCACAAATATATTGAGGGAAGGCAAAGAAGAGGATTTGTAATCAAGGCAGAATTGCAGGAAACAGATTTCAGGAGGTAGATACGAATCGCCTTTAAAGCACATGAAAAGCGGCAAAACGTTGACAATGATGCCCTTGGCCAAAAAGGGCGTATGCGTTTTTTCCTGAATATATTCAGGAAAAAACGCATACGCCCTTTTTGGCCAACCAAGCAACCTGGAAAGGCAAATCAGCGCTACAAAGAAGTCTCGCTTCCCATCGGTCAAAAGGGCCATGCTGAAAAAAGTGTCAAAACCAGAAATGCAGGACAGGCCATGGAGAAATGGGAGCCTTGCTACACTGATGGGCGGGATGTAAATTGCCAAGAGCCACTCTGGAGAAGTGTCCGGTGAGTCCTGAAACATCTGAAAAACACAGCTTAGAGAGCATAGGGCACTTCCACTCATGGGGGTATAAATTGGGAAAATGAAAAATCAGCAAGACACAAGCACCCCAAAGTTTAGGGCTGCTCTGTTGACCAGGACCTCCACTTCATTCCACCTTAAATATCCCAGGAGGGAGAAAAATGGATAAAGAAGTTGTGGTCCTTATGTACAATGGAATATCACTCAGCCATGAAATCAATGCCGTAAGGTTAGTAGCAGCATGATGAGTGGATTTAGGTACGACGATTCTAAGTGAAATAAGTCACACAGAAAAGGACACTTCTCATAAGGTATCACTGATAGAGGGAATGTAAAAACCGTTACACTTGAACTGAATTACAAAACAGAACAGAGTCACACATGCAGAAAACACACTATGGCTGCTTAACGGGAAAGGTGAGGTGGGGTGATACATAAAACAAGGGTATCAAATTAGCTCAGATACCGTTCCATAAACCCAATATGTAATAGACAAGACCTACTCCTTGCTCAGAGAACTGGACTCAACACGCCCTATTCACCGCACAAGAATATATCTGACTAATAATAATCGTAAAACCTATGTATTGATATCTCTCTGTTAGTGTGTCAAGTGGGTGTAAAGCGGCATAAACACAGCAGTGAAAAGCAGCTAAACCCCATTATAAAAATAAATTACTTTGAAACACCCATGAAACAAAGACAGTGAAAGAGAGAGAAATTCTTACACAATGCGTTCAGGGGCTGTGATGCAACCTGGATTGACCATATCTAGACGCACAGCTGGATGAGACATAAGGGTGGACACTCTTGGGGCTGAGAGGTTTGGTGAGGTTGGGTGAGCAAACGCAGACCCTTTAAAGTAATACTGCGTGGTACCCATCGCATGGGTCCCAAATCTCCAGGTTCAAGGGCATCTTCCTACATCAAAAACATGCATGAGAAACCCAGAAGATGGTACACCGTGTGATGGGGAAAGGCTTCTAAAACGCACCTCATTTCTCATCTCCTTGTGCCCGGGATCGCCATTCCAGCCGCTTTACTAGCAAGCTCCCTACTTGGAGCATCAGCACCTTTAACCTCCTGTTCCGTACAGGTTGCAATTTGTCCTGAGGATAAACGGGAAGACGTGGAACCAACGAGAAACTAGCTCTTGGTGTTGGGACAGGCACAGGTCACTCTATTTTCCCATCAGAAAGAAGAATTAACCACAGGCTCAGCCTGCCGCCCGGAACCAGAACAGGGCCTGAAGCCATTCTGCGATTTTGCGGCCAGCTCCCATAAAAACGAGTTGTAAAACGGAGGTTCAGGGCACTGCAATTCACAAACCTGCAGAGTTATAAATGATAACTCTCGTCCACAAATATATTGAGGGAAGGCAAAGAAGAGGATTTGAAATCAAGGCAGAATTGCAGGAAACAGATTTCAGGAGGTAGATACGAATCGCCTTTAAAGCACATGAAAAGCGGCAAAACGTTGACAATGATGCCCTTGGCCAAAAAGGGCGTATGCGTTTTTTCCTGAATATATTCAGGAAAAAACGCATACGCCCTTTTTGGCCAACCAAGCAACCTGGAAAGGCAAATCAGCGCTACAAAGAAGTCTCGCTTCCCATCGGTCAAAAGGGCCATGCTGAAAAAAGTGTCAAAAGCAGAAATGCAGGACAGGCCATGGAGAAATGGGAGCCTTGCTACACTGATGGGCGGGATGTAAATTGCCAAGAGCCACTCCGGAGAAGTGCCCGGTGAGTCCTGAAACATCTGAAAAACACAGCTTAGAGAGCATAGGGCACTTCCACTCATGGGGGTATAAATTGGGAAAATTAAAAATCAGCAAGACACAAGCACCCCAAAGTTTAGGGCTGCTCTGTTGACCAGGACCTCGACTTCATTCCACCTTAAATATCCCAGGAAAGAGAAAAATGGATAAAGAAGTTGTGGTCCTTATGTACAATGGAATATCACTCAGCCATGAAATCAATGTCGTAAGGTTAGTAGCAGCATGCTGAGTGGATTTAGGTACGACGATTCTAAGTGAAATAAGTCACACAGAAAAGGACACTTCTCATAAGGTATCACTGATAGAGGGAATGTAAAAACCGTTACACTTGAACTGAATTACAAAACAGAACAGAGTCACACATGCAGAAAACACACTATAGCTGCTTAACGGGAAAGGGGAGGTGGGGTGATACATAAAACAAGGGTATCAAATTAGCTCAGATACCGTTCCATAAACCCAATATGTAATAGACAAGACCTACTCCTTGCTCAGAGAACTGGACTCAACACGCCCTATTCACCGCACAAGAATATATCTGACTAATAATAATCGTAAAACCTATGTATTGATATCTCTCTGTTAGTGTGTCAAGTGGGTGTAAAGCGGCATAAACACAGCAGTGAAAAGCAGCTAAACCCCATTATAAAAATAAATTACTTTGAAACACCCATGAAACAAAGACAGTGAAAGAGAGAGAAATTCTTACACAATGCGTTCAGGGGCTGTGATGCAACCTGGATTGACCATATCTAGACGCACAGCTGGATGAGACATAAGGGTGGACACTCTTGGGGCTGAGAGGTTTGGTGAGGTTGGGTGAGCAAACGCAGACCCTTTAAAGTAATACTGCATGGTACCCATCGCATGGGTCCCAAATCTCCAGGTTCAAGGGCATCTTCCTACATCAAAAACATGCATGAGAAACCCAGAAGATGGTACACCGTGTGATGGGGAAAGGTTTCTAAAACGCACCTCATTTCTCATCTCCTTGTGCCCGGGTTCGCCATTCCAGCCGCTTTACTAGCAAGCTCCCTACTTGGAGCATCAGCACCTTTAACCTCCTGTTCCATACAGGTTGCAATTTGTCCTGAGGATAAACGGGAAGACGTGGAACCAACGAGAGACTAGCTCTTGGTGTTGGGACAGGCACAGGTCACTCTATTTTCCCATCAGAAAGAAGAATTAACCACAGGCTCAGCCTGCCCCCCGGAACCAGAACAGGGCCTGAAGCCATTCTGCGATTTTGCGGCCAGCTCCCATAAAAACGAGTTGTAGAATGGAGGTTCAGGGCACTGCAATTCACAAACCTGCAGAGTTATAAATGATAACTCTCGTCCACAAATATATTGAGGGAAGGCAAAGAAGAGGATTTGAAATCAAGGCAGAATTGCAGGAAACAGATTTCAGGAGGTAGATACGAATCGCCTTTAAAGCACATGAAAAGCGGCAAAACGTTGACAATGATGCCCTTGGCCAAAAAGGGCGTATGCGTTTTTTCCTGAATAGATTCAGGAAAAAACGCATACGCCCTTTTTGGCCAACCAAGCAACCTGGAAAGGCAAATCAGCGCTACAAAGAAGTCTCGCTTCCCATCGGTCAAAAGGGCCATGCTGAAAAAAGTGTCAAAAGCAGAAATGCAGGACAGGCCATGGAGAAATGGGAGCCTTGCTACACTGATGGGCGGGATGTAAATTGCCAAGAGCCACTCCGGAGAAGTGCCCGGTGAGTCCTGAAACATCTGAAAAACACAGCTTAGAGAGCATAGGGCACTTCCACTCATGGGGGTATAAATTGGGAAAATTATAAATCAGCAAGACACAAGCACCCCAAAGTTTAGGGATGCTCTGTTGACCAGGACCTCGACTTCATTCCACCTTAAATATCCCAGGAAAGAGAAAAATGGATAAAGAAGTTGTGGTCCTTATGTACAATGGAATATCACTCAGAAATGAAATCAATGTCGTAAGGTTAGTAGCAGCATGATGAGTGGATTTAGGTACGACGATTCTAAGTGAAATAAGTCACACAGAAAAGGACACTTCTCATAAGGTATCACTGATAGAGGGAATGTAAAAACCGTTACACTTGAACTGAATTACAAAACAGAACAGAGTCACACATGCAGAAAACACACTATGGCTGCTTAACGGGAAAGGTGAGGTGGGGTGATACATAAAACAAGGGTATCAAATTAGCTCAGATACCGTTCCATAAACCCAATATGTAATAGACAAGACCTACTCCTTGCTCAGAGAACTGGACTCAACACACCCTATTCACCGCACAAGAATATATCTGACTAGTAATAATCGTAAAACCTATGTATTGATATCTCTCTGTTAGTGTGTCAAGTGGGTGTAAAGCGGCATAAACACAGCAGTGAAAAGCAGCTAAACCCCATTATAAAAATAAATTACTTTGAAACACCCATGAAACAAAGACAGTGAAAGAGAGAGAAATTCTTACACAATGCGTTCAGGGGCTGTGATGCAACCTGGATTGACCATATCTAGATGCACAGCTGGATGAGACATAAGGGTGGACAGTCTTGGGGCTGAGAGGTTTGGTGAGGTTGGGTGAGCAAACGCAGACCCTTTAAAGTAATACTGCGTGGTACCCATCGCATGGGTCCCAAATCTCCAGGTTCAAGGGCATCTTCCTACATCCAAAACATGCATGAGAAACCCAGAAGATGGTACACCGTGTGATGGGGAAAGGTTTCTAAAACGCACCTCATTTCTCATCTCCTTGTGCCCGGGTTCGCCATTCCAGCCACTTTACTAGCAAGCTCCCTACTTGGAGCATCAGCACCTTTAACCTCCTGTTCCGTACAGGTTGCAATTTGTCCTGAGGATAAACGGGAAGACGTGGAACCAACGAGAGACTAGCTCTTGGTGTTGGGACAGGCACAGGTCACTCTATTTTCCCATCAGAAAGAAGAATTAACCACAGGCTCAGCCTGCCCCCCGGAACCAGAACAGGGCCTGAAGCCATTCTGCGATTTTGCGGCCAGCTCCCATAAAAACGAGTTGTAGAATGGAGGTTCAGGGCACTGCAATTCACAAACCTGCAGAGTTATAAATGATAACTCTCGTCCACAAATATATTGAGAGAAGGCAAAGAAGAGGATTTGAAATCAAGGCAGAATTGCAGGAAACAGATTTCAGGAGGTAGATACGAATCGCCTTTAAAGCACATGAAAAGCGGCAAAACGTTGACAATGATGCCCTTGGCCAAAAAGGGCGTATGCGTTTTTTCCTGAATAGATTCAGGAAAAAACGCATACGCCCTTTTTGGCCAACCAAGCAACCTGGAAAGGCAAATCAGCGCTACAAAGAAGTCTCGCTTCCCATCGGTCAAAAGGGCCATGCTGAAAAAAAGTGTCAAAAGCAGAAATGCAGGACAGGCCATGGAGAAATGGGAGCCTTGCTACACTGATGGGCGGGATGTAAATTGCCAAGAGCCACTCTGGAGAAGTGTCCGGTGAGTCCTGAAACATCTGAAAAACACAGCTTAGAGAGCATAGGGCACTTCCACTCATGGGGGTATAAATTGGGAAAATTAAAAATCAGCAAGACTCAAGCACCCCAAAGTTTAGGGCTGCTCTGTTGACCAGGACCTCCACTTCATTCCACCTTAAATATCCCAGGAAAGAGAAAAATGGATAAAGAAGTTGTGGTCCTTATGTACAATGGAATATCACTCAGCCATGAAATCAATGTCGTAAGGTTAGTAGCAGCATGATGAGTGGATTTAGGTACGACGATTCTAAGTGAAATAAGTCACACAGAAAAGGACACTTCTCATAAGGTATCACTGATAGAGGGAATGTAAAAACCGTTACACTTGAACTGAATTACAAAACAGAACAGAGTCACACATGCAGAAAACACACTATGGCTGCTTAACGGGAAAGGGGAGGTGGGGTGATACATAAAACAAGGGTATCAAATTAGCTCAGATACCGTTCCATAAACCCAATATGTAATAGACAAGACCTACTCCTTGCTCAGAGAACTGGACTCAACACGCCCTATTCACCGCACAAGAATATATCTGACTAATAATAATCGTAAAACCTATGTATTGATATCTCTCTGTTAGTGTGTCAAGTGGGTGTAAAGCGGCATAAACACAGCAGTGAAAAGCAGCTAAACCCCATTATAAAAATAAATTACTTTGAAACACCCATGAAACAAAGACAGTGAAAGAGAGAGAAATTCTTACACAATGCGTTCAGGGGCTGTGATGCAACCTGGATTGACCATATCTAGACGCACAGCTGGATGAGACATAAGGGTGGACACTCTTGGGGCTGAGAGGTTTGGTGAGGTTGGGTGAGCAAACGCAGACCCTTTAAAGTAATACTGCGTGGTACCCATCGCATGGGTCCCAAATCTCCAGGTTCAAGGGCATCTTCCTACATCGAAAACATGCATGAGAAACCCAGAAGATAGTACACCGTATGATGGGGAAAGGTTTCTAAAACGCACCTCATTTCTCATCTCCTTGTGCCCGGGTTAGCCATTCCAGCCGCTTTACTAGCAATCTCCCTACTTGGAGCATCAGCACCTTTAACCTCCTGTTCCGTACAGGTTGCAATTTGTCCTGAGGATGAACGGGAAGACGGGGAACCAACGAGAGACTAGCTCTTGGTGTCGGGACAGGCACAGGTCACTCTATTTTCCCATCAGGAAGAAGAATTAACCACAGGCTCAGTCTGCCCCCCGGAACCAGAACAGGGCCTGAAGCCATCCTGCGCTTTTGCGGCCAGCTCCCAAAAAAGCGAGTTGTAAAATGGAGCTTCAGGGCACTGCAATTCACAAACCTGCAGAGTTATAAATGATAACTCTCGTCCACAAATATATTGAGGGAAGGCAAAGAAGAGGATTTGAAATCAAGGCAGAATTGCACGAAACAGATTTCAGGAGGTAGATACGAATCGCCTTTAAAGCACATGAAAAGCGGCAAAACGTTGACAATGATGCCCTTGGCCAAAAAGGGCGTATGCGTTTTTTCCTGAATATATTCAGGAAAAAACGCATACGCCCTTTTTGGCCAACCAAGCAACCTGGAAAGGCAAATCAGCGCTACAGAGAAGCCTCGCTTCCCATCGGTCAAAAGGGCCATGCTGAAAAAAGTGTCAAAACCAGAAATGCAGGACAGGCCATGGAGAAATGGGAGCCTTGCTACACTGATGGGCGGGATGTAAATTGCCAACAGCCACTCTGGAGAAGTGTACGGTGTGTCCTGAAACATCTGAAAAACACAGCTTAGAGAGCATAGGGCACTTCGACTCATGGGGGTATAAATTGGGAAAATTAAAAATCAGCAAGACACAAGCACCCCAAAGTTGAGGGCTGCTCTGTTGACAAGGACCTCCACTTCATTCCACCTTCAATATCCCAGGAAAGAGAAAAATGGATAAAGAAGTTGTGGTCCTTATGTACAATGGAATATCACTCAGCCATGAAATCAATGCCGTAAGGTTAGTAGCAGCATGATGAGTGGATTTAGGTACGACGATTCTAAGTGAAATAAGTCACACAGAAAAGGACACTTCTCATAAGGTATCACTGATAGAGGGAATGTAAAAACCGTTACACTTGAACTGAATTACAAAACAGAACAGAGTCACACATGCAGAAAACACACTATGGCTGCTTAACGGGAAAGGTGAGGTGGGGTGATACATAAAACAATGGTATCAAATTAGCTCAGATACCGTTCCATAAACCCAATATGTAATAGACAAGACCTACTCCTTGCTCAGAGAACTGGACTCAACACGCCCTATTCACCGCACAAGAATATATCTGACTAATAATAATCGTAAAACCTATGTATTGATATCTCTCTGTTAGTGTGTCAAGTGGGTATAAAGCGGCATAAACACAGCAGTGAAAAGCAGCTAAACCCCATTATAAAAATAAATTACTTTGAAACACCCATGAAACAAAGACAGTGAAAGAGAGAGAAATTCTTACACAATGCGTTCAGGGGCTGTGATGCAACCTGGATTGACCATATCTAGACGCACAGCTGGATGAGACATAAGGGTGGACACTCTTGGGGCTGAGAGGTTTGGTGAGGTTGGGTGAGCAAACGCAGACCCTTTAAAGTAATACTGCGTGGTACCCATCGCATGGGTCCCAAATCTCCAGGTTCAAGGGCATCTTCCTACATCCAAAACATGCATGAGAAACCCAGAAGATGGTACACCGTGTGATGGGGAAAGGCTTCTAAAACGCACCTCATTTCTCATCTCCTTGTGCCCGGGTTCGCCATTCCAGCCGCTTTACTAGCAAGCTCCCTACTTGGAGCATCAGCACCTTTAACCTCCTGTTCCGTACAGGTTGCAATTTGTCCTGAGGATAAACGGGAAGACGTGGAACCAACGAGAGACTAGCTCTTGGTGTTGGGACAGGCACAGGTCACTCTATTTTCCCATCAGAAAGAAGAATTAACCACAGGCTCAGCCTGCCGCCCGGAACCAGAACAGGGCCTGAAGCCATTCTGCGATTTTGCGGCCAGCTCCCATAAAAACGAGTTGTAAAACGGAGGTTCAGGGCACTGCAATTCACAAACCTGCAGAGTTATAAATGATAACTCTCGTCCACAAATATATTGAGGGAAGGCAAAGAAGAGGATTTGTAATCAAGGCAGAATTGCAGGAAACAGATTTCAGGAGGTAGATACGAATCGCCTTTAAAGCACATGAAAAGCGGCAAAACGTTGACAATGATGCCCTTGGCCAAAAAGGGCGTATGCGTTTTTTCCTGAATATATTCAGGAAAAAACGCATACGCCCTTTTTGGCCAACCAAGCAACCTGGAAAGGCAAATCAGCGCTACAAAGAAGTCTCGCTTCCCATCGGTCAAAAGGGCCATGCTGAAAAAAGTGTCAAAACCAGAAATGCAGGACAGGCCATGGAGAAATGGGAGCCTTGCTACACTGATGGGCGGGATGTAAATTGCCAAGAGCCACTCTGGAGAAGTGTCCGGTGAGTCCTGAAACATCTGAAAAACACAGCTTAGAGAGCATAGGGCACTTCCACTCATGGGGGTATAAATTGGGAAAATGAAAAATCAGCAAGACACAAGCACCCCAAAGTTTAGGGCTGCTCTGTTGACCAGGACCTCCACTTCATTCCACCTTAAATATCCCAGGAGGGAGAAAAATGGATAAAGAAGTTGTGGTCCTTATGTACAATGGAATATCACTCAGCCATGAAATCAATGCCGTAAGGTTAGTAGCAGCATGATGAGTGGATTTAGGTACGACGATTCTAAGTGAAATAAGTCACACAGAAAAGGACACTTCTCATAAGGTATCACTGATAGAGGGAATGTAAAAACCGTTACACTTGAACTGAATTACAAAACAGAACAGAGTCACACATGCAGAAAACACACTATGGCTGCTTAACGGGAAAGGTGAGGTGGGGTGATACATAAAACAAGGGTATCAAATTAGCTCAGATACCGTTCCATAAACCCAATATGTAATAGACAAGACCTACTCCTTGCTCAGAGAACTGGACTCAACACGCCCTATTCACCGCACAAGAATATATCTGACTAATAATAATCGTAAAACCTATGTATTGATATCTCTCTGTTAGTGTGTCAAGTGGGTGTAAAGCGGCATAAACACAGCAGTGAAAAGCAGCTAAACCCCATTATAAAAATAAATTACTTTGAAACACCCATGAAACAAAGACAGTGAAAGAGAGAGAAATTCTTACACAATGCGTTCAGGGGCTGTGATGCAACCTGGATTGACCATATCTAGACGCACAGCTGGATGAGACATAAGGGTGGACACTCTTGGGGCTGAGAGGTTTGGTGAGGTTGGGTGAGCAAACGCAGACCCTTTAAAGTAATACTGCGTGGTACCCATCGCATGGGTCCCAAATCTCCAGGTTCAAGGGCATCTTCCTACATCAAAAACATGCATGAGAAACCCAGAAGATGGTACACCGTGTGATGGGGAAAGGCTTCTAAAACGCACCTCATTTCTCATCTCCTTGTGCCCGGGATCGCCATTCCAGCCGCTTTACTAGCAAGCTCCCTACTTGGAGCATCAGCACCTTTAACCTCCTGTTCCGTACAGGTTGCAATTTGTCCTGAGGATAAACGGGAAGACGTGGAACCAACGAGAAACTAGCTCTTGGTGTTGGGACAGGCACAGGTCACTCTATTTTCCCATCAGAAAGAAGAATTAACCACAGGCTCAGCCTGCCGCCCGGAACCAGAACAGGGCCTGAAGCCATTCTGCGATTTTGCGGCCAGCTCCCATAAAAACGAGTTGTAAAACGGAGGTTCAGGGCACTGCAATTCACAAACCTGCAGAGTTATAAATGATAACTCTCGTCCACAAATATATTGAGGGAAGGCAAAGAAGAGGATTTGAAATCAAGGCAGAATTGCAGGAAACAGATTTCAGGAGGTAGATACGAATCGCCTTTAAAGCACATGAAAAGCGGCAAAACGTTGACAATGATGCCCTTGGCCAAAAAGGGCGTATGCGTTTTTTCCTGAATATATTCAGGAAAAAACGCATACGCCCTTTTTGGCCAACCAAGCAACCTGGAAAGGCAAATCAGCGCTACAAAGAAGTCTCGCTTCCCATCGGTCAAAAGGGCCATGCTGAAAAAAGTGTCAAAAGCAGAAATGCAGGACAGGCCATGGAGAAATGGGAGCCTTGCTACACTGATGGGCGGGATGTAAATTGCCAAGAGCCACTCCGGAGAAGTGCCCGGTGAGTCCTGAAACATCTGAAAAACACAGCTTAGAGAGCATAGGGCACTTCCACTCATGGGGGTATAAATTGGGAAAATTAAAAATCAGCAAGACACAAGCACCCCAAAGTTTAGGGCTGCTCTGTTGACCAGGACCTCGACTTCATTCCACCTTAAATATCCCAGGAAAGAGAAAAATGGATAAAGAAGTTGTGGTCCTTATGTACAATGGAATATCACTCAGCCATGAAATCAATGTCGTAAGGTTAGTAGCAGCATGCTGAGTGGATTTAGGTACGACGATTCTAAGTGAAATAAGTCACACAGAAAAGGACACTTCTCATAAGGTATCACTGATAGAGGGAATGTAAAAACCGTTACACTTGAACTGAATTACAAAACAGAACAGAGTCACACATGCAGAAAACACACTATAGCTGCTTAACGGGAAAGGGGAGGTGGGGTGATACATAAAACAAGGGTATCAAATTAGCTCAGATACCGTTCCATAAACCCAATATGTAATAGACAAGACCTACTCCTTGCTCAGAGAACTGGACTCAACACGCCCTATTCACCGCACAAGAATATATCTGACTAATAATAATCGTAAAACCTATGTATTGATATCTCTCTGTTAGTGTGTCAAGTGGGTGTAAAGCGGCATAAACACAGCAGTGAAAAGCAGCTAAACCCCATTATAAAAATAAATTACTTTGAAACACCCATGAAACAAAGACAGTGAAAGAGAGAGAAATTCTTACACAATGCGTTCAGGGGCTGTGATGCAACCTGGATTGACCATATCTAGACGCACAGCTGGATGAGACATAAGGGTGGACACTCTTGGGGCTGAGAGGTTTGGTGAGGTTGGGTGAGCAAACGCAGACCCTTTAAAGTAATACTGCATGGTACCCATCGCATGGGTCCCAAATCTCCAGGTTCAAGGGCATCTTCCTACATCAAAAACATGCATGAGAAACCCAGAAGATGGTACACCGTGTGATGGGGAAAGGTTTCTAAAACGCACCTCATTTCTCATCTCCTTGTGCCCGGGTTCGCCATTCCAGCCGCTTTACTAGCAAGCTCCCTACTTGGAGCATCAGCACCTTTAACCTCCTGTTCCATACAGGTTGCAATTTGTCCTGAGGATAAACGGGAAGACGTGGAACCAACGAGAGACTAGCTCTTGGTGTTGGGACAGGCACAGGTCACTCTATTTTCCCATCAGAAAGAAGAATTAACCACAGGCTCAGCCTGCCCCCCGGAACCAGAACAGGGCCTGAAGCCATTCTGCGATTTTGCGGCCAGCTCCCATAAAAACGAGTTGTAGAATGGAGGTTCAGGGCACTGCAATTCACAAACCTGCAGAGTTATAAATGATAACTCTCGTCCACAAATATATTGAGGGAAGGCAAAGAAGAGGATTTGAAATCAAGGCAGAATTGCAGGAAACAGATTTCAGGAGGTAGATACGAATCGCCTTTAAAGCACATGAAAAGCGGCAAAACGTTGACAATGATGCCCTTGGCCAAAAAGGGCGTATGCGTTTTTTCCTGAATAGATTCAGGAAAAAACGCATACGCCCTTTTTGGCCAACCAAGCAACCTGGAAAGGCAAATCAGCGCTACAAAGAAGTCTCGCTTCCCATCGGTCAAAAGGGCCATGCTGAAAAAAGTGTCAAAAGCAGAAATGCAGGACAGGCCATGGAGAAATGGGAGCCTTGCTACACTGATGGGCGGGATGTAAATTGCCAAGAGCCACTCCGGAGAAGTGCCCGGTGAGTCCTGAAACATCTGAAAAACACAGCTTAGAGAGCATAGGGCACTTCCACTCATGGGGGTATAAATTGGGAAAATTATAAATCAGCAAGACACAAGCACCCCAAAGTTTAGGGATGCTCTGTTGACCAGGACCTCGACTTCATTCCACCTTAAATATCCCAGGAAAGAGAAAAATGGATAAAGAAGTTGTGGTCCTTATGTACAATGGAATATCACTCAGAAATGAAATCAATGTCGTAAGGTTAGTAGCAGCATGATGAGTGGATTTAGGTACGACGATTCTAAGTGAAATAAGTCACACAGAAAAGGACACTTCTCATAAGGTATCACTGATAGAGGGAATGTAAAAACCGTTACACTTGAACTGAATTACAAAACAGAACAGAGTCACACATGCAGAAAACACACTATGGCTGCTTAACGGGAAAGGTGAGGTGGGGTGATACATAAAACAAGGGTATCAAATTAGCTCAGATACCGTTCCATAAACCCAATATGTAATAGACAAGACCTACTCCTTGCTCAGAGAACTGGACTCAACACACCCTATTCACCGCACAAGAATATATCTGACTAGTAATAATCGTAAAACCTATGTATTGATATCTCTCTGTTAGTGTGTCAAGTGGGTGTAAAGCGGCATAAACACAGCAGTGAAAAGCAGCTAAACCCCATTATAAAAATAAATTACTTTGAAACACCCATGAAACAAAGACAGTGAAAGAGAGAGAAATTCTTACACAATGCGTTCAGGGGCTGTGATGCAACCTGGATTGACCATATCTAGATGCACAGCTGGATGAGACATAAGGGTGGACAGTCTTGGGGCTGAGAGGTTTGGTGAGGTTGGGTGAGCAAACGCAGACCCTTTAAAGTAATACTGCGTGGTACCCATCGCATGGGTCCCAAATCTCCAGGTTCAAGGGCATCTTCCTACATCCAAAACATGCATGAGAAACCCAGAAGATGGTACACCGTGTGATGGGGAAAGGTTTCTAAAACGCACCTCATTTCTCATCTCCTTGTGCCCGGGTTCGCCATTCCAGCCACTTTACTAGCAAGCTCCCTACTTGGAGCATCAGCACCTTTAACCTCCTGTTCCGTACAGGTTGCAATTTGTCCTGAGGATAAACGGGAAGACGTGGAACCAACGAGAGACTAGCTCTTGGTGTTGGGACAGGCACAGGTCACTCTATTTTCCCATCAGAAAGAAGAATTAACCACAGGCTCAGCCTGCCCCCCGGAACCAGAACAGGGCCTGAAGCCATTCTGCGATTTTGCGGCCAGCTCCCATAAAAACGAGTTGTAGAATGGAGGTTCAGGGCACTGCAATTCACAAACCTGCAGAGTTATAAATGATAACTCTCGTCCACAAATATATTGAGAGAAGGCAAAGAAGAGGATTTGAAATCAAGGCAGAATTGCAGGAAACAGATTTCAGGAGGTAGATACGAATCGCCTTTAAAGCACATGAAAAGCGGCAAAACGTTGACAATGATGCCCTTGGCCAAAAAGGGCGTATGCGTTTTTTCCTGAATAGATTCAGGAAAAAACGCATACGCCCTTTTTGGCCAACCAAGCAACCTGGAAAGGCAAATCAGCGCTACAAAGAAGTCTCGCTTCCCATCGGTCAAAAGGGCCATGCTGAAAAAAAGTGTCAAAAGCAGAAATGCAGGACAGGCCATGGAGAAATGGGAGCCTTGCTACACTGATGGGCGGGATGTAAATTGCCAAGAGCCACTCTGGAGAAGTGTCCGGTGAGTCCTGAAACATCTGAAAAACACAGCTTAGAGAGCATAGGGCACTTCCACTCATGGGGGTATAAATTGGGAAAATTAAAAATCAGCAAGACTCAAGCACCCCAAAGTTTAGGGCTGCTCTGTTGACCAGGACCTCCACTTCATTCCACCTTAAATATCCCAGGAAAGAGAAAAATGGATAAAGAAGTTGTGGTCCTTATGTACAATGGAATATCACTCAGCCATGAAATCAATGTCGTAAGGTTAGTAGCAGCATGATGAGTGGATTTAGGTACGACGATTCTAAGTGAAATAAGTCACACAGAAAAGGACACTTCTCATAAGGTATCACTGATAGAGGGAATGTAAAAACCGTTACACTTGAACTGAATTACAAAACAGAACAGAGTCACACATGCAGAAAACACACTATGGCTGCTTAACGGGAAAGGGGAGGTGGGGTGATACATAAAACAAGGGTATCAAATTAGCTCAGATACCGTTCCATAAACCCAATATGTAATAGACAAGACCTACTCCTTGCTCAGAGAACTGGACTCAACACGCCCTATTCACCGCACAAGAATATATCTGACTAATAATAATCGTAAAACCTATGTATTGATATCTCTCTGTTAGTGTGTCAAGTGGGTGTAAAGCGGCATAAACACAGCAGTGAAAAGCAGCTAAACCCCATTATAAAAATAAATTACTTTGAAACACCCATGAAACAAAGACAGTGAAAGAGAGAGAAATTCTTACACAATGCGTTCAGGGGCTGTGATGCAACCTGGATTGACCATATCTAGACGCACAGCTGGATGAGACATAAGGGTGGACACTCTTGGGGCTGAGAGGTTTGGTGAGGTTGGGTGAGCAAACGCAGACCCTTTAAAGTAATACTGCGTGGTACCCATCGCATGGGTCCCAAATCTCCAGGTTCAAGGGCATCTTCCTACATCGAAAACATGCATGAGAAACCCAGAAGATAGTACACCGTATGATGGGGAAAGGTTTCTAAAACGCACCTCATTTCTCATCTCCTTGTGCCCGGGTTAGCCATTCCAGCCGCTTTACTAGCAATCTCCCTACTTGGAGCATCAGCACCTTTAACCTCCTGTTCCGTACAGGTTGCAATTTGTCCTGAGGATGAACGGGAAGACGGGGAACCAACGAGAGACTAGCTCTTGGTGTCGGGACAGGCACAGGTCACTCTATTTTCCCATCAGGAAGAAGAATTAACCACAGGCTCAGTCTGCCCCCCGGAACCAGAACAGGGCCTGAAGCCATCCTGCGCTTTTGCGGCCAGCTCCCAAAAAAGCGAGTTGTAAAATGGAGCTTCAGGGCACTGCAATTCACAAACCTGCAGAGTTATAAATGATAACTCTCGTCCACAAATATATTGAGGGAAGGCAAAGAAGAGGATTTGAAATCAAGGCAGAATTGCACGAAACAGATTTCAGGAGGTAGATACGAATCGCCTTTAAAGCACATGAAAAGCGGCAAAACGTTGACAATGATGCCCTTGGCCAAAAAGGGCGTATGCGTTTTTTCCTGAATATATTCAGGAAAAAACGCATACGCCCTTTTTGGCCAACCAAGCAACCTGGAAAGGCAAATCAGCGCTACAGAGAAGCCTCGCTTCCCATCGGTCAAAAGGGCCATGCTGAAAAAAGTGTCAAAACCAGAAATGCAGGACAGGCCATGGAGAAATGGGAGCCTTGCTACACTGATGGGCGGGATGTAAATTGCCAACAGCCACTCTGGAGAAGTGTACGGTGTGTCCTGAAACATCTGAAAAACACAGCTTAGAGAGCATAGGGCACTTCGACTCATGGGGGTATAAATTGGGAAAATTAAAAATCAGCAAGACACAAGCACCCCAAAGTTGAGGGCTGCTCTGTTGACAAGGACCTCCACTTCATTCCACCTTAAATATCCCAGGAAAGAGAAAAATGGATAAAGAAGTTGTGGTCCTTATGTACAATGGAATATCACTCAGCCATGAAATCAATGTCATAAGGTTAGTAGCAGCATGATGAGTGGATTTAGGTACGACGATTCTAACTGAAATAAGTCACACAGAAAAGGACACTTCTCATAAGGTATCACTGATAGAGGGAATGTAAAAACCGTTACACTTGAACTGAATTACAAAACAGAACAGAGTCACACATGCAGAAAACAGACTATGGCTTCTTAACGGGAAAGGTGAGGTGGGGTGATACATAAAACAAGGGTATCAAATTAGCTCAGATACCGTTCCATAAACCCAATATGTAGTAGACAAGACCTACTCCTTGCTCAGAGAACTGGACTCAACACGCCCTATTCACCGCACAAGAATATATCTGACTAGTAATAATCTTAAAACCTATGTATTGATATCTCTCTGTTAGTGTGTCAAGTGGGTGTAAAGCGGCATAAACACAGCCGTGAAAAGCAGCTAAACCCCATTATGAAAATAAATTACTTTGAAAAACCCATGAAACAACGGCAGTGAAAGAGATAGAAATTCTTACACAATGAGTTCAGGGGCTGTGATGCAACCTGGATTGACCATATCTAGACCCACAGCTGGATGAGACATAAGGGTGGACACTCTTGGGGCTGAGAGGTTTGGTGAGGTTGGGTGAGCAAACGCAGACCCTTTAAAGTAATACGGCGTGGTACCCATCGCATGGGTCCCAAATCTCCAGGTTCAAGGGCATCTTCCTACATCGAAAACATGCATGAGAAACCCAGAAGATGGTACACCGTGTGATGGGGAAAGGTTTCTAAAACGCACCTCATTTCTCATCTCCTTGTGCCCGGGTTCGCCATTCCAGCCGCTTTACTAGCAATCTCCCTACTTGGAGCATCAGCACCTTTAACCTCCTGTTCCGTACAGGTTGCAATTTGTCCTGAGGATGAACGGGAAGACGGGGAACCAACGAGAGACTAGCTCTTGGTGTCGGGACAGGCACAGGTCACTCTATTTTCCCATCAGGAAGAAGAATTAACCACAGGCTCAGCCTGCCCCCCGGAACCAGAACAGGGCCTGAAGCCATCCTGCGCTTTTGCGGCCAGCTCCCAAAAAAGCGAGTTGTAAAATGGAGGTTCAGGGCACTGCAATTCACAAACCTGCAGAGTTATAAATGATAACTCTCGTCCACAAATATATTGAGGGAAGGCAAAGAAGAAGATTTGAAATCAAGGCAGAATTGCACGAAACAGATTTCAGGAGGTAGATACGAATCGCCTTTAAAGCACATGAAAAGCGGCAAAACGTTGACAATGATGCCCTTGGCCAAAAAGGGCGTATGCGTTTTTTCCTGAATATATTCAGGAAAAAACGCATACGCCCTTTTTGGCCAACCAAGCAACCTGGAAAGGCAAATCAGCGCTACAGAGAAGTCTCGCTTCCCATCGGTCAAAAGGGCCATGCTGAAAAAAGTGTCAAAACCAGAAATGCAGGACAGGCCATGGAGAAATGGGAGCCTTGCTACACTGATGGGCGGGATGTAAATTGCCAACAGCCACTCTGGAGAAGTGTACGGTGTGTCCTGAAACATCTGAAAAACACAGCTTAGAGAGCATAGGGCACTTCCACTCATGGGGGTATAAATTGGGAAAATTAAAAATCAGCAAGACACAAGCACCCCAAAGTTGAGGGCTGCTCTGTTGACAAGGACCTCCACTTCATTCCAACTTAAATATCCCAGGAAAGAGAAAAATGGATAAAGAAGTTGTGGTCCTTATGTACAATGGAATATCATTCAGCCATGAAATCAATGTCATAAGGTTAGTAGCAGCATGATGAGTGGATTTAGGTACGACGATTCTAAGTGAAATAAGTCACACAGAAAAGGACACTTCTCATAAGGTATCACTGATAGAGGGAATGTAAAAACCGTTACACTTGAACTGAATTACAAAACAGAACAGAGTCACACATGCAGAAAACAGACTATGGCTTCTTAACGGGAAAGGTGAGGTGGGGTGATACATAAAACAAGGGTATCAAATTAGCTCAGATACCGTTCCATAAACCCAATATGTAGTAGACAAGACCTACTCCTTGCTCAGAGAACTGGACTCAACACGCCCTATTCACCGCACAAGAATATATCTGACTAGTAATAATCTTAAAACCTATGTATTGATATCTCTCTGTTAGTGTGTCAAGTGGGTGTAAAGCGGCATAAACACAGCCGTGAAAAGCAGCTAAACCCCATTATGAAAATAAATTACTTTGAAAAACCCATGAAACAACGGCAGTGAAAGAGATAGAAATTCTTACACAATGAGTTCAGGGGCTGTGATGCAACCTGGATTGACCATATCTAGACCCACAGCTGGATGAGACATAAGGGTGGACACTCTTGGGGCTGAGAGGTTTGGTGAGGTTGGGTGAGCAAACGCAGACCCTTTAAAGTAATACGGCGTGGTACCCATCGCATGGGTCCCAAATCTCCAGGTTCAAGGGCATCTTCCTACATCGAAAACATGCATGAGAAACCCAGAAGATGGTACACCGTGTGATGGGGAAAGGTTTCTAAAACGCACCTCATTTCTCATCTCCTTGTGCCCGGGTTCGCCATTCCAGCCGCTTTACTAGCAATCTCCCTACTTGGAGCATCAGCACCTTTAACCTCCTGTTCCGTACAGGTTGCAATTTGTCCTGAGGATGAACGGGAAGACGGGGAACCAACGAGAGACTAGCTCTTGGTGTCGGGACAGGCACAGGTCACTCTATTTTCCCATCAGGAAGAAGAATTAACCACAGGCTCAGCCTGCCCCCCGGAACCAGAACAGGGCCTGAAGCCATCCTGCGCTTTTGCGGCCAGCTCCCAAAAAAGCGAGTTGTAAAATGGAGGTTCAGGGCACTGCAATTCACAAACCTGCAGAGTTATAAATGATAACTCTCGTCCACAAATATATTGAGGGAAGGCAAAGAAGAAGATTTGAAATCAAGGCAGAATTGCACGAAACAGATTTCAGGAGGTAGATACGAATCGCCTTTAAAGCACATGAAAAGCGGCAAAACGTTGACAATGATGCCCTTGGCCAAAAAGGGCGTATGCGTTTTTTCCTGAATATATTCAGGAAAAAACGCATACGCCCTTTTTGGCCAACCAAGCAACCTGGAAAGGCAAATCAGCGCTACAGAGAAGTCTCGCTTCCCATCGGTCAAAAGGGCCATGCTGAAAAAAGTGTCAAAACCAGAAATGCAGGACAGGCCATGGAGAAATGGGAGCCTTGCTACACTGATGGGCGGGATGTAAATTGCCAACAGCCACTCTGGAGAAGTGTACGGTGTGTCCTGAAACATCTGAAAAACACAGCTTAGAGAGCATAGGGCACTTCCACTCATGGGGGTATAAATTGGGAAAATTAAAAATCAGCAAGACACAAGCACCCCAAAGTTGAGGGCTGCTCTGTTGACAAGGACCTCCACTTCATTCCAACTTAAATATCCCAGGAAAGAGAAAAATGGATAAAGAAGTTGTGGTCCTTATGTACAATGGAATATCATTCAGCCATGAAATCAATGTCATAAGGTTAGTAGCAGCATGATGAGTGGATTTAGGTACGACGATTCTAAGTGAAATAAGTCACACAGAAAAGGACACTTCTCATAAGGTATCACTGATAGAGGGAATGTAAAAACCGTTACACTTGAACTGAATTACAAAACAGAACAGAGTCACACATGCAGAAAACAGACTATGGCTTCTTAACGGGAAAGGTGAGGTGGGGTGATACATAAAACAAGGGTATCAAATTAGCTCAGATACCGTTCCATAAACCCAATATGTAGTAGACAAGACCTACTCCTTGCTCAGAGAACTGGACTCAACACGCCCTATTCACCGCACAAGAATATATCTGACTAGTAATAATCTTAAAACCTATGTATTGATATCTCTCTGTTAGTGTGTCAAGTGGGTGTAAAGCGGCATAAACACAGCCGTGAAAAGCAGCTAAACCCCATTATGAAAATAAATTACTTTGAAAAACCCATGAAACAACGGCAGTGAAAGAGATAGAAATTCTTACACAATGAGTTCAGGGGCTGTGATGCAACCTGGATTGACCATATCTAGACCCACAGCTGGATGAGACATAAGGGTGGACACTCTTGGGGCTGAGAGGTTTGGTGAGGTTGGGTGAGCAAACGCAGACCCTTTAAAGTAATACGGCGTGGTACCCATCGCATGGGTCCCAAATCTCCAGGTTCAAGGGCATCTTCCTACATCGAAAACATGCATGAGAAACCCAGAAGATGGTACACCGTGTGATGGGGAAAGGTTTCTAAAACGCACCTCATTTCTCATCTCCTTGTGCCCGGGTTCGCCATTCCAGCCGCTTTACTAGCAATCTCCCTACTTGGAGCATCAGCACCTTTAACCTCCTGTTCCGTACAGGTTGCAATTTGTCCTGAGGATGAACGGGAAGACGGGGAACCAACGAGAGACTAGCTCTTGGTGTCGGGACAGGCACAGGTCACTCTATTTTCCCATCAGGAAGAAGAATTAACCACAGGCTCAGCCTGCCCCCCGGAACCAGAACAGGGCCTGAAGCCATCCTGCGCTTTTGCGGCCAGCTCCCAAAAAAGCGAGTTGTAAAATGGAGGTTCAGGGCACTGCAATTCACAAACCTGCAGAGTTATAAATGATAACTCTCGTCCACAAATATATTGAGGGAAGGCAAAGAAGAAGATTTGAAATCAAGGCAGAATTGCACGAAACAGATTTCAGGAGGTAGATACGAATCGCCTTTAAAGCACATGAAAAGCGGCAAAACGTTGACAATGATGCCCTTGGCCAAAAAGGGCGTATGCGTTTTTTCCTGAATATATTCAGGAAAAAACGCATACGCCCTTTTTGGCCAACCAAGCAACCTGGAAAGGCAAATCAGCGCTACAGAGAAGTCTCGCTTCCCATCGGTCAAAAGGGCCATGCTGAAAAAAGTGTCAAAACCAGAAATGCAGGACAGGCCATGGAGAAATGGGAGCCTTGCTACACTGATGGGCGGGATGTAAATTGCCAACAGCCACTCTGGAGAAGTGTACGGTGTGTCCTGAAACATCTGAAAAACACAGCTTAGAGAGCATAGGGCACTTCCACTCATGGGGGTATAAATTGGGAAAATTAAAAATCAGCAAGACACAAGCACCCCAAAGTTGAGGGCTGCTCTGTTGACAAGGACCTCCACTTCATTCCAACTTAAATATCCCAGGAAAGAGAAAAATGGATAAAGAAGTTGTGGTCCTTATGTACAATGGAATATCATTCAGCCATGAAATCAATGTCATAAGGTTAGTAGCAGCATGATGAGTGGATTTAGGTACGACGATTCTAAGTGAAATAAGTCACACAGAAAAGGACACTTCTCATAAGGTATCACTGATAGAGGGAATGTAAAAACCGTTACACTTGAACTGAATTACAAAACAGAACAGAGTCACACATGCAGAAAACAGACTATGGCTGCTTAACGGGAAAGGTGAGGTGGGGTGATACATAAAACAAGGGTATCAAATTAGCTCAGATACCGTTCCATAAACCCAATATGTAGTAGACAAGACCTACTCCTTGCTCATAGAACTGGACTCAACACGCCCTATTCACCGCACAAGAATATATCTGACTAGTAATAATCTTAAAACCTATGTATTGATATCTCTCTGTTAGTGTGTCAAGTGGGTGTAAAGCGGCATAAACACAGCCGTGAAAAGCAGCTAAACCCCATTATGAAAATAAATTACTTTGAAAAACCCATGAAACAACGACAGTGAAAGAGATAGAAATTCTTACACAATGAGTTCAGGGGCTGTGATGCAACCTGGATTGACCATATCTAGACCCACAGCTGGATGAGACATAAGGGTGGACACTCTTGGGGCTGAGAGGTTTGGTGAGGTTGGGTGAGCAAACACAGACCCTTTAAAGTAATACGGCGTGGTATCCATCGCATGGGTCCCAAATCTCCAGGTTCAAGGGCATCTTCCTACATCGAAAACATGCATGAGAAACCCAGAAGATGGTACACCGTGTGATGGGGAAAGGTTTCTAAAACGCACCTCATTTCTCATCTCCTTGTGCCCGGGTTCGCCATTCCAGCCACTTTACTAGCAATCTCCCTACTTGGAGCATCAGCACCTTTAACCTCCTGTTCCGTACAGGTTGCAATTTGTCCTGAGGATGAACGGGAAGACGGGGAACCAACGAGAGACTAGCTCTTGGTGTTGGGACAGGCACAGGTCACTCTATTTTCCCATCAGGAAGAAGAATTAACCACAGGCTCAGCCTGCCCCCCGGAACCAGAACAGGGCCTGAAGCCATCCTGCGCTTTTGCGGCCAGCTCCCAAAAAAGCGAGTTGTAAAATGGAGGTTCAGGGCACTGCAATTCACAAACCTGCAGAGTTATAAATGATAACTCTCGTCCACAAATATATTGAGGGAAGGCAAAGAAGAGGATTTGAAATCAAGGCAGAATTGCAGGAAACAGATTTCAGGAGGTAGATTCGAATCGCCTTTAAAGCACATGAAAAGCGGCAAAATGTTGACAATGATGCCCTTGGCCAAAAAGGGCGTATGCGTTTTTTCCTGAATATATTCAGGAAAAAACGCATACGCCCTTTTTGGCCAACCAAGCAACCTGGAAAGGCAAATCAGCGCTACAAAGAAGACTCGCTTCCCATCGGTCAAAAGGGCCATGCTGAAAAAAGTGTCAAAACCAGAAATGCAGGAAAGGCCATGGAGAAATGAGAGCCTTGCTACACTGATGGGCGGGATGTAAATTGCCAACAGCCACTCTGGAGAAGTGTACGGTGTGTCCTGAAACATCTGAAAAACACAGCTTAGAGAGCATAGGGCACTTCCACTCATGGGGGTATAAATTGGGAAAATGAAAAATCAGCAAGACACAAGCACCCCAAAGTTTAGGGCTGCTCTGTTGACAAGGACCTCCACTTCATTCCACCTTAAATATCCAAGGAAAGAGAAAAATGGATAAAGAAGTTGTGGTCCTTATGTACAATGGAATATCACTCAGCCATGAAATCAATGTCATAAGGTTAGTAGCAGCATGATGAGTGGATTTAGGTACGACGATTCTAACTGAAATAAGTCACACAGAAAAGGACACTTCTCATAAGGTATCACTTATAGAGGGACTGTAAAAACCGTTACACTTGAACTGAATTACAAAACAGAACAGAGTCACACATGCAGAAAACAGACTATGGCTGCTTAACGGGAAATGTGAGGTGTGGTGATACATAAAACAAGGGTATCAAATTAGCTCAGATACCATTCCATAAACCCAATATGTAGTAGACAAGACCTACTCCTTGCTCAGAGAACTGGACTCAACACGCCTTATTCACCGCACAAGAATATATCTGACTAGTAATAATCTTAAAACCTATGTATTGATATCTCTCTGTTAGTGTGTCAAGTGGGTGTAAACCGGCATAAACACAGCAGTGAAAAGCAGCTAAACCCCATTATGAAAATAAATTACTTTGAAAAACCCATGAAACAACGACAGTGAAAGAGAGAGAAATTCTTACACAATGCGTTCAGGGGCTGTGATGCAACCTGGATTGACCATATCTAGACCCACAGCTGGATGAGACATAAGGGTGGACACTCTTGGGGCTGAGAGGTTTGGTGAGGTTGGGTGAGCAAACGCAGACCCTTTAAAGTAATACGGCGTGGTACCCATCGCATGGGTCCCAAATCTCCAGGTTCAAGGGCATCTTCCTACATCGAAAACATGCATGAGAAACCCAGAAGATGGTACACCGTGTGATGGGGAAAGGTTTCTAAAACGCACCTCATTTCTCATCTCCTTGTGCCCGGGTTCGCCATTCCAGCCGCTTTACTAGCAATCTCCCTACTTGGAGCATCAGCACCTTTAACCTCCTGTTCCGTACAGGTTGCAATTTGTCCTGAGGATGAACGGGAAGACGGGGAACCAACGAGAGACTAGCTCTTGGTGTCGGGACAGGCACAGGTCACTCTATTTTCCCATCAGGAAGAAGAATTAACCACAGGCTCAGCCTGCCCCCCGGAACCAGAACAGGGCCTGAAGCCATCCTGCGCTTTTGCGGCCAGCTCCCAAAAAAGCGAGTTGTAAAATGGAGGTTCAGGGCACTGCAATTCACAAACCTGCAGAGTTATAAATGATAACTCTCGTCCACAAATATATTGAGGGAAGGCAAAGAAGAGGATTTGAAATCAAGGCAGAATTGCACGAAACAGATTTCAGGAGGTAGATACGAATCGCCTTTAAAGCACATGAAAAGCGGCAAAACGTTGACAATGATGCCCTTGGCCAAAAAGGGCGTATGCGTTTTTTCCTGAATATATTCAGGAAAAAACGCATACGCCCTTTTTGGCCAACCAAGCAACCTGGAAAGGCAAATCAGCGCTACAGAGAAGTCTCGCTTCCCATCGGTCAAAAGGGCCATGCTGAAAAAAGTGTCAAAACCAGAAATGCAGGACAGGCCATGGAGAAATGGGAGCCTTGCTACACTGATGGGCGGGATGTAAATTGCCAACAGCCACTCTGGAGAAGTGTACGGTGCTTCCTGAAACATCTGAAAAACACAGCTTAGAGAGCATAGGGCACTTCCACTCATGGGGGTATAAATTGGGAAAATGAAAAATCAGCAAGACACAAGCACCCCAAAGTTTAGGGCTGCTCTGTTGACAAGGACCTCCACTTCATTCCACCTTAAATATCCAAGGAAAGAGAAAAATGGATAAAGAAGTTGTGGTCCTTATGTACAATGGAATATCACTCAGCCATGAAATCAATGTCATAAGGTTAGTAGCAGCATGATGAGTGGATTTAGGTACGACGATTCTAACTGAAATAAGTCACACAGAAAAGGACACTTCTCATAAGGTATCACTGATAGAGGGAATGTAAAAACCGTTACACTTGAACTGAATTACAAAACAGAACAGAGTCACACATGCAGAAAACACACTATGGCTGCTTAACGGGAAAGGTGAGGTGGGGTGATACATAAAACAAGCGTTTCAAATTAGCTCAGATACCGTTCCATAAGCCCAATATGTAATAGACAAGACCTACTCCTTGCTCAGAGAACTGGACTCAACACGCCCTATTCACCGCACAAGAATATATCTGACTAGTAATAATCTTAAAACCTATGTATTGATATCTCTCTGTTAGTGTGTCAAGTGGGTGTAAAGCGGCATAAACACAGCAGTGAAAAGCAGCTAAACCCCATTATGAAAATAAATTACTTTGAAAAACCCATGAAACAACGACAGTGAAAGAGAGAGAAATTCTTACACAATGCGTTCAGGGGCTGTGATGCAACCTGGATTGACCATATCTAGACCCACAGCTGGATGAGACATAAGGGTGGACACTCTTGGGGCTGAGAGGTTTGGTGAGGTTGGGTGAGCAAACGCAGACCCTTTAAAGTAATACGGCGTGGTACCCATCGCATGGGTCCCAAATCTCCAGGTTCAAGGGCATCTTCCTACATCGAAAACATGCATGAGAAACCCAGAAGATGGTACACCGTGTGATGGGGAAAGGTTTCTAAAACGCACCTCATTTCTCATCTCCTTGTGCCCGGGTTCGCCATTCCAGCCGCTTTACTAGCAATCTCCCTACTTGGAGCATCAGCACCTTTAACCTCCTGTTCCGTACAGGTTGCAATTTGTCCTGAGGATGAACGGGAAGACGGGGAACCAACGAGAGACTAGCTCTTGGTGTCGGGACAGGCACAGGTCACTCTATTTTCCCATCAGGAAGAAGAATTAACCACAGGCTCAGCCTGCCCCCCGGAACCAGAACAGGGCCTGAAGCCATCCTGCGCTTTTGCGGCCAGCTCCCAAAAAAGCGAGTTGTAAAATGGAGGTTCAGGGCACTGCAATTCACAAACCTGCAGAGTTATAAATGATAACTCTCGTCCACAAATATATTGAGGGAAGGCAAAGAAGAGGATTTGAAATCAAGGCAGAATTGCACGAAACAGATTTCAGGAGGTAGATACGAATCGCCTTTAAAGCACATGAAAAGCGGCAAAACGTTGACAATGATGCCCTTGGCCAAAAAGGGCGTATGCGTTTTTTCCTGAATATATTCAGGAAAAAACGCATACGCCCTTTTTGGCCAACCAAGCAACCTGGAAAGGCAAATCAGCGCTACAGAGAAGTCTCGCTTCCCATCGGTCAAAAGGGCCATGCTGAAAAAAGTGTCAAAACCAGAAATGCAGGAGAGGCCATGGAGAAATGGGAGCCTTGCTACACTGATGGGCGGGATGTAAATTGCCAACAGCCACTCTGGAGAAGTGTACGGTGTGTCCTGAAACATCTGAAAAACACAGCTTAGAGAGCATAGGGCACTTCCACTCATGGGGGTATAAATTGGGAAAAAGAAAAATCAGCAAGACACAAGCACCCCAAAGTTTAGGGCTGCTCTGTTGACAAGGACCTCCACTTCATTCCACCTTAAATATCCCAGGAAAGAGAAAAATGGATAAAGAAGTTGTGGTCCTTATGTACCATGGAATATCACTCAGCCATGAAATCAATATCATAAGGTTAGTAGCAGCATGATGAGTGGATTTAGGTACGATGATTCTAACTGAAATAAGTCACACAGAAAAGGACACTTCTCATAAGGTATCACTGATAGAGGGACTGTAAAACCGTTACACTTGAACTGAATTACAAAACAGAACAGAGTCACACATGCAGAAAACAGACTATGGCTGCTTAACGGGAAATGTGAGGTGGGGTGATACATAAAACAAGGGTATCAAATTAGCTCAGATACCGTTCCATAAACCCAATATGTAGTAGACAAGACCTACTCCTTGCTCAGAGAACTGTACTCAACACGCCCTATTCACCGCACAAGAATATATCTGACTAGTAATAATCTTAAAACCTATGTATTGATATCTCTCTGTTAGTGTGTCAAGTGGGTGTAAAGCGGCATAAACACAGCTGTGAAAAGCAGCTAAACCCCATTATGAAAATAAATTACTTTGAAAAACCCATGAAACAACGACAGTGAAAGAGAGAGAAATTCTTACACAATGAGTTCAGGGGCTGTGATGCAACCTGGATTGACCATATCTAGACCCACAGCTGGATGAGACATAAGGGTGGACACTCTTGGGGCTGAGAGGTTTGGTGAGGTTGGGTGAGCAAACGCAGACCCTTTAAAGTAATACGGCGTGGTACCCATCGCATGGGTCCCAAATCTCCAGGTTCAAGGGCATCTTCCTACATCGAAAACATGCATGAGAAACCCAGAAGATGGTACACCGTGTGATGGGGAAAGGTTTCTAAAACGCACCTCATTTCTCATCTCCTTGTGCCCGGGTTCACCATTCCAGCCACTTTACTAGCAATCTCCCTACTTGGAGCATCAGCACCTTTAACCTCCTGTTCCGTACAGGTTGCAATTTGTCCTGAGGATGAACGGGAAGACGGGGAACCAACGAGAGACTAGCTCTTGGTGTTGGGACAGGCACAGGTCACTCTATTTTCCCATCAGGAAGAAGAATTAACCACAGGCTCAGCCTGCCCCCCGGAACCAGAACAGGGCCTGAAGCCATCCTGCGCTTTTGCGGCCAGCTCCCAAAAAAGCGAGTTGTAAAATGGAGGTTCAGGGCACTGCAATTCACAAACCTGCAGAGTTATAAATGATAACTCTCGTCCACAAATATATTGAGGGAAGGCAAAGAAGAGGATTTGAAATCAAGGCAGAATTGCAGGAAACAGATTTCAGGAGGTAGATACGAATCGCCTTTAAAGCACATGAAAAGCGGCAAAACGTTGACAATGATGCCCTTGGCCAAAAAGGGCGTATGCGTTTTTTCCTGAATATATTCAGGAAAAAACGCATACGCCCTTTTTGGCCAACCAAGCAACCTGGAAAGGCAAATCAGCGCTACAGAGAAGTCTCGCTTCCCATCGGTCAAAAGGGCCATGCTGAAAAAAGTGTCAAAACCAGAAATGCAGGAGAGGCCATGGAGAAATGGGAGCCTTGCTACACTGATGGGCGGGATGTAAATTGCCAACAGCCACTCTGGAGAAGTGTACGGTGTGTCCTGAAACATCTGAAAAACACAGCTTAGAGAGCATAGGGCACTTCCACTCATGGGGGTATAAATTGGGAAAATGAAAAATCAGCAAGACACAAGCACCCCAAAGTTTAGGGCTGCTCTGTTGACAAGGACCTCCACTTCATTCCACCTTAAATATCCCAGGAAAGAGAAAAATGGATAAAGAAGTTGTGGTCCTTATGTACCATGGAATATCACTCAGCCATGAAATCAATGTCATAAGGTTAGTAGCAGCATGATGAGTGGATTTAGGTACGATGATTCTAACTGAAATAAGTCACACAGAAAAGGACACTTCTCATAAGGTATCACTGATAGAGGGACTGTAAAAACCGTTACACTTGAACTGAATTACAAAACAGAACAGAGTCACACATGCAGAAAACAGACTATGGCTGCTTAACGGGAAATGTGAGGTGGGGTGATACATAAAACAAGGGTATCAAATTAGCTCAGATACCATTCCATAAACCCAATATGTAGTAGACAAGACCTACTCCTTGCTCAGAGAACTGGACTCAACACGCCCTATTCACCGCACAAGAATATATCTGACTAGTAATAATCTTAAAACCTATGTATTGATATCTCTCTGTTAGTGTGTCAAGTGGGTGTAAAGCGGCATAAACACAGCTGTGAAAAGCAGCTAAACCCCATTATGAAAATAAATTACTTTGAAAAACCCATGAAACAACGACAGTGAAAGAGAGAGAAATTCTTACACAATGAGTTCAGGGGCTGTGATGCAACCTGGATTGACCATATCTAGACCCACAGCTGGATGAGACATAAGGGTGGACACTCTTGGGGCTGAGAGGTTTGGTGAGGTTGGGTGAGCAAACGCAGACCCTTTAAAGTAATACGGCGTGGTACCCATCGCATGGGTCCCAAATCTCCAGGTTCAAGGGCATCTTCCTACATCGAAAACATGCATGAGAAACCCAGAAGATGGTACACCGTGTGATGGGGAAAGGTTTCTAAAACGCACCTCATTTCTCATCTCCTTGTGCCCGGGTTCGCCATTCCAGCCGCTTTACTAGCAATCTCCCTACTTGGAGCATCAGCACCTTTAACCTCCTGTTCCGTACAGGTTGCAATTTGTCCTGAGGATGAACGGGAATACGGGGAACCAACGAGAGACTAGCTCTTGGTGTCGGGACAGGCACAGGTCACTCTATTTTCCCATCAGGAAGAAGAATTAACCACAGGCTCAGCCTGCCCCCCGGAACCAGAACAGGGCCTGAAGCCATCCTGCGCTTTTGCGGCCAGCTCCCAAAAAAGCGAGTTGTAAAATGGAGGTTCAGGGCACTGCAATTCACAAACCTGCAGAGTTATAAATGATAACTCTCGTCCACAAATATATTGAGGGAAGGCAAAGAAGAGGATTTGAAATCAAGGCAGAATTGCACGAAACAGATTTCAGGAGGTAGATACGAATCGCCTTTAAAGCACATGAAAAGCGGCAAAACGTTGACAATGATGCCCTTGGCCAAAAAGGGCGTATGCGTTTTTTCCTGAATATATTCAGGAAAAAACGCATACGCCCTTTTTGGCCAACCAAGCAACCTGGAAAGGCAAATCAGCGCTACAGAGAAGTCTCGCTTCCCATCGGTCAAAAGGGCCATGCTGAAAAAAGTGTCAAAACCAGAAATGCAGGACAGGCCATGGAGAAATGGGAGCCTTGCTACACTGATGGGCGGGATGTAAATTGCCAACAGCCACTCTGGAGAAGTGTACGGTGTGTCCTGAAACATCTGAAAAACACAGCTTAGAGAGCATAGTGCACTTCCACTCATGGGGGTATAAATTGGGAAAATGAAAAATCAGCAAGACACAAGCACCCCAAAGTTTAGGGCTGCTCTGTTGACAAGGACCTCCACTTCATTCCACCTTAAATATCCAAGGAAAGAGAAAAATGGATAAAGAAGTTGTGGTCCTTATGTACAATGGAATATCACTCAGCCATGAAATCAATGTCATAATGTTAGTAGCAGCATGATGAGTGGATTTAGGTACGACGATTCTAAGTGAAATAAGTCACACAGAAAAGGACACTTCTCATAAGGTATCACTGATAGAGGGAATGTAAAAACCGTTACACTTGAACTGAATTACAAAACAGAACAGAGTCACACATGCAGAAAACACACTATGGCTGCTTAACGGGAAAGGTGAGGTGGGGTGATACATAAAACAAGCGTTTCAAATTAGCTCAGATACCGTTCCATAAGCCCAATATGTAATAGACAAGACCTACTCCTTGCTCAGAGAACTGGACTCAACACGCCCTATTCACCGCACAAGAATATATCTGACTAGTAATAATCTTAAAACCTATGTATTGATATCTCTCTGTTAGTGTGTCAAGTGGGTGTAAAGCGGCATAAACACAGCAGTGAAAAGCAGCTAAACCCCATTATGAAAATAAATTACTTTGAAAAACCCATTAAACAACGACAGTGAAAGAGAGAGAAATTCTTACACAATGCGTTCAGGGGCTGTGATGCAACCTGGATTGACCATATCTAGACCCACAGCTGGATGAGACATAAGGGTGGACACTCTTGGGGCTGAGAGGTTTGGTGAGGTTGGGTGAGCAAACGCAGAGTTTTTAAAGTAATACTGCATGGTACCCATCGCATGGGTCCCAAATCTCCAGCTTCAAGGGCATCTTCGTACATCGAAAACATGCATGAGAAACCCAGAAGATGGTACACCGTGTGATGGGGAAAGGTTTCTAAAACGCACCTCATTTGTCATCTCCTTGTGCCCGTGTTCGCCATTCCAGCCGCTTTACTAGCAAGCTCCCTACTTGGAGCATCAGCACCTTTAACCTCCTGTTCCGTACAGGTTGCAATTTGTCCTGAGGATGAACGGGAAGACGGGGAACCAACGAGAGATTAGCTCTTGGTGTCGGGACAGGCACAGGTCACTCTATTTTCCCATCAGGAAGAAGAATTAACCACAGGCTCAGCCTGCCCCCCGGAACCAGAACAGGGCCTGAAGCCATCCTGCGCTTTTGCGGCCAGCTCCCAAAAAAGCGAGTTGTAAAATGGAGGTTCAGGGCACTGCAATTCACAAACCTGCAGAGTTATAAATGATAACTCTCGTCCACAAATATATTGAGGGAAGGCAAAGAAGAGGATTTGAAATCAAGGCAGAATTGCACGAAACAGATTTCAGGAGGTAGATACGAATCGCCTTTAAAGCACATGAAAAGCGGCAAAACGTTGACAATGATGCCCTTGGCCAAAAAGGGCGTATGCGTTTTTTCCTGAATATATTCAGGAAAAAACGCATACGCCCTTTTTGGCCAACCAAGCAACCTGGAAAGGCAAATCAGCGCTACAGAGAAGTCTCGCTTCCCATCGGTCAAAAGGGCCATGCTGAAAAAAGTTTCAAAACCAGAAATGCAGGAGAGGCCATGGAGAAATGGGAGCCTTGCTACACTGATGGGCGGGATGTAAATTGCCAACAGCCACTCTGGAGAAGTGTACGGTGTGTCCTGAAACATCTGAAAAACACAGCTTAGAGAGCATAGGGCACTTCCACTCATGGGGGTATAAATTGGGAAAAAGAAAAATCAGCAAGACACAAGCACCCCAAAGTTGAGGGCTGCTCTGTTGACAAGGACCTCCACTTCATTCCACCTTAAATATCCAAGGAAAGAGAAAAATGGATAAAGAAGTTGTGGTCCTTATGTACAATGGAATATCACTCAGCCATGAAATCAATATCATAAGGTTAGTAGCAGCATGATGAGTGGATTTAGGTACGACGATTCTAAGTGAAATAAGTCACACAGAAAAGGACACTTCTCATAAGGTATCACTGATAGAGGGAATGTAAAAACCGTTACACTTGAACTGAATTACAAAACAGAACAGAGTCACACATGCAGAAAACAGACTATGGCTGCTTAACGGGAAAGGTGAGGTGGGGTGATACATAAAACAAGGGTATCAAATTAGCTCAGATACCGTTCCATAAACCCAATATGTAGTAGACAAGACCTACTCCTTGCTCAGAGAACTGTACTCAACACGCCCTATTCACCGCACAAGAATATATCTGACTAGTAATAATCTTAAAACCTATGTATTGATATCTCTCTGTTAGTGTGTCAAGTGGGTGTAAAGCGGCATAAACACAGCTGTGAAAAGCAGCTAAACCCCATTATGAAAATAAATTACTTTGAAAAACCCATGAAACAACGACAGTGAAAGAGAGAGAAATTCTTACACAATGAGTTCAGGGGCTGTGATGCAACCTGGATTGACCATATCTAGACCCACAGCTGGATGAGACATAAGGGTGGACACTCTTGGGGCTGAGAGGTTTGGTGAGGTTGGGTGAGCAAACGCAGACCCTTTAAAGTAATACGGCGTGGTACCCATCGCATGGGTCCCAAATCTCCAGGTTCAAGGGCATCTTCCTACATCGAAAACATGCATGAGAAACCCAGAAGATGGTACACCGTGTGATGGGGAAAGGTTTCTAAAACGCACCTCATTTCTCATCTCCTTGTGCCCGGGTTCGCCATTCCAGCCGCTTTACTAGCAATCTCCCTACTTGGAGCATCAGCACCTTTAACCTCCTGTTCCGTACAGGTTGCAATTTGTCCTGAGGATGAACGGGAAGACGGGGAACCAACGAGAGACTAGCTCTTGGTGTCGGGACAGGCACAGGTCACTCTATTTTCCCATCAGGAAGAAGAATTAACCACAGGCTCAGCCTGCCCCCCGGAACCAGAACAGGGCCTGAAGCCATCCTGCGCTTTTGCGGCCAGCTCCCAAAAAAGCGAGTTGTAAAATGGAGGTTCAGGGCACTGCAATTCACAAACCTGCAGAGTTATAAATGATAACTCTCGTCCACAAATATATTGAGGGAAGGCAAAGAAGAGGATTTGAAATCAAGGCAGAATTGCACGAAACAGATTTCAGGAGGTAGATACGAATCGCCTTTAAAGCACATGAAAAGCGGCAAAACGTTGACAATGATGCCCTTGGCCAAAAAGGGCGTATGCGTTTTTTCCTGAATATATTCAGGAAAAAACGCATACGCCCTTTTTGGCCAACCAAGCAACCTGGAAAGGCAAATCAGCGCTACAGAGAAGTCTCGCTTCCCATCGGTCAAAAGGGCCATGCTGAAAAAAGTGTCAAAACCAGAAATGCAGGACAGGCCATGGAGAAATGGGAGCCTTGCTACACTGATGGGCGGGATGTAAATTGCCAACAGCCACTCTGGAGAAGTGTACGGTGTGTCCTGAAACATCTGAAAAACACAGCTTAGAGAGCATAGTGCACTTCCACTCATGGGGGTATAAATTGGGAAAATGAAAAATCAGCAAGACACAAGCACCCCAAAGTTTAGGGCTGCTCTGTTGACAAGGACCTCCACTTCATTCCACCTTAAATATCCAAGGAAAGAGAAAAATGGATAAAGAAGTTGTGGTCCTTATGTACAATGGAATATCACTCAGCCATGAAATCAATGTCATAATGTTAGTAGCAGCATGATGAGTGGATTTAGGTACGACGATTCTAAGTGAAATAAGTCACACAGAAAAGGACACTTCTCATAAGGTATCACTGATAGAGGGAATGTAAAAACCGTTACACTTGAACTGAATTACAAAACAGAACAGAGTCACACATGCAGAAAACACACTATGGCTGCTTAACGGGAAAGGTGAGGTGGGGTGATACATAAAACAAGCGTTTCAAATTAGCTCAGATACCGTTCCATAAGCCCAATATGTAATAGACAAGACCTACTCCTTGCTCAGAGAACTGGACTCAACACGCCCTATTCACCGCACAAGAATATATCTGACTAGTAATAATCTTAAAACCTATGTATTGATATCTCTCTGTTAGTGTGTCAAGTGGGTGTAAAGCGGCATAAACACAGCAGTGAAAAGCAGCTAAACCCCATTATGAAAATAAATTACTTTGAAAAACCCATTAAACAACGACAGTGAAAGAGAGAGAAATTCTTACACAATGCGTTCAGGGGCTGTGATGCAACCTGGATTGACCATATCTAGACCCACAGCTGGATGAGACATAAGGGTGGACACTCTTGGGGCTGAGAGGTTTGGTGAGGTTGGGTGAGCAAACGCAGAGTTTTTAAAGTAATACTGCATGGTACCCATCGCATGGGTCCCAAATCTCCAGCTTCAAGGGCATCTTCGTACATCGAAAACATGCATGAGAAACCCAGAAGATGGTACACCGTGTGATGGGGAAAGGTTTCTAAAACGCACCTCATTTGTCATCTCCTTGTGCCCGTGTTCGCCATTCCAGCCGCTTTACTAGCAAGCTCCCTACTTGGAGCATCAGCACCTTTAACCTCCTGTTCCGTACAGGTTGCAATTTGTCCTGAGGATGAACGGGAAGACGGGGAACCAACGAGAGATTAGCTCTTGGTGTCGGGACAGGCACAGGTCACTCTATTTTCCCATCAGGAAGAAGAATTAACCACAGGCTCAGCCTGCCCCCCGGAACCAGAACAGGGCCTGAAGCCATCCTGCGCTTTTGCGGCCAGCTCCCAAAAAAGCGAGTTGTAAAATGGAGGTTCAGGGCACTGCAATTCACAAACCTGCAGAGTTATAAATGATAACTCTCGTCCACAAATATATTGAGGGAAGGCAAAGAAGAGGATTTGAAATCAAGGCAGAATTGCACGAAACAGATTTCAGGAGGTAGATACGAATCGCCTTTAAAGCACATGAAAAGCGGCAAAACGTTGACAATGATGCCCTTGGCCAAAAAGGGCGTATGCGTTTTTTCCTGAATATATTCAGGAAAAAACGCATACGCCCTTTTTGGCCAACCAAGCAACCTGGAAAGGCAAATCAGCGCTACAGAGAAGTCTCGCTTCCCATCGGTCAAAAGGGCCATGCTGAAAAAAGTTTCAAAACCAGAAATGCAGGAGAGGCCATGGAGAAATGGGAGCCTTGCTACACTGATGGGCGGGATGTAAATTGCCAACAGCCACTCTGGAGAAGTGTACGGTGTGTCCTGAAACATCTGAAAAACACAGCTTAGAGAGCATAGGGCACTTCCACTCATGGGGGTATAAATTGGGAAAAAGAAAAATCAGCAAGACACAAGCACCCCAAAGTTGAGGGCTGCTCTGTTGACAAGGACCTCCACTTCATTCCACCTTAAATATCCAAGGAAAGAGAAAAATGGATAAAGAAGTTGTGGTCCTTATGTACAATGGAATATCACTCAGCCATGAAATCAATATCATAAGGTTAGTAGCAGCATGATGAGTGGATTTAGGTACGACGATTCTAAGTGAAATAAGTCACACAGAAAAGGACACTTCTCATAAGGTATCACTGATAGAGGGAATGTAAAAACCGTTACACTTGAACTGAATTACAAAACAGAACAGAGTCACACATGCAGAAAACAGACTATGGCTGCTTAACGGGAAAGGTGAGGTGGGGTGATACATAAAACAAGGGTATCAAATTAGCTCAGATACCGTTCCATAAACCCAATATGTAGTAGACAAGACCTACTCCTTGCTCAGAGAACTGTACTCAACACGCCCTATTCACCGCACAAGAATATATCTGACTAGTAATAATCTTAAAACCTATGTATTGATATCTCTCTGTTAGTGTGTCAAGTGGGTGTAAAGGGGCATAAACACAGCCGTGAAAAGCAGCTAAACCCCATTATGAAAATAAATTACTTTGAAAAACCCATGAAACAACGACAGTGAAAGAGATAGAAATTCTTACACAATGAGTTCAGGGGCTGTGATGCAACCTGGATTGACCATATCTAGACCCACAGCTGGATGAGACATAAGGGTGGACACTCTTGGGGCTGAGAGGTTTGGTGAGGTTGGGTGAGCAAACGCAGACCCTTTAAAGTAATACGGCGTGGTACCCATCGCATGGGTCCCAAATCTCCAGGTTCAAGGGCATCTTCCTACATCGAAAACATGCATGAGAAACCCAGAAGATGGTACACCGTGTGATGGGGAAAGGTTTCTAAAACGCACCTCATTTCTCATCTCCTTGTGCCCGGGTTCGCCATTCCAGCCACTTTACTAGCAATCTCCCTACTTGGAGCATCAGCACCTTTAACCTCCTGTTCCGTACAGGTTGCAATTTGTCCTGAGGATGAACGGGAAGATGGGGAACCAACGAGAGACTAGCTCTTGGTGTTGGGACAGGCACAGGTCACTCTATTTTCCCATCAGGAAGAAGAATTAACCACAGGCTCAGCCTGCCCCCCGGAACCAGAACAGGGCCTGAAGCCATCCTGCGCTTTTGCGGCCAGCTCCCAAAAAAGCGAGTTGTAAAATGGAGGTTCAGGGCACTGCAATTCACAAACCTGCAGAGTTATAAATGATAACTCTCGTCCACAAATATATTGAGGGAAGGCAAAGAAGAGGATTTGAAATCAAGGCAGAATTGCAGGAAACAGATTTCAGGAGGTAGATTCGAATCGCCTTTAAAGCACATGAAAAGCGGCAAAATGTTGACAATGATGCCCTTGGCCAAAAAGGGCGTATGCGTTTTTTCCGGAATATATTCAGGAAAAAACGCATACGCCCTTTTTGGCCAACCAAGCAACCTGGAAAGGCAAATCAGCGCTACAAAGAAGTCTCGCTTCCCATCGGTCAAAAGGGCCATGCTGAAAAAAGTGTCAAAACCAGAAATGCAGGACAGGCCATGGAGAAATGGGAGCCTTGCTACACTGATGGGCGGGATGTAAATTGCCAACAGCCACTCTGGAGAAGTGTACGGTGTGTCCTGAAACATCTGAAAAACACATCTTAGAGAGCATAGGGCACTTCCACTCATGGGGGTATAAATTGGGAAAATGAAAAATCAGCAAGACACAAGCACCCCAAAGTTTAGGGCTGCTCTGTTGACAAGGACCTCCACTTCATTCCACCTTAAATATCCCAGGAAAGAGAAAAATGGATAAAGAAGTTGTGGTCCTTATGTACCATGGAATATCACTCAGCCATGAAATCAATGTCATAAGGTTAGTAGCAGCATGATGAGTGGATTTAGGTACGATGATTCTAACTGAAATAAGTCACACAGAAAAGGACACTTCTCATAAGGTATCACTGATAGAGGGAATGTAAAAACCGTTACACTTGAACTGAATTACAAAACAGAACAGAGTCACACATGCAGAAAACACACTATGGCTGCTTAACGGGAAAGGTGAGGTGGGGTGATACATAAAACAAGGGTATCAAATTAGCTCAGATACCGTTCCATAAACCCAATATGTAATAGACAAGACCTACTCCTTGCTCAGAGAACTGGACTCAACACGCCCTATTCACCGCACAAGAATATATCTGACTAGTAATAATCTTAAAACCTATGTATTGATATCTCTCTGTTAGTGTGTCAAGTGGGTGTAAAGCGGCATAAACACAGCAGTGAAAAGCAGCTAAACCCCATTATGAAAATAAATTACTATGAAAAACCCATGAAACAACGACAGTGAAAGAGAGAGAAATTCTTACACAATGAGTTCAGGGGCTGTGATGCAACCTGGATTGACCATATCTAGACCCACAGCTGGATGAGACATAAGGGTGGACACTCTTGGGGCTGAGAGGTTTGGTGAGGTTGGGTGAGCAAACGCAGACCCTTTAAAGTAATACGGCGTGGTACCCATCGCATGGGTCCCAAATCTCCAGCTTCAAGGGCATCTTCCTACATCGAAAACATGCATGAGAAACCCAGAAGATGGTACACCGTGTGATGGGGAAAGGTTTCTAAAACGCACATCATTTCTCATCTCCTTGTGCCCGGGTTCGCCGTTCCAGCCGCTTTACTAGCAATCTCCCTACTTGGAGCATCAGTACCTTTAACCTCCTGTTCCGTACAGGTTGCAATTTGTCCTGAGGATGAACGGGAAGACGGGGAACCAAGGAGAGACTAGCTCTTGGTGTCGGGACAGGCACAGGTCACTCTATTTTCCCATCAGGAAGAAGAATTAACCACAGGCTCAGCCTGCCCCCCGGAACCAGAACAGGGCCTGAAGCCATCCTGCGCTTTTGCGGCCAGCTCCCAAAAAAGCGAGTTGTAAAACGGAGGTTCAGGGCACTGCAATTCACAAACCTGCAGAGTTATAAATGATAACTTTCGTCCACAAATATATTGAGGGAAGGCAAAGAAGAGGATTTGAAATCAAGGCAGAATTGCACGAAACAGATTTCAGGAGGTAGATACGAATCGCCTTTAAAGCACATGAAAAGCGGCAAAACGTTGACAATGATGCCCTTGGCCAAAAAGGGCGTATGCGTTTTTTCCTGAATATATTCAGGAAAAATCGCATACGCCCTTTTTGGCCAACCAAGCAACCTGGAAAGGCAAATCAGTGCTACAGAGAAGTCTCGCTTCCCATCGGTCAAAAGGGCCATGCTGAAAAAAGTGTCAAAACCAGAAATGCAGTACAGGCCATGGAGAAATGGGAGCCTTGCTACACTGATGGGCGGGATGTAAATTGCCAACAGCCACTCTGGAGAAGTGTACGGTGTGTCCTGAAACATCTGAAAAACACATCTTAGAGAGCATAGGGCACTTCCACTCATGGGGGTATAAATTGGAAAAATAAAAAATCAGCAAGACACAAGCACCCCAAAGTTGAGGGCTGCTCTGTTGACAAGGACCTCCACTTCATTCCACCTTCAATATCCCAGGAAAGAGAAAAATGGATAAAGAAGTTGTGGTCCTTATGTACAATGGAATATCACTCAGCCATGAAATCAATGCCGTAAGGTTAGTAGCAGCATGATGAGTGGATTTAGGTACGACGATTCTAAGTGAAATAAGTCACACAGAAAAGGACACTTCTCATAAGGTATCACTGATAGAGGGAATGTAAAAACCGTTACACTTGAACTGAATTACAAAACAGAACAGAGTCACACATGCAGAAAACACACTATGGCTGCTTAACGGGAAAGGTGAGGTGGGGTGATACATAAAACAATGGTATCAAATTAGCTCAGATACCGTTCCATAAACCCAATATGTAATAGACAAGACCTACTCCTTGCTCAGAGAACTGGACTCAACACGCCCTATTCACCGCACAAGAATATATCTGACTAATAATAATCGTAAAACCTATGTATTGATATCTCTCTGTTAGTGTGTCAAGTGGGTATAAAGCGGCATAAACACAGCAGTGAAAAGCAGCTAAACCCCATTATAAAAATAAATTACTTTGAAACACCCATGAAACAAAGACAGTGAAAGAGAGAGAAATTCTTACACAATGCGTTCAGGGGCTGTGATGCAACCTGGATTGACCATATCTAGACGCACAGCTGGATGAGACATAAGGGTGGACACTCTTGGGGCTGAGAGGTTTGGTGAGGTTGGGTGAGCAAACGCAGACCCTTTAAAGTAATACTGCGTGGTACCCATCGCATGGGTCCCAAATCTCCAGGTTCAAGGGCATCTTCCTACATCCAAAACATGCATGAGAAACCCAGAAGATGGTACACCGTGTGATGGGGAAAGGCTTCTAAAACGCACCTCATTTCTCATCTCCTTGTGCCCGGGTTCGCCATTCCAGCCGCTTTACTAGCAAGCTCCCTACTTGGAGCATCAGCACCTTTAACCTCCTGTTCCGTACAGGTTGCAATTTGTCCTGAGGATAAACGGGAAGACGTGGAACCAACGAGAGACTAGCTCTTGGTGTTGGGACAGGCACAGGTCACTCTATTTTCCCATCAGAAAGAAGAATTAACCACAGGCTCAGCCTGCCGCCCGGAACCAGAACAGGGCCTGAAGCCATTCTGCGATTTTGCGGCCAGCTCCCATAAAAACGAGTTGTAAAACGGAGGTTCAGGGCACTGCAATTCACAAACCTGCAGAGTTATAAATGATAACTCTCGTCCACAAATATATTGAGGGAAGGCAAAGAAGAGGATTTGTAATCAAGGCAGAATTGCAGGAAACAGATTTCAGGAGGTAGATACGAATCGCCTTTAAAGCACATGAAAAGCGGCAAAACGTTGACAATGATGCCCTTGGCCAAAAAGGGCGTATGCGTTTTTTCCTGAATATATTCAGGAAAAAACGCATACGCCCTTTTTGGCCAACCAAGCAACCTGGAAATGCAAATCAGCGCTACAAAGAAGTCTCGCTTCCCATCGGTCAAAAGGGCCATGCTGAAAAAAGTGTCAAAACCAGAAATGCAGGACAGGCCATGGAGAAATGGGAGCCTTGCTACACTGATGGGCGGGATGTAAATTGCCAAGAGCCACTCTGGAGAAGTGTCCGGTGAGTCCTGAAACATCTGAAAAACACAGCTTAGAGAGCATAGGGCACTTCCACTCATGGGGGTATAAATTGGGAAAATGAAAAATCAGCAAGACACAAGCACCCCAAAGTTTAGGGCTGCTCTGTTGACCAGGACCTCCACTTCATTCCACCTTAAATATCCCAGGAGGGAGAAAAATGGATAAAGAAGTTGTGGTCCTTATGTACAATGGAATATCACTCAGCCATGAAATCAATGCCGTAAGGTTAGTAGCAGCATGATGAGTGGATTTAGGTACGACGATTCTAAGTGAAATAAGTCACACAGAAAAGGACACTTCTCATAAGGTATCACTGATAGAGGGAATGTAAAAACCGTTACACTTGAACTGAATTACAAAACAGAACAGAGTCACACATGCAGAAAACACACTATGGCTGCTTAACGGGAAAGGTGAGGTGGGGTGATACATAAAACAAGGGTATCAAATTAGCTCAGATACCGTTCCATAAACCCAATATGTAATAGACAAGACCTACTCCTTGCTCAGAGAACTGGACTCAACACGCCCTATTCACCGCACAAGAATATATCTGACTAATAATAATCGTAAAACCTATGTATTGATATCTCTCTGTTAGTGTGTCAAGTGGGTGTAAAGCGGCATAAACACAGCAGTGAAAAGCAGCTAAACCCCATTATAAAAATAAATTACTTTGAAACACCCATGAAACAAAGACAGTGAAAGAGAGAGAAATTCTTACACAATGCGTTCAGGGGCTGTGATGCAACCTGGATTGACCATATCTAGACCCACAGCTGGATGAGACATAAGGGTGGACACTCTTGGGGCTGAGAGGTTTGGTGAGGTTGGGTGAGCAAACGCAGACCCTTTAAAGTAATACTGCGTGGTACCCATCGCATGGGTCCCAAATCTCCAGGTTCAAGGGCATCTTCCTACATCAAAAACATGCATGAGAAACCCAGAAGATGGTACACCGTGTGATGGGGAAAGGCTTCTAAAACGCACCTCATTTCTCATCTCCTTGTGCCCGGGATCGCCATTCCAGCCGCTTTACTAGCAAGCTCCCTACTTGGAGCATCAGCACCTTTAACCTCCTGTTCCGTACAGGTTGCAATTTGTCCTGAGGATAAACGGGAAGACGTGGAACCAACGAGAAACTAGCTCTTGGTGTTGGGACAGGCACAGGTCACTCTATTTTCCCATCAGAAAGAAGAATTAACCACAGGCTCAGCCTGCCGCCCGGAACCAGAACAGGGCCTGAAGCCATTCTGCGATTTTGCGGCCAGCTCCCATAAAAACGAGTTGTAAAACGGAGGTTCAGGGCACTGCAATTCACAAACCTGCAGAGTTATAAATGATAACTCTCGTCCACAAATATATTGAGGGAAGGCAAAGAAGAGGATTTGAAATCAAGGCAGAATTGCAGGAAACAGATTTCAGGAGGTAGATACGAATCGCCTTTAAAGCACATGAAAAGCGGCAAAACGTTGACAATGATGCCCTTGGCCAAAAAGGGCGTATGCGTTTTTTCCTGAATATATTCAGGAAAAAACGCATACGCCCTTTTTGGCCAACCAAGCAACCTGGAAAGGCAAATCAGCGCTACAAAGAAGTCTCGCTTCCCATCGGTCAAAAGGGCCATGCTGAAAAAAGTGTCAAAACCAGAAATGCAGGACAGGCCATGGAGAAATGGGAGCCTTGCTACACTGATGGGCGGGATGTAAATTGCCAAGAGCCACTCTGGAGAAGTGTCCGGTGAGTCCTGAAACATCTGAAAAACACAGCTTAGAGAGCATAGGGCACTTCCACTCATGGGGGTATAAATTGGGAAAATGAAAAATCAGCAAGACACAAGCACCCCAAAGTTTAGGGCTGCTCTGTTGACCAGGACCTCCACTTCATTCCACCTTAAATATCCCAGGAGGGAGAAAAATGGATAAAGAAGTTGTGGTCCTTATGTACAATGGAATATCACTCAGCCATGAAATCAATGCCGTAAGGTTAGTAGCAGCATGATGAGTGGATTTAGGTACGACGATTCTAAGTGAAATAAGTCACACAGAAAAGGACACTTCTCATAAGGTATCACTGATAGAGGGAATGTAAAAACCGTTACACTTGAACTGAATTACAAAACAGAACAGAGTCACACATGCAGAAAACACACTATGGCTGCTTAACGGGAAAGGTGAGGTGGGGTGATACATAAAACAAGGGTATCAAATTAGCTCAGATACCGTTCCATAAACCCAATATGTAATAGACAAGACCTACTCCTTGCTCAGAGAACTGGACTCAACACGCCCTATTCACCGCACAAGAATATATCTGACTAATAATAATCGTAAAACCTATGTATTGATATCTCTCTGTTAGTGTGTCAAGTGGGTGTAAAGCGGCATAAACACAGCAGTGAAAAGCAGCTAAACCCCATTATAAAAATAAATTACTTTGAAACACCCATGAAACAAAGACAGTGAAAGAGAGAGAAATTCTTACACAATGCGTTCAGGGGCTGTGATGCAACCTGGATTGACCATATCTAGACGCACAGCTGGATGAGACATAAGGGTGGACACTCTTGGGGCTGAGAGGTTTGGTGAGGTTGGGTGAGCAAACGCAGACCCTTTAAAGTAATACTGCGTGGTACCCATCGCATGGGTCCCAAATCTCCAGGTTCAAGGGCATCTTCCTACATCCAAAACATGCATGAGAAACCCAGAAGATGGTACACCGTGTGATGGGGAAAGGCTTCTAAAACGCACCTCATTTCTCATCTCCTTGTGCCCGGGTTCGCCATTCCAGCCGCTTTACTAGCAAGCTCCCTACTTGGAGCATCAGCACCTTTAACCTCCTGTTCCGTACAGGTTGCAATTTGTCCTGAGGATAAACGGGAAGACGTGGAACCAACGAGAGACTAGCTCTTGGTGTTGGGACAGGCACAGGTCACTCTATTTTCCCATCAGAAAGAAGAATTAACCACAGGCTCAGCCTGCCCCCCGGAACCAGAACAGGGCCTGAAGCCATTCTGCGATTTTGCGGCCAGCTCCCATAAAAACGAGTTGTAAAACGGAGGTTCAGGGCACTGCAATTCACAAACCTGCAGAGTTATAAATGATAACTCTCGTCCACAAATATATTGAGGGAAGGCAAAGAAGAGGATTTGAAATCAAGGCAGAATTGCAGGAAACAGATTTCAGGAGGTAGATTCCAATCGCCTTTAAAGCACATGAAAAGCGGCAAAACGTTGACAATGATGCCCTTGGCCAAAAAGGGCGTATGCGTTTTTTCCTGAATATATTCAGGAAAAAACGCATACGCCCTTTTTGGCCAACCAAGCAACCTGGAAAGGCAAATCAGCGCTACAAAGAAGTCTCGCTTCCCATCGGTCAAAAGGGCCATGCTGAAAAAAGTGTCAAAACCAGAAATGCAGGACAGGCCATGGAGAAATGGGAGCCTTGCTACACTGATGGGCGGGATGTAAATTGCCAAGAGCCACTCTGGAGAAGTGTCCGGTGAGTCCTGAAACATCTGAAAAACACAGCTTAGAGAGCATAGGGCACTTCCACTCATGGGGGTATAAATTGGGAAAATGAAAAATCAGCAAGACACAAGCACCCCAAAGTTTAGGGCTGCTCTGTTGACCAGGACCTCCACTTCATTCCACCTTAAATATCCCAGGAGGGAGAAAAATGGATAAAGAAGTTGTGGTCCTTATGTACAATGGAATATCACTCAGCCATGAAATCAATGCCGTAAGGTTAGTAGCAGCATGATGAGTGGATTTAGGTACGACGATTCTAAGTGAAATAAGTCACACAGAAAAGGACACTTCTCATAAGGTATCACTGATAGAGGGAATGTAAAAACCGTTACACTTGAACTGAATTACAAAACAGAACAGAGTCACACATGCAGAAAACACACTATGGCTGCTTAACGGGAAAGGTGAGGTGGGGTGATACATAAAACAAGGGTATCAAATTAGCTCAGATACCGTTCCATAAACCCAATATGTAATAGACAAGACCTACTCCTTGCTCAGAGAACTGGACTCAACACGCCCTATTCACCGCACAAGAATATATCTGACTAATAATAATCGTAAAACCTATGTATTGATATCTCTCTGTTAGTGTGTCAAGTGGGTGTAAAGCGGCATAAACACAGCAGTGAAAAGCAGCTAAACCCCATTATAAAAATAAATTACTTTGAAACACCCATGAAACAAAGACAGTGAAAGAGAGAGAAATTCTTACACAATGCGTTCAGGGGCTGTGATGCAACCTGGATTGACCATATCTAGACGCACAGCTGGATGAGACATAAGGGTGGACACTCTTGGGGCTGAGAGGTTTGGTGAGGTTGGGTGAGCAAACGCAGACCCTTTAAAGTAATACTGCGTGGTACCCATCGCATGGGTCCCAAATCTCCAGGTTCAAGGGCATCTTCCTACATCCAAAACATGCATGAGAAACCCAGAAGATGGTACACCGTGTGATGGGGAAAGGCTTCTAAAACGCACCTCATTTCTCATCTCCTTGTGCCCGGGTTCGCCATTCCAGCCGCTTTACTAGCAAGCTCCCTACTTGGAGCATCAGCACCTTTAACCTCCTGTTCCGTACAGGTTGCAATTTGTCCTGAGGATAAACGGGAAGACGTGGAACCAACGAGAAACTAGCTCTTGGTGTTGGGACAGGCACAGGTCACTCTATTTTCCCATCAGAAAGAAGAATTAACCACAGGCTCAGCCTGCCGCCCGGAACCAGAACAGGGCCTGAAGCCATTCTGCGATTTTGCGGCCAGCTCCCATAAAAACGAGTTGTAAAACGGAGGTTCAGGGCACTGCAATTCACAAACCTGCAGAGTTATAAATGATAACTCTCGTCCACAAATATATTGAGGGAAGGCAAAGAAGAGGATTTGAAATCAAGGCAGAATTGCAGGAAACAGATTTCAGGAGGTAGATACGAATCGCCTTTAAAGCACATGAAAAGCGGCAAAACGTTGACAATGATGCCCTTGGCCAAAAAGGGCGTATGCGTTTTTTCCTGAATATATTCAGGAAAAAACGCATACGCCCTTTTTGGCCAACCAAGCAACCTGGAAAGGCAAATCAGCGCTACAAAGAAGTCTCGCTTCCCATCGGTCAAAAGGGCCATGCTGAAAAAAGTGTCAAAACCAGAAATGCAGGACAGGCCATGGAGAAATGGGAGCCTTGCTACACTGATGGGCGGGATGTAAATTGCCAAGAGCCACTCTGGAGAAGTGTCCGGTGAGTCCTGAAACATCTGAAAAACACAGCTTAGAGAGCATAGGGCACTTCCACTCATGGGGGTATAAATTGGGAAAATGAAAAATCAGCAAGACACAAGCACCCCAAAGTTTAGGGCTGCTCTGTTGACCAGGACCTCCACTTCATTCCACCTTAAATATCCCAGGAGGGAGAAAAATGGATAAAGAAGTTGTGGTCCTTATGTACAATGGAATATCACTCAGCCATGAAATCAATGCCGTAAGGTTAGTAGCAGCATGATGAGTGGATTTAGGTACGACGATTCTAAGTGAAATAAGTCACACAGAAAAGGACACTTCTCATAAGGTATCACTGATAGAGGGAATGTAAAAACCGTTACACTTGAACTGAATTACAAAACAGAACAGAGTCACACATGCAGAAAACACACTATGGCTGCTTAACGGGAAAGGTGAGGTGGGGTGATACATAAAACAAGGGTATCAAATTAGCTCAGATACCGTTCCATAAACACAATATGTAATAGACAAGACCTACTCCTTGCTCAGAGAACTGGACTCAACACGCCCTATTCACCGCACAAGAATATATCTGACTAATAATAATCGTAAAACCTATGTATTGATATCTCTCTGTTAGTGTGTCAAGTGGGTGTAAAGCGGCATAAACACAGCAGTGAAAAGCAGCTAAACCCCATTATAAAAATAAATTACTTTGAAACACCCATGAAACAAAGACAGTGAAAGAGAGAGAAATTCTTACACAATGCGTTCAGGGGCTGTGATGCAACCTGGATTGACCATATCTAGACGCACAGCTGGATGAGACATAAGGGTGGACACTCTTGGGGCTGAGAGGTTTGGTGAGGTTGGGTGAGCAAACGCAGACCCTTTAAAGTAATACTGCGTGGTACCCATCGCATGGGTCCCAAATCTCCAGGTTCAAGGGCATCTTCCTACATCCAAAACATGCATGAGAACCCCAGAAGATGGTACACCGTGTGATGGGGAAAGGCTTCTAAAACGCACCTCATTTCTCATCTCCTTGTGCCCGGGTTCGCCATTCCAGCCGCTTTACTAGCAAGCTCCCTACTTGGAGCATCAGCACCTTTAACCTCCTGTTCCGTACAGGTTGCAATTTGTCCTGAGGATAAACGGGAAGACGTGGAACCAACGAGAGACTAGCTCTTGGTGTTGGGACAGGCACAGGTCACTCTATTTTCCCATCAGAAAGAAGAATTAACCACAGGCTCAGCCTGCCGCCCGGAACCAGAACAGGGCCTGAAGCCATTCTGCGATTTTGCGGCCAGCTCCCATAAAAACGAGTTGTAAAACGGAGGTTCAGGGCACTGCAATTCACAAACCTGCAGAGTTATAAATGATAACTCTCGTCCACAAATATATTGAGGGAAGGCAAAGAAGAGGATTTGTAATCAAGGCAGAATTGCAGGAAACAGATTTCAGGAGGTAGATACGAATCGCCTTTAAAGCACATGAAAAGCGGCAAAACGTTGACAATGATGCCCTTGGCCAAAAAGGGCGTATGCGTTTTTTCCTGAATATATTCAGGAAAAAACGCATACGCCCTTTTTGGCCAACCAAGCAACCTGGAAATGCAAATCAGCGCTACAAAGAAGTCTCGCTTCCCATCGGTCAAAAGGGCCATGCTGAAAAAAGTGTCAAAACCAGAAATGCAGGACAGGCCATGGAGAAATGGGAGCCTTGCTACACTGATGGGCGGGATGTAAATTGCCAAGAGCCACTCTGGAGAAGTGTCCGGTGAGTCCTGAAACATCTGAAAAACACAGCTTAGAGAGCATAGGGCACTTCCACTCATGGGGGTATAAATTGGGAAAATGAAAAATCAGCAAGACACAAGCACCCCAAAGTTTAGGGCTGCTCTGTTGACCAGGACCTCCACTTCATTCCACCTTAAATATCCCAGGAGGGAGAAAAATGGATAAAGAAGTTGTGGTCCTTATGTACAATGGAATATCACTCAGCCATGAAATCAATGCCGTAAGGTTAGTAGCAGCATGATGAGTGGATTTAGGTACGACGATTCTAAGTGAAATAAGTCACACAGAAAAGGACACTTCTCATAAGGTATCACTGATAGAGGGAATGTAAAAACCGTTACACTTGAACTGAATTACAAAACAGAACAGAGTCACACATGCAGAAAACACACTATGGCTGCTTAACGGGAAAGGTGAGGTGGGGTGATACATAAAACAAGGGTATCAAATTAGCTCAGATACCGTTCCATAAACCCAATATGTAATAGACAAGACCTACTCCTTGCTCAGAGAACTGGACTCAACACGCCCTATTCACCGCACAAGAATATATCTGACTAATAATAATCGTAAAACCTATGTATTGATATCTCTCTGTTAGTGTGTCAAGTGGGTGTAAAGCGGCATAAACACAGCAGTGAAAAGCAGCTAAACCCCATTATAAAAATAAATTACTTTGAAACACCCATGAAACAAAGACAGTGAAAGAGAGAGAAATTCTTACACAATGCGTTCAGGGGCTGTGATGCAACCTGGATTGACCATATCTAGACGCACAGCTGGATGAGACATAAGGGTGGACACTCTTGGGGCTGAGAGGTTTGGTGAGGTTGGGTGAGCAAACGCAGACCCTTTAAAGTAATACTGCGTGGTACCCATCGCATGGGTCCCAAATCTCCAGGTTCAAGGGCATCTTCCTACATCAAAAACATGCATGAGAAACCCAGAAGATGGTACACCGTGTGATGGGGAAAGGCTTCTAAAACGCACCTCATTTCTCATCTCCTTGTGCCCGGGATCGCCATTCCAGCCGCTTTACTAGCAAGCTCCCTACTTGGAGCATCAGCACCTTTAACCTCCTGTTCCGTACAGGTTGCAATTTGTCCTGAGGATAAACGGGAAGACGTGGAACCAACGAGAAACTAGCTCTTGGTGTTGGGACAGGCACAGGTCACTCTATTTTCCCATCAGAAAGAAGAATTAACCACAGGCTCAGCCTGCCGCCCGGAACCAGAACAGGGCCTGAAGCCATTCTGCGATTTTGCGGCCAGCTCCCATAAAAACGAGTTGTAAAACGGAGGTTCAGGGCACTGCAATTCACAAACCTGCAGAGTTATAAATGATAACTCTCGTCCACAAATATATTGAGGGAAGGCAAAGAAGAGGATTTGAAATCAAGGCAGAATTGCAGGAAACAGATTTCAGGAGGTAGATACGAATCGCCTTTAAAGCACATGAAAAGCGGCAAAACGTTGACAATGATGCCCTTGGCCAAAAAGGGCGTATGCGTTTTTTCCTGAATATATTCAGGAAAAAACGCATACGCCCTTTTTGGCCAACCAAGCAACCTGGAAAGGCAAATCAGCGCTACAAAGAAGTCTCGCTTCCCATCGGTCAAAAGGGCCATGCTGAAAAAAGTGTCAAAACCAGAAATGCAGGACAGGCCATGGAGAAATGGGAGCCTTGCTACACTGATGGGCGGGATGTAAATTGCCAAGAGCCACTCTGGAGAAGTGTCCGGTGAGTCCTGAAACATCTGAAAAACACAGCTTAGAGAGCATAGGGCACTTCCACTCATGGGGGTATAAATTGGGAAAATGAAAAATCAGCAAGACACAAGCACCCCAAAGTTTAGGGCTGCTCTGTTGACCAGGACCTCCACTTCATTCCACCTTAAATATCCCAGGAGGGAGAAAAATGGATAAAGAAGTTGTGGTCCTTATGTACAATGGAATATCACTCAGCCATGAAATCAATGCCGTAAGGTTAGTAGCAGCATGATGAGTGGATTTAGGTACGACGATTCTAAGTGAAATAAGTCACACAGAAAAGGACACTTCTCATAAGGTATCACTGATAGAGGGAATGTAAAAACCGTTACACTTGAACTGAATTACAAAACAGAACAGAGTCACACATGCAGAAAACACACTATGGCTGCTTAACGGGAAAGGTGAGGTGGGGTGATACATAAAACAAGGGTATCAAATTAGCTCAGATACCGTTCCATAAACACAATATGTAATAGACAAGACCTACTCCTTGCTCAGAGAACTGGACTCAACACGCCCTATTCACCGCACAAGAATATATCTGACTAATAATAATCGTAAAACCTATGTATTGATATCTCTCTGTTAGTGTGTCAAGTGGGTGTAAAGCGGCATAAACACAGCAGTGAAAAGCAGCTAAACCCCATTATAAAAATAAATTACTTTGAAACACCCATGAAACAAAGACAGTGAAAGAGAGAGAAATTCTTACACAATGCGTTCAGGGGCTGTGATGCAACCTGGATTGACCATATCTAGACGCACAGCTGGATGAGACATAAGGGTGGACACTCTTGGGGCTGAGAGGTTTGGTGAGGTTGGGTGAGCAAACGCAGACCCTTTAAAGTAATACTGCGTGGTACCCATCGCATGGGTCCCAAATCTCCAGGTTCAAGGGCATCTTCCTACATCCAAAACATGCATGAGAACCCCAGAAGATGGTACACCGTGTGATGGGGAAAGGCTTCTAAAACGCACCTCATTTCTCATCTCCTTGTGCCCGGGTTCGCCATTCCAGCCGCTTTACTAGCAAGCTCCCTACTTGGAGCATCAGCACCTTTAACCTCCTGTTCCGTACAGGTTGCAATTTGTCCTGAGGATAAACGGGAAGACGTGGAACCAACGAGAGACTAGCTCTTGGTGTTGGGACAGGCACAGGTCACTCTATTTTCCCATCAGAAAGAAGAATTAACCACAGGCTCAGCCTGCCGCCCGGAACCAGAACAGGGCCTGAAGCCATTCTGCGATTTTGCGGCCAGCTCCCATAAAAACGAGTTGTAAAACGGAGGTTCAGGGCACTGCAATTCACAAACCTGCAGAGTTATAAATGATAACTCTCGTCCACAAATATATTGAGGGAAGGCAAAGAAGAGGATTTGTAATCAAGGCAGAATTGCAGGAAACAGATTTCAGGAGGTAGATACGAATCGCCTTTAAAGCACATGAAAAGCGGCAAAACGTTGACAATGATGCCCTTGGCCAAAAAGGGCGTATGCGTTTTTTCCTGAATATATTCAGGAAAAAACGCATACGCCCTTTTTGGCCAACCAAGCAACCTGGAAATGCAAATCAGCGCTACAAAGAAGTCTCGCTTCCCATCGGTCAAAAGGGCCATGCTGAAAAAAGTGTCAAAACCAGAAATGCAGGACAGGCCATGGAGAAATGGGAGCCTTGCTACACTGATGGGCGGGATGTAAATTGCCAAGAGCCACTCTGGAGAAGTGTCCGGTGAGTCCTGAAACATCTGAAAAACACAGCTTAGAGAGCATAGGGCACTTCCACTCATGGGGGTATAAATTGGGAAAATGAAAAATCAGCAAGACACAAGCACCCCAAAGTTTAGGGCTGCTCTGTTGACCAGGACCTCCACTTCATTCCACCTTAAATATCCCAGGAGGGAGAAAAATGGATAAAGAAGTTGTGGTCCTTATGTACAATGGAATATCACTCAGCCATGAAATCAATGCCGTAAGGTTAGTAGCAGCATGATGAGTGGATTTAGGTACGACGATTCTAAGTGAAATAAGTCACACAGAAAAGGACACTTCTCATAAGGTATCACTGATAGAGGGAATGTAAAAACCGTTACACTTGAACTGAATTACAAAACAGAACAGAGTCACACATGCAGAAAACACACTATGGCTGCTTAACGGGAAAGGTGAGGTGGGGTGATACATAAAACAAGGGTATCAAATTAGCTCAGATACCGTTCCATAAACCCAATATGTAATAGACAAGACCTACTCCTTGCTCAGAGAACTGGACTCAACACGCCCTATTCACCGCACAAGAATATATCTGACTAATAATAATCGTAAAACCTATGTATTGATATCTCTCTGTTAGTGTGTCAAGTGGGTGTAAAGCGGCATAAACACAGCAGTGAAAAGCAGCTAAACCCCATTATAAAAATAAATTACTTTGAAACACCCATGAAACAAAGACAGTGAAAGAGAGAGAAATTCTTACACAATGCGTTCAGGGGCTGTGATGCAACCTGGATTGACCATATCTAGACGCACAGCTGGATGAGACATAAGGGTGGACACTCTTGGGGCTGAGAGGTTTGGTGAGGTTGGGTGAGCAAACGCAGACCCTTTAAAGTAATACTGCGTGGTACCCATCGCATGGGTCCCAAATCTCCAGGTTCAAGGGCATCTTCCTACATCAAAAACATGCATGAGAAACCCAGAAGATGGTACACCGTGTGATGGGGAAAGGCTTCTAAAACGCACCTCATTTCTCATCTCCTTGTGCCCGGGATCGCCATTCCAGCCGCTTTACTAGCAAGCTCCCTACTTGGAGCATCAGCACCTTTAACCTCCTGTTCCGTACAGGTTGCAATTTGTCCTGAGGATAAACGGGAAGACGTGGAACCAACGAGAAACTAGCTCTTGGTGTTGGGACAGGCACAGGTCACTCTATTTTCCCATCAGAAAGAAGAATTAACCACAGGCTCAGCCTGCCGCCCGGAACCAGAACAGGGCCTGAAGCCATTCTGCGATTTTGCGGCCAGCTCCCATAAAAACGAGTTGTAAAACGGAGGTTCAGGGCACTGCAATTCACAAACCTGCAGAGTTATAAATGATAACTCTCGTCCACAAATATATTGAGGGAAGGCAAAGAAGAGGATTTGAAATCAAGGCAGAATTGCAGGAAACAGATTTCAGGAGGTAGATACGAATCGCCTTTAAAGCACATGAAAAGCGGCAAAACGTTGACAATGATGCCCTTGGCCAAAAAGGGCGTATGCGTTTTTTCCTGAATATATTCAGGAAAAAACGCATACGCCCTTTTTGGCCAACCAAGCAACCTGGAAAGGCAAATCAGCGCTACAAAGAAGTCTCGCTTCCCATCGGTCAAAAGGGCCATGCTGAAAAAAGTGTCAAAACCAGAAATGCAGGACAGGCCATGGAGAAATGGGAGCCTTGCTACACTGATGGGCGGGATGTAAATTGCCAAGAGCCACTCTGGAGAAGTGTCCGGTGAGTCCTGAAACATCTGAAAAACACAGCTTAGAGAGCATAGGGCACTTCCACTCATGGGGGTATAAATTGGGAAAATGAAAAATCAGCAAGACACAAGCACCCCAAAGTTTAGGGCTGCTCTGTTGACCAGGACCTCCACTTCATTCCACCTTAAATATCCCAGGAGGGAGAAAAATGGATAAAGAAGTTGTGGTCCTTATGTACAATGGAATATCACTCAGCCATGAAATCAATGCCGTAAGGTTAGTAGCAGCATGATGAGTGGATTTAGGTACGACGATTCTAAGTGAAATAAGTCACACAGAAAAGGACACTTCTCATAAGGTATCACTGATAGAGGGAATGTAAAAACCGTTACACTTGAACTGAATTACAAAACAGAACAGAGTCACACATGCAGAAAACACACTATGGCTGCTTAACGGGAAAGGTGAGGTGGGGTGATACATAAAACAAGGGTATCAAATTAGCTCAGATACCGTTCCATAAACCCAATATGTAATAGACAAGACCTACTCCTTGCTCAGAGAACTGGACTCAACACGCCCTATTCACCGCACAAGAATATATCTGACTAATAATAATCGTAAAACCTATGTATTGATATCTCTCTGTTAGTGTGTCAAGTGGGTGTAAAGCGGCATAAACACAGCAGTGAAAAGCAGCTAAACCCCATTATAAAAATAAATTACTTTGAAACACCCATGAAACAAAGACAGTGAAAGAGAGAGAAATTCTTACACAATGCGTTCAGGGGCTGTGATGCAACCTGGATTGACCATATCTAGACGCACAGCTGGATGAGACATAAGGGTGGACACTCTTGGGGCTGAGAGGTTTGGTGAGGTTGGGTGAGCAAACGCAGACCCTTTAAAGTAATACTGCGTGGTACCCATCGCATGGGTCCCAAATCTCCAGGTTCAAGGGCATCTTCCTACATCCAAAACATGCATGAGAAACCCAGAAGATGGTACACCGTGTGATGGGGAAAGGCTTCTAAAACGCACCTCATTTCTCATCTCCTTGTGCCCGGGTTCGCCATTCCAGCCGCTTTACTAGCAAGCTCCCTACTTGGAGCATCAGCACCTTTAACCTCCTGTTCCGTACAGGTTGCAATTTGTCCTGAGGATAAACGGGAAGACGTGGAACCAACGAGAGACTAGCTCTTGGTGTTGGGACAGGCACAGGTCACTCTATTTTCCCATCAGAAAGAAGAATTAACCACAGGCTCAGCCTGCCCCCCGGAACCAGAACAGGGCCTGAAGCCATTCTGCGATTTTGCGGCCAGCTCCCATAAAAACGAGTTGTAAAACGGAGGTTCAGGGCACTGCAATTCACAAACCTGCAGAGTTATAAATGATAACTCTCGTCCACAAATATATTGAGGGAAGGCAAAGAAGAGGATTTGAAATCAAGGCAGAATTGCAGGAAACAGATTTCAGGAGGTAGATTCCAATCGCCTTTAAAGCACATGAAAAGCGGCAAAACGTTGACAATGATGCCCTTGGCCAAAAAGGGCGTATGCGTTTTTTCCTGAATATATTCAGGAAAAAACGCATACGCCCTTTTTGGCCAACCAAGCAACCTGGAAAGGCAAATCAGCGCTACAAAGAAGTCTCGCTTCCCATCGGTCAAAAGGGCCATGCTGAAAAAAGTGTCAAAACCAGAAATGCAGGACAGGCCATGGAGAAATGGGAGCCTTGCTACACTGATGGGCGGGATGTAAATTGCCAAGAGCCACTCTGGAGAAGTGTCCGGTGAGTCCTGAAACATCTGAAAAACACAGCTTAGAGAGCATAGGGCACTTCCACTCATGGGGGTATAAATTGGGAAAATGAAAAATCAGCAAGACACAAGCACCCCAAAGTTTAGGGCTGCTCTGTTGACCAGGACCTCCACTTCATTCCACCTTAAATATCCCAGGAGGGAGAAAAATGGATAAAGAAGTTGTGGTCCTTATGTACAATGGAATATCACTCAGCCATGAAATCAATGCCGTAAGGTTAGTAGCAGCATGATGAGTGGATTTAGGTACGACGATTCTAAGTGAAATAAGTCACACAGAAAAGGACACTTCTCATAAGGTATCACTGATAGAGGGAATGTAAAAACCGTTACACTTGAACTGAATTACAAAACAGAACAGAGTCACACATGCAGAAAACACACTATGGCTGCTTAACGGGAAAGGTGAGGTGGGGTGATACATAAAACAAGGGTATCAAATTAGCTCAGATACCGTTCCATAAACCCAATATGTAATAGACAAGACCTACTCCTTGCTCAGAGAACTGGACTCAACACGCCCTATTCACCGCACAAGAATATATCTGACTAATAATAATCGTAAAACCTATGTATTGATATCTCTCTGTTAGTGTGTCAAGTGGGTGTAAAGCGGCATAAACACAGCAGTGAAAAGCAGCTAAACCCCATTATAAAAATAAATTACTTTGAAACACCCATGAAACAAAGACAGTGAAAGAGAGAGAAATTCTTACACAATGCGTTCAGGGGCTGTGATGCAACCTGGATTGACCATATCTAGACGCACAGCTGGATGAGACATAAGGGTGGACACTCTTGGGGCTGAGAGGTTTGGTGAGGTTGGGTGAGCAAACGCAGACCCTTTAAAGTAATACTGCGTGGTACCCATCGCATGGGTCCCAAATCTCCAGGTTCAAGGGCATCTTCCTACATCCAAAACATGCATGAGAAACCCAGAAGATGGTACACCGTGTGATGGGGAAAGGCTTCTAAAACGCACCTCATTTCTCATCTCCTTGTGCCCGGGTTCGCCATTCCAGCCGCTTTACTAGCAAGCTCCCTACTTGGAGCATCAGCACCTTTAACCTCCTGTTCCGTACAGGTTGCAATTTGTCCTGAGGATAAACGGGAAGACGTGGAACCAACGAGAAACTAGCTCTTGGTGTTGGGACAGGCACAGGTCACTCTATTTTCCCATCAGAAAGAAGAATTAACCACAGGCTCAGCCTGCCGCCCGGAACCAGAACAGGGCCTGAAGCCATTCTGCGATTTTGCGGCCAGCTCCCATAAAAACGAGTTGTAAAACGGAGGTTCAGGGCACTGCAATTCACAAACCTGCAGAGTTATAAATGATAACTCTCGTCCACAAATATATTGAGGGAAGGCAAAGAAGAGGATTTGAAATCAAGGCAGAATTGCAGGAAACAGATTTCAGGAGGTAGATACGAATCGCCTTTAAAGCACATGAAAAGCGGCAAAACGTTGACAATGATGCCCTTGGCCAAAAAGGGCGTATGCGTTTTTTCCTGAATATATTCAGGAAAAAACGCATACGCCCTTTTTGGCCAACCAAGCAACCTGGAAAGGCAAATCAGCGCTACAAAGAAGTCTCGCTTCCCATCGGTCAAAAGGGCCATGCTGAAAAAAGTGTCAAAACCAGAAATGCAGGACAGGCCATGGAGAAATGGGAGCCTTGCTACACTGATGGGCGGGATGTAAATTGCCAAGAGCCACTCTGGAGAAGTGTCCGGTGAGTCCTGAAACATCTGAAAAACACAGCTTAGAGAGCATAGGGCACTTCCACTCATGGGGGTATAAATTGGGAAAATGAAAAATCAGCAAGACACAAGCACCCCAAAGTTTAGGGCTGCTCTGTTGACCAGGACCTCCACTTCATTCCACCTTAAATATCCCAGGAGGGAGAAAAATGGATAAAGAAGTTGTGGTCCTTATGTACAATGGAATATCACTCAGCCATGAAATCAATGCCGTAAGGTTAGTAGCAGCATGATGAGTGGATTTAGGTACGACGATTCTAAGTGAAATAAGTCACACAGAAAAGGACACTTCTCATAAGGTATCACTGATAGAGGGAATGTAAAAACCGTTACACTTGAACTGAATTACAAAACAGAACAGAGTCACACATGCAGAAAACACACTATGGCTGCTTAACGGGAAAGGTGAGGTGGGGTGATACATAAAACAAGGGTATCAAATTAGCTCAGATACCGTTCCATAAACACAATATGTAATAGACAAGACCTACTCCTTGCTCAGAGAACTGGACTCAACACGCCCTATTCACCGCACAAGAATATATCTGACTAATAATAATCGTAAAACCTATGTATTGATATCTCTCTGTTAGTGTGTCAAGTGGGTGTAAAGCGGCATAAACACAGCAGTGAAAAGCAGCTAAACCCCATTATAAAAATAAATTACTTTGAAACACCCATGAAACAAAGACAGTGAAAGAGAGAGAAATTCTTACACAATGCGTTCAGGGGCTGTGATGCAACCTGGATTGACCATATCTAGACGCACAGCTGGATGAGACATAAGGGTGGACACTCTTGGGGCTGAGAGGTTTGGTGAGGTTGGGTGAGCAAACGCAGACCCTTTAAAGTAATACTGCGTGGTACCCATCGCATGGGTCCCAAATCTCCAGGTTCAAGGGCATCTTCCTACATCCAAAACATGCATGAGAACCCCAGAAGATGGTACACCGTGTGATGGGGAAAGGCTTCTAAAACGCACCTCATTTCTCATCTCCTTGTGCCCGGGTTCGCCATTCCAGCCGCTTTACTAGCAAGCTCCCTACTTGGAGCATCAGCACCTTTAACCTCCTGTTCCGTACAGGTTGCAATTTGTCCTGAGGATAAACGGGAAGACGTGGAACCAACGAGAAACTAGCTCTTGGTGTTGGGACAGGCACAGGTCACTCTATTTTCCCATCAGAAAGAAGAATTAACCACAGGCTCAGCCTGCCCCCCGGAACCAGAACAGGGCCTGAAGCCATTCTGCGATTTTGCGGCCAGCTCCCATAAAAACGAGTTGTAAAACGGAGGTTCAGGGCACTGCAATTCACAAACCTGCAGAGTTATAAATGATAACTCTCGTCCACAAATATATTGAGGGAAGGCAAAGAAGAGGATTTGTAATCAAGGCAGAATTGCAGGAAACAGATTTCAGGAGGTAGATACGAATCGCCTTTAAAGCACATGAAAAGCGGCAAAACGTTGACAATGATGCCCTTGGCCAAAAAGGGCGTATGCGTTTTTTCCTGAATATATTCAGGAAAAAACGCATACGCCCTTTTTGGCCAACCAAGCAACCTGGAAAGGCAAATCAGCGCTACAAAGAAGTCTCGCTTCCCATCGGTCAAAAGGGCCATGCTGAAAAAAGTGTCAAAACCAGAAATGCAGGACAGGCCATGGAGAAATGGGAGCCTTGCTACACTGATGGGCGGGATGTAAATTGCCAAGAGCCACTCTGGAGAAGTGTCCGGTGAGTCCTGAAACATCTGAAAAACACAGCTTAGAGAGCATAGGGCACTTCCACTCATGGGGGTATAAATTGGGAAAATGAAAAATCAGCAAGACACAAGCACCCCAAAGTTTAGGGCTGCTCTGTTGACCAGGACCTCCACTTCATTCCACCTTAAATATCCCAGGAGGGAGAAAAATGGATAAAGAAGTTGTGGTCCTTATGTACAATGGAATATCACTCAGCCATGAAATCAATGCCGTAAGGTTAGTAGCAGCATGATGAGTGGATTTAGGTACGACGATTCTAAGTGAAATAAGTCACACAGAAAAGGACACTTCTCATAAGGTATCACTGATAGAGGGAATGTAAAAACCGTTACACTTGAACTGAATTACAAAACAGAACAGAGTCACACATGCAGAAAACACACTATGGCTGCTTAACGGGAAAGGTGAGGTGGGGTGATACATAAAACAAGGGTATCAAATTAGCTCAGATACCGTTCCATAAACACAATATGTAATAGACAAGACCTACTCCTTGCTCAGAGAACTGGACTCAACACGCCCTATTCACCGCACAAGAATATATCTGACTAATAATAATCGTAAAACCTATGTATTGATATCTCTCTGTTAGTGTGTCAAGTGGGTGTAAAGCGGCATAAACACAGCAGTGAAAAGCAGCTAAACCCCATTATAAAAATAAATTACTTTGAAACACCCATGAAACAAAGACAGTGAAAGAGAGAGAAATTCTTACACAATGCGTTCAGGGGCTGTGATGCAACCTGGATTGACCATATCTAGACGCACAGCTGGATGAGACATAAGGGTGGACACTCTTGGGGCTGAGAGGTTTGGTGAGGTTGGGTGAGCAAACGCAGACCCTTTAAAGTAATACTGCGTGGTACCCATCGCATGGGTCCCAAATCTCCAGGTTCAAGGGCATCTTCCTACATCCAAAACATGCATGAGAACCCCAGAAGATGGTACACCGTGTGATGGGGAAAGGCTTCTAAAACGCACCTCATTTCTCATCTCCTTGTGCCCGGGTTCGCCATTCCAGCCGCTTTACTAGCAAGCTCCCTACTTGGAGCATCAGCACCTTTAACCTCCTGTTCCGTACAGGTTGCAATTTGTCCTGAGGATAAACGGGAAGACGTGGAACCAACGAGAAACTAGCTCTTGGTGTTGGGACAGGCACAGGTCACTCTATTTTCCCATCAGAAAGAAGAATTAACCACAGGCTCAGCCTGCCCCCCGGAACCAGAACAGGGCCTGAAGCCATTCTGCGATTTTGCGGCCAGCTCCCATAAAAACGAGTTGTAAAACGGAGGTTCAGGGCACTGCAATTCACAAACCTGCAGAGTTATAAATGATAACTCTCGTCCACAAATATATTGAGGGAAGGCAAAGAAGAGGATTTGTAATCAAGGCAGAATTGCAGGAAACAGATTTCAGGAGGTAGATACGAATCGCCTTTAAAGCACATGAAAAGCGGCAAAACGTTGACAATGATGCCCTTGGCCAAAAAGGGCGTATGCGTTTTTTCCTGAATATATTCAGGAAAAAACGCATACGCCCTTTTTGGCCAACCAAGCAACCTGGAAAGGCAAATCAGCGCTACAAAGAAGTCTCGCTTCCCATCGGTCAAAAGGGCCATGCTGAAAAAAGTGTCAAAACCAGAAATGCAGGACAGGCCATGGAGAAATGGGAGCCTTGCTACACTGATGGGCGGGATGTAAATTGCCAAGAGCCACTCTGGAGAAGTGTCCGGTGAGTCCTGAAACATCTGAAAAACACAGCTTAGAGAGCATAGGGCACTTCCACTCATGGGGGTATAAATTGGGAAAATTAAAAATCAGCAAGACACAAGCACCCCAAAGTTTAGGGCTGCTCTGTTGACCAGGACCTCCACTTCATTCCACCTTCAATATCCCAGGAGGGAGAAAAATGGATAAAGAAGTTGTGGTCCTTATGTACAATGGAATATCACTCAGCCATGAAATCAATGCCGTAAGGTTAGTAGCAGCATGATGAGTGGATTTAGGTACGACGATTCTAAGTGAAATAAGTCACACAGAAAAGGACACTTCTCATAAGGTATCACTGATAGAGGGAATGTAAAAACCGTTACACTTGAACTGAATTACAAAACAGAACAGAGTCACACATGCAGAAAACACACTATGGCTGCTTAACGGGAAAGGTGAGGTGGGGTGATACATAAAACAAGGGTATCAAATTAGCTCAGATACCGTTCCATAAACCCAATATGTAATAGACAAGACCTACTCCTTGCTCAGAGAACTGGACTCAACACGCCCTATTCACCGCACAAGAATATATCTGACTAATAATAATCGTAAAACCTATGTATTGATATCTCTCTGTTAGTGTGTCAAGTGGGTGTAAAGCGGCATAAACACAGCAGTGAAAAGCAGCTAAACCCCATTATAAAAATAAATTACTTTGAAACACCCATGAAACAAAGACAGTGAAAGAGAGAGAAATTCTTACACAATGCGTTCAGGGGCTGTGATGCAACCTGGATTGACCATATCTAGACGCACAGCTGGATGAGACATAAGGGTGGACACTCTTGGGGCTGAGAGGTTTGGTGAGGTTGGGTGAGCAAACGCAGACCCTTTAAAGTAATACTGCGTGGTACCCATCGCATGGGTCCCAAATCTCCAGGTTCAAGGGCATCTTCCTACATCAAAAACATGCATGAGAAACCCAGAAGATGGTACACCGTGTGATGGGGAAAGGCTTCTAAAACGCACCTCATTTCTCATCTCCTTGTGCCCGGGTTCGCCATTCCAGCCGCTTTACTAGCAAGCTCCCTACTTGGAGCATCAGCACCTTTAACCTCCTGTTCCGTACAGGTTGCAATTTGTTCTGAGGATAAACGGGAAGACGTGGAACCAACGAGAGACTAGCTCTTGGTGTTGGGACAGGCACAGGTCACTCTATTTTCCCATCAGAAAGAAGAATTAACCACAGGCTCAGCCTGCCCCCCGGAACCAGAACAGGGCCTGAAGCCATTCTGCGATTTTGCGGCCAGCTCCCATAAAAACGAGTTGTAAAACGGAGGTTCAGGGCACTGCAATTCACAAACCTGCAGAGTTATAAATGATAACTCTCGTCCACAAATATATTGAGGGAAGGCAAAGAAGAGGATTTGTAATCAAGGCAGAATTGCAGGAAACAGATTTCAGGAGGTAGATACGAATCGCCTTTAAAGCACATGAAAAGCGGCAAAACGTTGACAATGATGCCCTTGGCCAAAAAGGGCGTATGCGTTTTTTCCTGAATATATTCAGGAAAAAACGCATACGCCCTTTTTGGCCAACCAAGCAACCTGGAAAGGCAAATCAGCGCTACAAAGAAGTCTCGCTTCCCATCGGTCAAAAGGGCCATGCTGAAAAAAGTGTCAAAACCAGAAATGCAGGACAGGCCATGGAGAAATGGGAGCCTTGCTACACTGATGGGCGGGATGTAAATTGCCAAGAGCCACTCTGGAGAAGTGTCCGGTGAGTCCTGAAACATCTGAAAAACACAGCTTAGAGAGCATAGGGCACTTCCACTCATGGGGGTATAAATTGGGAAAATGAAAAATCAGCAAGACACAAGCACCCCAAAGTTTAGGGCTGCTCTGTTGACCAGGACCTCCACTTCATTCCACCTTAAATATCCCAGGAGGGAGAAAAATGGATAAAGAAGTTGTGGTCCTTATGTACAATGGAATATCACTCAGCCATGAAATCAATGCCGTAAGGTTAGTAGCAGCATGATGAGTGGATTTAGGTACGACGATTCTAAGTGAAATAAGTCACACAGAAAAGGACACTTCTCATAAGGTATCACTGATAGAGGGAATGTAAAAACCGTTACACTTGAACTGAATTACAAAACAGAACAGAGTCACACATGCAGAAAACACACTATGGCTGCTTAACGGGAAAGGTGAGGTGGGGTGATACATAAAACAAGGGTATCAAATTAGCTCAGATACCGTTCCATAAACCCAATATGTAATAGACAAGACCTACTCCTTGCTCAGAGAACTGGACTCAACACGCCCTATTCACCGCACAAGAATATATCTGACTAATAATAATCGTAAAACCTATGTATTGATATCTCTCTGTTAGTGTGTCAAGTGGGTGTAAAGCGGCATAAACACAGCAGTGAAAAGCAGCTAAACCCCATTATAAAAATAAATTACTTTGAAACACCCATGAAACAAAGACAGTGAAAGAGAGAGAAATTCTTACACAATGCGTTCAGGGGCTGTGATGCAACCTGGATTGACCATATCTAGACGCACAGCTGGATGAGACATAAGGGTGGACACTCTTGGGGCTGAGAGGTTTGGTGAGGTTGGGTGAGCAAACGCAGACCCTTTAAAGTAATACTGCGTGGTACCCATCGCATGGGTCCCAAATCTCCAGGTTCAAGGGCATCTTCCTACATCCAAAACATGCATGAGAAACCCAGAAGATGGTACACCGTGTGATGGGGAAAGGCTTCTAAAACGCACCTCATTTCTCATCTCCTTGTGCCCGGGTTCGCCATTCCAGCCGCTTTACTAGCAAGCTCCCTACTTGGAGCATCAGCACCTTTAACCTCCTGTTCCGTACAGGTTGCAATTTGTCCTGAGGATAAACGGGAAGACGTGGAACCAACGAGAGACTAGCTCTTGGTGTTGGGACAGGCACAGGTCACTCTATTTTCCCATCAGAAAGAAGAATTAACCACAGGCTCAGCCTGCCCCCCGGAACCAGAACAGGGCCTGAAGCCATTCTGCGATTTTGCGGCCAGCTCCCATAAAAACGAGTTGTAAAACGGAGGTTCAGGGCACTGCAATTCACAAACCTGCAGAGTTATAAATGATAACTCTCGTCCACAAATATATTGAGGGAAGGCAAAGAAGAGGATTTGAAATCAAGGCAGAATTGCAGGAAACAGATTTCAGGAGGTAGATTCCAATCGCCTTTAAAGCACATGAAAAGCGGCAAAACGTTGACAATGATGCCCTTGGCCAAAAAGGGCGTATGCGTTTTTTCCTGAATATATTCAGGAAAAAACGCATACGCCCTTTTTGGCCAACCAAGCAACCTGGAAAGGCAAATCAGCGCTACAAAGAAGTCTCGCTTCCCATCGGTCAAAAGGGCCATGCTGAAAAAAGTGTCAAAACCAGAAATGCAGGACAGGCCATGGAGAAATGGGAGCCTTGCTACACTGATGGGCGGGATGTAAATTGCCAAGAGCCACTCTGGAGAAGTGTCCGGTGAGTCCTGAAACATCTGAAAAACACAGCTTAGAGAGCATAGGGCACTTCCACTCATGGGGGTATAAATTGGGAAAATGAAAAATCAGCAAGACACAAGCACCCCAAAGTTTAGGGCTGCTCTGTTGACCAGGACCTCCACTTCATTCCACCTTAAATATCCCAGGAGGGAGAAAAATGGATAAAGAAGTTGTGGTCCTTATGTACAATGGAATATCACTCAGCCATGAAATCAATGCCGTAAGGTTAGTAGCAGCATGATGAGTGGATTTAGGTACGACGATTCTAAGTGAAATAAGTCACACAGAAAAGGACACTTCTCATAAGGTATCACTGATAGAGGGAATGTAAAAACCGTTACACTTGAACTGAATTACAAAACAGAACAGAGTCACACATGCAGAAAACACACTATGGCTGCTTAACGGGAAAGGTGAGGTGGGGTGATACATAAAACAAGGGTATCAAATTAGCTCAGATACCGTTCCATAAACCCAATATGTAATAGACAAGACCTACTCCTTGCTCAGAGAACTGGACTCAACACGCCCTATTCACCGCACAAGAATATATCTGACTAATAATAATCGTAAAACCTATGTATTGATATCTCTCTGTTAGTGTGTCAAGTGGGTGTAAAGCGGCATAAACACAGCAGTGAAAAGCAGCTAAACCCCATTATAAAAATAAATTACTTTGAAACACCCATGAAACAAAGACAGTGAAAGAGAGAGAAATTCTTACACAATGCGTTCAGGGGCTGTGATGCAACCTGGATTGACCATATCTAGACGCACAGCTGGATGAGACATAAGGGTGGACACTCTTGGGGCTGAGAGGTTTGGTGAGGTTGGGTGAGCAAACGCAGACCCTTTAAAGTAATACTGCGTGGTACCCATCGCATGGGTCCCAAATCTCCAGGTTCAAGGGCATCTTCCTACATCCAAAACATGCATGAGAAACCCAGAAGATGGTACACCGTGTGATGGGGAAAGGCTTCTAAAACGCACCTCATTTCTCATCTCCTTGTGCCCGGGTTCGCCATTCCAGCCGCTTTACTAGCAAGCTCCCTACTTGGAGCATCAGCACCTTTAACCTCCTGTTCCGTACAGGTTGCAATTTGTCCTGAGGATAAACGGGAAGACGTGGAACCAACGAGAAACTAGCTCTTGGTGTTGGGACAGGCACAGGTCACTCTATTTTCCCATCAGAAAGAAGAATTAACCACAGGCTCAGCCTGCCGCCCGGAACCAGAACAGGGCCTGAAGCCATTCTGCGATTTTGCGGCCAGCTCCCATAAAAACGAGTTGTAAAACGGAGGTTCAGGGCACTGCAATTCACAAACCTGCAGAGTTATAAATGATAACTCTCGTCCACAAATATATTGAGGGAAGGCAAAGAAGAGGATTTGAAATCAAGGCAGAATTGCAGGAAACAGATTTCAGGAGGTAGATACGAATCGCCTTTAAAGCACATGAAAAGCGGCAAAACGTTGACAATGATGCCCTTGGCCAAAAAGGGCGTATGCGTTTTTTCCTGAATATATTCAGGAAAAAACGCATACGCCCTTTTTGGCCAACCAAGCAACCTGGAAAGGCAAATCAGCGCTACAAAGAAGTCTCGCTTCCCATCGGTCAAAAGGGCCATGCTGAAAAAAGTGTCAAAACCAGAAATGCAGGACAGGCCATGGAGAAATGGGAGCCTTGCTACACTGATGGGCGGGATGTAAATTGCCAAGAGCCACTCTGGAGAAGTGTCCGGTGAGTCCTGAAACATCTGAAAAACACAGCTTAGAGAGCATAGGGCACTTCCACTCATGGGGGTATAAATTGGGAAAATGAAAAATCAGCAAGACACAAGCACCCCAAAGTTTAGGGCTGCTCTGTTGACCAGGACCTCCACTTCATTCCACCTTAAATATCCCAGGAGGGAGAAAAATGGATAAAGAAGTTGTGGTCCTTATGTACAATGGAATATCACTCAGCCATGAAATCAATGCCGTAAGGTTAGTAGCAGCATGATGAGTGGATTTAGGTACGACGATTCTAAGTGAAATAAGTCACACAGAAAAGGACACTTCTCATAAGGTATCACTGATAGAGGGAATGTAAAAACCGTTACACTTGAACTGAATTACAAAACAGAACAGAGTCACACATGCAGAAAACACACTATGGCTGCTTAACGGGAAAGGTGAGGTGGGGTGATACATAAAACAAGGGTATCAAATTAGCTCAGATACCGTTCCATAAACCCAATATGTAATAGACAAGACCTACTCCTTGCTCAGAGAACTGGACTCAACACGCCCTATTCACCGCACAAGAATATATCTGACTAATAATAATCGTAAAACCTATGTATTGATATCTCTCTGTTAGTGTGTCAAGTGGGTGTAAAGCGGCATAAACACAGCAGTGAAAAGCAGCTAAACCCCATTATAAAAATAAATTACTTTGAAACACCCATGAAACAAAGACAGTGAAAGAGAGAGAAATTCTTACACAATGCGTTCAGGGGCTGTGATGCAACCTGGATTGACCATATCTAGACGCACAGCTGGATGAGACATAAGGGTGGACACTCTTGGGGCTGAGAGGTTTGGTGAGGTTGGGTGAGCAAACGCAGACCCTTTAAAGTAATACTGCGTGGTACCCATCGCATGGGTCCCAAATCTCCAGGTTCAAGGGCATCTTCCTACATCCAAAACATGCATGAGAAACCCAGAAGATGGTACACCGTGTGATGGGGAAAGGCTTCTAAAACGCACCTCATTTCTCATCTCCTTGTGCCCGGGTTCGCCATTCCAGCCGCTTTACTAGCAAGCTCCCTACTTGGAGCATCAGCACCTTTAACCTCCTGTTCCGTACAGGTTGCAATTTGTCCTGAGGATAAACGGGAAGACGTGGAACCAACGAGAGACTAGCTCTTGGTGTTGGGACAGGCACAGGTCACTCTATTTTCCCATCAGAAAGAAGAATTAACCACAGGCTCAGCCTGCCCCCCGGAACCAGAACAGGGCCTGAAGCCATTCTGCGATTTTGCGGCCAGCTCCCATAAAAACGAGTTGTAAAACGGAGGTTCAGGGCACTGCAATTCACAAACCTGCAGAGTTATAAATGATAACTCTCGTCCACAAATATATTGAGGGAAGGCAAAGAAGAGGATTTGAAATCAAGGCAGAATTGCAGGAAACAGATTTCAGGAGGTAGATTCCAATCGCCTTTAAAGCACATGAAAAGCGGCAAAACGTTGACAATGATGCCCTTGGCCAAAAAGGGCGTATGCGTTTTTTCCTGAATATATTCAGGAAAAAACGCATACGCCCTTTTTGGCCAACCAAGCAACCTGGAAAGGCAAATCAGTGCTACAAAGAAGTCTCGCTTCCCATCGGTCAAAAGGGCCATGCTGAAAAAAGTGTCAAAACCAGAAATGCAGGACAGGCCATGGAGAAATGGGAGCCTTGCTACACTGATGGGCGGGATGTAAATTGCCAAGAGCCACTCTGGAGAAGTGTCCGGTGAGTCCTGAAACATCTGAAAAACACAGCTTAGAGAGCATAGGGCACTTCCACTCATGGGGGTATAAATTGGGAAAATGAAAAATCAGCAAGACACAAGCACCCCAAAGTTTAGGGCTGCTCTGTTGACCAGGACCTCCACTTCATTCCACCTTAAATATCCCAGGAGGGAGAAAAATGGATAAAGAAGTTGTGGTCCTTATGTACAATGGAATATCACTCAGCCATGAAATCAATGCCGTAAGGTTAGTAGCAGCATGATGAGTGGATTTAGGTACGACGATTCTAAGTGAAATAAGTCACACAGAAAAGGACACTTCTCATAAGGTATCACTGATAGAGGGAATGTAAAAACCGTTACACTTGAACTGAATTACAAAACAGAACAGAGTCACACATGCAGAAAACACACTATGGCTGCTTAACGGGAAAGGTGAGGTGGGGTGATACATAAAACAAGGGTATCAAATTAGCTCAGATACCGTTCCATAAACCCAATATGTAATAGACAAGACCTACTCCTTGCTCAGAGAACTGGACTCAACACGCCCTATTCACCGCACAAGAATATATCTGACTAATAATAATCGTAAAACCTATGTATTGATATCTCTCTGTTAGTGTGTCAAGTGGGTGTAAAGCGGCATAAACACAGCAGTGAAAAGCAGCTAAACCCCATTATAAAAATAAATTACTTTGAAACACCCATGAAACAAAGACAGTGAAAGAGAGAGAAATTCTTACACAATGCGTTCAGGGGCTGTGATGCAACCTGGATTGACCATATCTAGACGCACAGCTGGATGAGACATAAGGGTGGACACTCTTGGGGCTGAGAGGTTTGGTGAGGTTGGGTGAGCAAACGCAGACCCTTTAAAGTAATACTGCGTGGTACCCATCGCATGGGTCCCAAATCTCCAGGTTCAAGGGCATCTTCCTACATCCAAAACATGCATGAGAAACCCAGAAGATGGTACACCGTGTGATGGGGAAAGGCTTCTAAAACGCACCTCATTTCTCATCTCCTTGTGCCCGGGTTCGCCATTCCAGCCGCTTTACTAGCAAGCTCCCTACTTGGAGCATCAGCACCTTTAACCTCCTGTTCCGTACAGGTTGCAATTTGTCCTGAGGATAAACGGGAAGACGTGGAACCAACGAGAAACTAGCTCTTGGTGTTGGGACAGGCACAGGTCACTCTATTTTCCCATCAGAAAGAAGAATTAACCACAGGCTCAGCCTGCCGCCCGGAACCAGAACAGGGCCTGAAGCCATTCTGCGATTTTGCGGCCAGCTCCCATAAAAACGAGTTGTAAAACGGAGGTTCAGGGCACTGCAATTCACAAACCTGCAGAGTTATAAATGATAACTCTCGTCCACAAATATATTGAGGGAAGGCAAAGAAGAGGATTTGAAATCAAGGCAGAATTGCAGGAAACAGATTTCAGGAGGTAGATACGAATCGCCTTTAAAGCACATGAAAAGCGGCAAAACGTTGACAATGATGCCCTTGGCCAAAAAGGGCGTATGCGTTTTTTCCTGAATATATTCAGGAAAAAACGCATACGCCCTTTTTGGCCAACCAAGCAACCTGGAAAGGCAAATCAGCGCTACAAAGAAGTCTCGCTTCCCATCGGTCAAAAGGGCCATGCTGAAAAAAGTGTCAAAACCAGAAATGCAGGACAGGCCATGGAGAAATGGGAGCCTTGCTACACTGATGGGCGGGATGTAAATTGCCAAGAGCCACTCTGGAGAAGTGTCCGGTGAGTCCTGAAACATCTGAAAAACACAGCTTAGAGAGCATAGGGCACTTCCACTCATGGGGGTATAAATTGGGAAAATGAAAAATCAGCAAGACACAAGCACCCCAAAGTTTAGGGCTGCTCTGTTGACCAGGACCTCCACTTCATTCCACCTTAAATATCCCAGGAGGGAGAAAAATGGATAAAGAAGTTGTGGTCCTTATGTACAATGGAATATCACTCAGCCATGAAATCAATGCCGTAAGGTTAGTAGCAGCATGATGAGTGGATTTAGGTACGACGATTCTAAGTGAAATAAGTCACACAGAAAAGGACACTTCTCATAAGGTATCACTGATAGAGGGAATGTAAAAACCGTTACACTTGAACTGAATTACAAAACAGAACAGAGTCACACATGCAGAAAACACACTATGGCTGCTTAACGGGAAAGGTGAGGTGGGGTGATACATAAAACAAGGGTATCAAATTAGCTCAGATACCGTTCCATAAACACAATATGTAATAGACAAGACCTACTCCTTGCTCAGAGAACTGGACTCAACACGCCCTATTCACCGCACAAGAATATATCTGACTAATAATAATCGTAAAACCTATGTATTGATATCTCTCTGTTAGTGTGTCAAGTGGGTGTAAAGCGGCATAAACACAGCAGTGAAAAGCAGCTAAACCCCATTATAAAAATAAATTACTTTGAAACACCCATGAAACAAAGACAGTGAAAGAGAGAGAAATTCTTACACAATGCGTTCAGGGGCTGTGATGCAACCTGGATTGACCATATCTAGACGCACAGCTGGATGAGACATAAGGGTGGACACTCTTGGGGCTGAGAGGTTTGGTGAGGTTGGGTGAGCAAACGCAGACCCTTTAAAGTAATACTGCGTGGTACCCATCGCATGGGTCCCAAATCTCCAGGTTCAAGGGCATCTTCCTACATCCAAAACATGCATGAGAACCCCAGAAGATGGTACACCGTGTGATGGGGAAAGGCTTCTAAAACGCACCTCATTTCTCATCTCCTTGTGCCCGGGTTCGCCATTCCAGCCGCTTTACTAGCAAGCTCCCTACTTGGAGCATCAGCACCTTTAACCTCCTGTTCCGTACAGGTTGCAATTTGTCCTGAGGATAAACGGGAAGACGTGGAACCAACGAGAAACTAGCTCTTGGTGTTGGGACAGGCACAGGTCACTCTATTTTCCCATCAGAAAGAAGAATTAACCACAGGCTCAGCCTGCCCCCCGGAACCAGAACAGGGCCTGAAGCCATTCTGCGATTTTGCGGCCAGCTCCCATAAAAACGAGTTGTAAAACGGAGGTTCAGGGCACTGCAATTCACAAACCTGCAGAGTTATAAATGATAACTCTCGTCCACAAATATATTGAGGGAAGGCAAAGAAGAGGATTTGTAATCAAGGCAGAATTGCAGGAAACAGATTTCAGGAGGTAGATACGAATCGCCTTTAAAGCACATGAAAAGCGGCAAAACGTTGACAATGATGCCCTTGGCCAAAAAGGGCGTATGCGTTTTTTCCTGAATATATTCAGGAAAAAACGCATACGCCCTTTTTGGCCAACCAAGCAACCTGGAAAGGCAAATCAGCGCTACAAAGAAGTCTCGCTTCCCATCGGTCAAAAGGGCCATGCTGAAAAAAGTGTCAAAACCAGAAATGCAGGACAGGCCATGGAGAAATGGGAGCCTTGCTACACTGATGGGCGGGATGTAAATTGCCAAGAGCCACTCTGGAGAAGTGTCCGGTGAGTCCTGAAACATCTGAAAAACACAGCTTAGAGAGCATAGGGCACTTCCACTCATGGGGGTATAAATTGGGAAAATTAAAAATCAGCAAGACACAAGCACCCCAAAGTTTAGGGCTGCTCTGTTGACCAGGACCTCCACTTCATTCCACCTTCAATATCCCAGGAGGGAGAAAAATGGATAAAGAAGTTGTGGTCCTTATGTACAATGGAATATCACTCAGCCATGAAATCAATGCCGTAAGGTTAGTAGCAGCATGATGAGTGGATTTAGGTACGACGATTCTAAGTGAAATAAGTCACACAGAAAAGGACACTTCTCATAAGGTATCACTGATAGAGGGAATGTAAAAACCGTTACACTTGAACTGAATTACAAAACAGAACAGAGTCACACATGCAGAAAACACACTATGGCTGCTTAACGGGAAAGGTGAGGTGGGGTGATACATAAAACAAGGGTATCAAATTAGCTCAGATACCGTTCCATAAACCCAATATGTAATAGACAAGACCTACTCCTTGCTCAGAGAACTGGACTCAACACGCCCTATTCACCGCACAAGAATATATCTGACTAATAATAATCGTAAAACCTATGTATTGATATCTCTCTGTTAGTGTGTCAAGTGGGTGTAAAGCGGCATAAACACAGCAGTGAAAAGCAGCTAAACCCCATTATAAAAATAAATTACTTTGAAACACCCATGAAACAAAGACAGTGAAAGAGAGAGAAATTCTTACACAATGCGTTCAGGGGCTGTGATGCAACCTGGATTGACCATATCTAGACGCACAGCTGGATGAGACATAAGGGTGGACACTCTTGGGGCTGAGAGGTTTGGTGAGGTTGGGTGAGCAAACGCAGACCCTTTAAAGTAATACTGCGTGGTACCCATCGCATGGGTCCCAAATCTCCAGGTTCAAGGGCATCTTCCTACATCAAAAACATGCATGAGAAACCCAGAAGATGGTACACCGTGTGATGGGGAAAGGCTTCTAAAACGCACCTCATTTCTCATCTCCTTGTGCCCGGGTTCGCCATTCCAGCCGCTTTACTAGCAAGCTCCCTACTTGGAGCATCAGCACCTTTAACCTCCTGTTCCGTACAGGTTGCAATTTGTTCTGAGGATAAACGGGAAGACGTGGAACCAACGAGAGACTAGCTCTTGGTGTTGGGACAGGCACAGGTCACTCTATTTTCCCATCAGAAAGAAGAATTAACCACAGGCTCAGCCTGCCCCCCGGAACCAGAACAGGGCCTGAAGCCATTCTGCGATTTTGCGGCCAGCTCCCATAAAAACGAGTTGTAAAACGGAGGTTCAGGGCACTGCAATTCACAAACCTGCAGAGTTATAAATGATAACTCTCGTCCACAAATATATTGAGGGAAGGCAAAGAAGAGGATTTGTAATCAAGGCAGAATTGCAGGAAACAGATTTCAGGAGGTAGATACGAATCGCCTTTAAAGCACATGAAAAGCGGCAAAACGTTGACAATGATGCCCTTGGCCAAAAAGGGCGTATGCGTTTTTTCCTGAATATATTCAGGAAAAAACGCATACGCCCTTTTTGGCCAACCAAGCAACCTGGAAAGGCAAATCAGCGCTACAAAGAAGTCTCGCTTCCCATCGGTCAAAAGGGCCATGCTGAAAAAAGTGTCAAAACCAGAAATGCAGGACAGGCCATGGAGAAATGGGAGCCTTGCTACACTGATGGGCGGGATGTAAATTGCCAAGAGCCACTCTGGAGAAGTGTCCGGTGAGTCCTGAAACATCTGAAAAACACAGCTTAGAGAGCATAGGGCACTTCCACTCATGGGGGTATAAATTGGGAAAATGAAAAATCAGCAAGACACAAGCACCCCAAAGTTTAGGGCTGCTCTGTTGACCAGGACCTCCACTTCATTCCACCTTAAATATCCCAGGAGGGAGAAAAATGGATAAAGAAGTTGTGGTCCTTATGTACAATGGAATATCACTCAGCCATGAAATCAATGCCGTAAGGTTAGTAGCAGCATGATGAGTGGATTTAGGTACGACGATTCTAAGTGAAATAAGTCACACAGAAAAGGACACTTCTCATAAGGTATCACTGATAGAGGGAATGTAAAAACCGTTACACTTGAACTGAATTACAAAACAGAACAGAGTCACACATGCAGAAAACACACTATGGCTGCTTAACGGGAAAGGTGAGGTGGGGTGATACATAAAACAAGGGTATCAAATTAGCTCAGATACCGTTCCATAAACCCAATATGTAATAGACAAGACCTACTCCTTGCTCAGAGAACTGGACTCAACACGCCCTATTCACCGCACAAGAATATATCTGACTAATAATAATCGTAAAACCTATGTATTGATATCTCTCTGTTAGTGTGTCAAGTGGGTGTAAAGCGGCATAAACACAGCAGTGAAAAGCAGCTAAACCCCATTATAAAAATAAATTACTTTGAAACACCCATGAAACAAAGACAGTGAAAGAGAGAGAAATTCTTACACAATGCGTTCAGGGGCTGTGATGCAACCTGGATTGACCATATCTAGACGCACAGCTGGATGAGACATAAGGGTGGACACTCTTGGGGCTGAGAGGTTTGGTGAGGTTGGGTGAGCAAACGCAGACCCTTTAAAGTAATACTGCGTGGTACCCATCGCATGGGTCCCAAATCTCCAGGTTCAAGGGCATCTTCCTACATCCAAAACATGCATGAGAAACCCAGAAGATGGTACACCGTGTGATGGGGAAAGGCTTCTAAAACGCACCTCATTTCTCATCTCCTTGTGCCCGGGTTCGCCATTCCAGCCGCTTTACTAGCAAGCTCCCTACTTGGAGCATCAGCACCTTTAACCTCCTGTTCCGTACAGGTTGCAATTTGTCCTGAGGATAAACGGGAAGACGTGGAACCAACGAGAGACTAGCTCTTGGTGTTGGGACAGGCACAGGTCACTCTATTTTCCCATCAGAAAGAAGAATTAACCACAGGCTCAGCCTGCCCCCCGGAACCAGAACAGGGCCTGAAGCCATTCTGCGATTTTGCGGCCAGCTCCCATAAAAACGAGTTGTAAAACGGAGGTTCAGGGCACTGCAATTCACAAACCTGCAGAGTTATAAATGATAACTCTCGTCCACAAATATATTGAGGGAAGGCAAAGAAGAGGATTTGTAATCAAGGCAGAATTGCAGGAAACAGATTTCAGGAGGTAGATACGAATCGCCTTTAAAGCACATGAAAAGCGGCAAAACGTTGACAATGATGCCCTTGGCCAAAAAGGGCGTATGCGTTTTTTCCTGAATATATTCAGGAAAAAACGCATACGCCCTTTTTGGCCAACCAAGCAACCTGGAAAGGCAAATCAGCGCTACAAAGAAGTCTCGCTTCCCATCGGTCAAAAGGGCCATGCTGAAAAAAGTGTCAAAACCAGAAATGCAGGACAGGCCATGGAGAAATGGGAGCCTTGCTACACTGATGGGCGGGATGTAAATTGCCAAGAGCCACTCTGGAGAAGTGTCCGGTGAGTCCTGAAACATCTGAAAAACACAGCTTAGAGAGCATAGGGCACTTCCACTCATGGGGGTATAAATTGGGAAAATGAAAAATCAGCAAGACACAAGCACCCCAAAGTTTAGGGCTGCTCTGTTGACCAGGACCTCCACTTCATTCCACCTTAAATATCCCAGGAGGGAGAAAAATGGATAAAGAAGTTGTGGTCCTTATGTACAATGGAATATCACTCAGCCATGAAATCAATGCCGTAAGGTTAGTAGCAGCATGATGAGTGGATTTAGGTACGACGATTCTAAGTGAAATAAGTCACACAGAAAAGGACACTTCTCATAAGGTATCACTGATAGAGGGAATGTAAAAACCGTTACACTTGAACTGAATTACAAAACAGAACAGAGTCACACATGCAGAAAACACACTATGGCTGCTTAACGGGAAAGGTGAGGTGGGGTGATACATAAAACAAGGGTATCAAATTAGCTCAGATACCGTTCCATAAACCCAATATGTAATAGACAAGACCTACTCCTTGCTCAGAGAACTGGACTCAACACGCCCTATTCACCGCACAAGAATATATCTGACTAATAATAATCGTAAAACCTATGTATTGATATCTCTCTGTTAGTGTGTCAAGTGGGTGTAAAGCGGCATAAACACAGCAGTGAAAAGCAGCTAAACCCCATTATAAAAATAAATTACTTTGAAACACCCATGAAACAAAGACAGTGAAAGAGAGAGAAATTCTTACACAATGCGTTCAGGGGCTGTGATGCAACCTGGATTGACCATATCTAGACGCACAGCTGGATGAGACATAAGGGTGGACACTCTTGGGGCTGAGAGGTTTGGTGAGGTTGGGTGAGCAAACGCAGACCCTTTAAAGTAATACTGCGTGGTACCCATCGCATGGGTCCCAAATCTCCAGGTTCAAGGGCATCTTCCTACATCCAAAACATGCATGAGAAACCCAGAAGATGGTACACCGTGTGATGGGGAAAGGCTTCTAAAACGCACCTCATTTCTCATCTCCTTGTGCCCGGGTTCGCCATTCCAGCCGCTTTACTAGCAAGCTCCCTACTTGGAGCATCAGCACCTTTAACCTCCTGTTCCGTACAGGTTGCAATTTGTCCTGAGGATAAACGGGAAGACGTGGAACCAACGAGAGACTAGCTCTTGGTGTTGGGACAGGCACAGGTCACTCTATTTTCCCATCAGAAAGAAGAATTAACCACAGGCTCAGCCTGCCCCCCGGAACCAGAACAGGGCCTGAAGCCATTCTGCGATTTTGCGGCCAGCTCCCATAAAAACGAGTTGTAAAACGGAGGTTCAGGGCACTGCAATTCACAAACCTGCAGAGTTATAAATGATAACTCTCGTCCACAAATATATTGAGGGAAGGCAAAGAAGAGGATTTGAAATCAAGGCAGAATTGCAGGAAACAGATTTCAGGAGGTAGATTCCAATCGCCTTTAAAGCACATGAAAAGCGGCAAAACGTTGACAATGATGCCCTTGGCCAAAAAGGGCGTATGCGTTTTTTCCTGAATATATTCAGGAAAAAACGCATACGCCCTTTTTGGCCAACCAAGCAACCTGGAAAGGCAAATCAGCGCTACAAAGAAGTCTCGCTTCCCATCGGTCAAAAGGGCCATGCTGAAAAAAGTGTCAAAACCAGAAATGCAGGACAGGCCATGGAGAAATGGGAGCCTTGCTACACTGATGGGCGGGATGTAAATTGCCAAGAGCCACTCTGGAGAAGTGTCCGGTGAGTCCTGAAACATCTGAAAAACACAGCTTAGAGAGCATAGGGCACTTCCACTCATGGGGGTATAAATTGGGAAAATGAAAAATCAGCAAGACACAAGCACCCCAAAGTTTAGGGCTGCTCTGTTGACCAGGACCTCCACTTCATTCCACCTTAAATATCCCAGGAGGGAGAAAAATGGATAAAGAAGTTGTGGTCCTTATGTACAATGGAATATCACTCAGCCATGAAATCAATGCCGTAAGGTTAGTAGCAGCATGATGAGTGGATTTAGGTACGACGATTCTAAGTGAAATAAGTCACACAGAAAAGGACACTTCTCATAAGGTATCACTGATAGAGGGAATGTAAAAACCGTTACACTTGAACTGAATTACAAAACAGAACAGAGTCACACATGCAGAAAACACACTATGGCTGCTTAACGGGAAAGGTGAGGTGGGGTGATACATAAAACAAGGGTATCAAATTAGCTCAGATACCGTTCCATAAACCCAATATGTAATAGACAAGACCTACTCCTTGCTCAGAGAACTGGACTCAACACGCCCTATTCACCGCACAAGAATATATCTGACTAATAATAATCGTAAAACCTATGTATTGATATCTCTCTGTTAGTGTGTCAAGTGGGTGTAAAGCGGCATAAACACAGCAGTGAAAAGCAGCTAAACCCCATTATAAAAATAAATTACTTTGAAACACCCATGAAACAAAGACAGTGAAAGAGAGAGAAATTCTTACACAATGCGTTCAGGGGCTGTGATGCAACCTGGATTGACCATATCTAGACGCACAGCTGGATGAGACATAAGGGTGGACACTCTTGGGGCTGAGAGGTTTGGTGAGGTTGGGTGAGCAAACGCAGACCCTTTAAAGTAATACTGCGTGGTACCCATCGCATGGGTCCCAAATCTCCAGGTTCAAGGGCATCTTCCTACATCCAAAACATGCATGAGAAACCCAGAAGATGGTACACCGTGTGATGGGGAAAGGCTTCTAAAACGCACCTCATTTCTCATCTCCTTGTGCCCGGGTTCGCCATTCCAGCCGCTTTACTAGCAAGCTCCCTACTTGGAGCATCAGCACCTTTAACCTCCTGTTCCGTACAGGTTGCAATTTGTCCTGAGGATAAACGGGAAGACGTGGAACCAACGAGAAACTAGCTCTTGGTGTTGGGACAGGCACAGGTCACTCTATTTTCCCATCAGAAAGAAGAATTAACCACAGGCTCAGCCTGACCCCCGGAACCAGAACAGGGCCTGAAGCCATTCTGCGATTTTGCGGCCAGCTCCCATAAAAACGAGTTGTAAAACGGAGGTTCAGGGCACTGCAATTCACAAACCTGCAGAGTTATAAATGATAACTCTCGTCCACAAATATATTGAGGGAAGGCAAAGAAGAGGATTTGAAATCAAGGCAGAATTGCAGGAAACAGATTTCAGGAGGTAGATACGAATCGCCTTTAAAGCACATGAAAAGCGGCAAAACGTTGACAATGATGCCCTTGGCCAAAAAGGGCGTATGCGTTTTTTCCTGAATATATTCAGGAAAAAACGCATACGCCCTTTTTGGCCAACCAAGCAACCTGGAAAGGCAAATCAGCGCTACAAAGAAGTCTCGCTTCCCATCGGTCAAAAGGGCCATGCTGAAAAAAGTGTCAAAACCAGAAATGCAGGACAGGCCATGGAGAAATGGGAGCCTTGCTACACTGATGGGCGGGATGTAAATTGCCAAGAGCCACTCTGGAGAAGTGTCCGGTGAGTCCTGAAACATCTGAAAAACACAGCTTAGAGAGCATAGGGCACTTCCACTCATGGGGGTATAAATTGGGAAAATGAAAAATCAGCAAGACACAAGCACCCCAAAGTTTAGGGCTGCTCTGTTGACCAGGACCTCCACTTCATTCCACCTTAAATATCCCAGGAGGGAGAAAAATGGATAAAGAAGTTGTGGTCCTTATGTACAATGGAATATCACTCAGCCATGAAATCAATGCCGTAAGGTTAGTAGCAGCATGATGAGTGGATTTAGGTACGACGATTCTAAGTGAAATAAGTCACACAGAAAAGGACACTTCTCATAAGGTATCACTGATAGAGGGAATGTAAAAACCGTTACACTTGAACTGAATTACAAAACAGAACAGAGTCACACATGCAGAAAACACACTATGGCTGCTTAACGGGAAAGGTGAGGTGGGGTGATACATAAAACAAGGGTATCAAATTAGCTCAGATACCGTTCCATAAACCCAATATGTAATAGACAAGACCTACTCCTTGCTCAGAGAACTGGACTCAACACGCCCTATTCACCGCACAAGAATATATCTGACTAATAATAATCGTAAAACCTATGTATTGATATCTCTCTGTTAGTGTGTCAAGTGGGTGTAAAGCGGCATAAACACAGCAGTGAAAAGCAGCTAAACCCCATTATAAAAATAAATTACTTTGAAACACCCATGAAACAAAGACAGTGAAAGAGAGAGAAATTCTTACACAATGCGTTCAGGGGCTGTGATGCAACCTGGATTGACCATATCTAGACGCACAGCTGGATGAGACATAAGGGTGGACACTCTTGGGGCTGAGAGGTTTGGTGAGGTTGGGTGAGCAAACGCAGACCCTTTAAAGTAATACTGCGTGGTACCCATCGCATGGGTCCCAAATCTCCAGGTTCAAGGGCATCTTCCTACATCCAAAACATGCATGAGAACCCCAGAAGATGGTACACCGTGTGATGGGGAAAGGCTTCTAAAACGCACCTCATTTCTCATCTCCTTGTGCCCGGGTTCGCCATTCCAGCCGCTTTACTAGCAAGCTCCCTACTTGGAGCATCAGCACCTTTAACCTCCTGTTCCGTACAGGTTGCAATTTGTCCTGAGGATAAACGGGAAGACGTGGAACCAACGAGAAACTAGCTCTTGGTGTTGGGACAGGCACAGGTCACTCTATTTTCCCATCAGAAAGAAGAATTAACCACAGGCTCAGCCTGCCCCCCGGAACCAGAACAGGGCCTGAAGCCATTCTGCGATTTTGCGGCCAGCTCCCATAAAAACGAGTTGTAAAACGGAGGTTCAGGGCACTGCAATTCACAAACCTGCAGAGTTATAAATGATAACTCTCGTCCACAAATATATTGAGGGAAGGCAAAGAAGAGGATTTGTAATCAAGGCAGAATTGCAGGAAACAGATTTCAGGAGGTAGATACGAATCGCCTTTAAAGCACATGAAAAGCGGCAAAACGTTGACAATGATGCCCTTGGCCAAAAAGGGCGTATGCGTTTTTTCCTGAATATATTCAGGAAAAAACGCATACGCCCTTTTTGGCCAACCAAGCAACCTGGAAAGGCAAATCAGCGCTACAAAGAAGTCTCGCTTCCCATCGGTCAAAAGGGCCATGCTGAAAAAAGTGTCAAAACCAGAAATGCAGGACAGGCCATGGAGAAATGGGAGCCTTGCTACACTGATGGGCGGGATGTAAATTGCCAAGAGCCACTCTGGAGAAGTGTCCGGTGAGTCCTGAAACATCTGAAAAACACAGCTTAGAGAGCATAGGGCACTTCCACTCATGGGGGTATAAATTGGGAAAATTAAAAATCAGCAAGACACAAGCACCCCAAAGTTTAGGGCTGCTCTGTTGACCAGGACCTCCACTTCATTCCACCTTCAATATCCCAGGAGGGAGAAAAATGGATAAAGAAGTTGTGGTCCTTATGTACAATGGAATATCACTCAGCCATGAAATCAATGCCGTAAGGTTAGTAGCAGCATGATGAGTGGATTTAGGTACGACGATTCTAAGTGAAATAAGTCACACAGAAAAGGACACTTCTCATAAGGTATCACTGATAGAGGGAATGTAAAAACCGTTACACTTGAACTGAATTACAAAACAGAACAGAGTCACACATGCAGAAAACACACTATGGCTGCTTAACGGGAAAGGTGAGGTGGGGTGATACATAAAACAAGGGTATCAAATTAGCTCAGATACCGTTCCATAAACCCAATATGTAATAGACAAGACCTACTCCTTGCTCAGAGAACTGGACTCAACACGCCCTATTCACCGCACAAGAATATATCTGACTAATAATAATCGTAAAACCTATGTATTGATATCTCTCTGTTAGTGTGTCAAGTGGGTGTAAAGCGGCATAAACACAGCAGTGAAAAGCAGCTAAACCCCATTATAAAAATAAATTACTTTGAAACACCCATGAAACAAAGACAGTGAAAGAGAGAGAAATTCTTACACAATGCGTTCAGGGGCTGTGATGCAACCTGGATTGACCATATCTAGACGCACAGCTGGATGAGACATAAGGGTGGACACTCTTGGGGCTGAGAGGTTTGGTGAGGTTGGGTGAGCAAACGCAGACCCTTTAAAGTAATACTGCGTGGTACCCATCGCATGGGTCCCAAATCTCCAGGTTCAAGGGCATCTTCCTACATCAAAAACATGCATGAGAAACCCAGAAGATGGTACACCGTGTGATGGGGAAAGGCTTCTAAAACGCACCTCATTTCTCATCTCCTTGTGCCCGGGTTCGCCATTCCAGCCGCTTTACTAGCAAGCTCCCTACTTGGAGCATCAGCACCTTTAACCTCCTGTTCCGTACAGGTTGCAATTTGTTCTGAGGATAAACGGGAAGACGTGGAACCAACGAGAGACTAGCTCTTGGTGTTGGGACAGGCACAGGTCACTCTATTTTCCCATCAGAAAGAAGAATTAACCACAGGCTCAGCCTGCCCCCCGGAACCAGAACAGGGCCTGAAGCCATTCTGCGATTTTGCGGCCAGCTCCCATAAAAACGAGTTGTAAAACGGAGGTTCAGGGCACTGCAATTCACAAACCTGCAGAGTTATAAATGATAACTCTCGTCCACAAATATATTGAGGGAAGGCAAAGAAGAGGATTTGTAATCAAGGCAGAATTGCAGGAAACAGATTTCAGGAGGTAGATACGAATCGCCTTTAAAGCACATGAAAAGCGGCAAAACGTTGACAATGATGCCCTTGGCCAAAAAGGGCGTATGCGTTTTTTCCTGAATATATTCAGGAAAAAACGCATACGCCCTTTTTGGCCAACCAAGCAACCTGGAAAGGCAAATCAGCGCTACAAAGAAGTCTCGCTTCCCATCGGTCAAAAGGGCCATGCTGAAAAAAGTGTCAAAACCAGAAATGCAGGACAGGCCATGGAGAAATGGGAGCCTTGCTACACTGATGGGCGGGATGTAAATTGCCAAGAGCCACTCTGGAGAAGTGTCCGGTGAGTCCTGAAACATCTGAAAAACACAGCTTAGAGAGCATAGGGCACTTCCACTCATGGGGGTATAAATTGGGAAAATGAAAAATCAGCAAGACACAAGCACCCCAAAGTTTAGGGCTGCTCTGTTGACCAGGACCTCCACTTCATTCCACCTTAAATATCCCAGGAGGGAGAAAAATGGATAAAGAAGTTGTGGTCCTTATGTACAATGGAATATCACTCAGCCATGAAATCAATGCCGTAAGGTTAGTAGCAGCATGATGAGTGGATTTAGGTACGACGATTCTAAGTGAAATAAGTCACACAGAAAAGGACACTTCTCATAAGGTATCACTGATAGAGGGAATGTAAAAACCGTTACACTTGAACTGAATTACAAAACAGAACAGAGTCACACATGCAGAAAACACACTATGGCTGCTTAACGGGAAAGGTGAGGTGGGGTGATACATAAAACAAGGGTATCAAATTAGCTCAGATACCGTTCCATAAACCCAATATGTAATAGACAAGACCTACTCCTTGCTCAGAGAACTGGACTCAACACGCCCTATTCACCGCACAAGAATATATCTGACTAATAATAATCGTAAAACCTATGTATTGATATCTCTCTGTTAGTGTGTCAAGTGGGTGTAAAGCGGCATAAACACAGCAGTGAAAAGCAGCTAAACCCCATTATAAAAATAAATTACTTTGAAACACCCATGAAACAAAGACAGTGAAAGAGAGAGAAATTCTTACACAATGCGTTCAGGGGCTGTGATGCAACCTGGATTGACCATATCTAGACGCACAGCTGGATGAGACATAAGGGTGGACACTCTTGGGGCTGAGAGGTTTGGTGAGGTTGGGTGAGCAAACGCAGACCCTTTAAAGTAATACTGCGTGGTACCCATCGCATGGGTCCCAAATCTCCAGGTTCAAGGGCATCTTCCTACATCCAAAACATGCATGAGAAACCCAGAAGATGGTACACCGTGTGATGGGGAAAGGCTTCTAAAACGCACCTCATTTCTCATCTCCTTGTGCCCGGGTTCGCCATTCCAGCCGCTTTACTAGCAAGCTCCCTACTTGGAGCATCAGCACCTTTAACCTCCTGTTCCGTACAGGTTGCAATTTGTCCTGAGGATAAACGGGAAGACGTGGAACCAACGAGAGACTAGCTCTTGGTGTTGGGACAGGCACAGGTCACTCTATTTTCCCATCAGAAAGAAGAATTAACCACAGGCTCAGCCTGCCCCCCGGAACCAGAACAGGGCCTGAAGCCATTCTGCGATTTTGCGGCCAGCTCCCATAAAAACGAGTTGTAAAACGGAGGTTCAGGGCACTGCAATTCACAAACCTGCAGAGTTATAAATGATAACTCTCGTCCACAAATATATTGAGGGAAGGCAAAGAAGAGGATTTGAAATCAAGGCAGAATTGCAGGAAACAGATTTCAGGAGGTAGATTCCAATCGCCTTTAAAGCACATGAAAAGCGGCAAAACGTTGACAATGATGCCCTTGGCCAAAAAGGGCGTATGCGTTTTTTCCTGAATATATTCAGGAAAAAACGCATACGCCCTTTTTGGCCAACCAAGCAACCTGGAAAGGCAAATCAGCGCTACAAAGAAGTCTCGCTTCCCATCGGTCAAAAGGGCCATGCTGAAAAAAGTGTCAAAACCAGAAATGCAGGACAGGCCATGGAGAAATGGGAGCCTTGCTACACTGATGGGCGGGATGTAAATTGCCAAGAGCCACTCTGGAGAAGTGTACGGTGTGTCCTGAAACATCTGAAAAACACAGCTTAGAGAGCATAGGGCACTTCCACTCATGGGGGTATAAATTGGGAAAATGAAAAATCAGCAAGACACAAGCACCCCAAAGTTTAGGGCTGCTCTGTTGACCAGGACCTCCACTTCATTCCACCTTAAATATCCCAGGAGGGAGAAAAATGGATAAAGAAGTTGTGGTCCTTATGTACAATGGAATATCACTCAGCCATGAAATCAATGCCGTAAGGTTAGTAGCAGCATGATGAGTGGATTTAGGTACGACGATTCTAAGTGAAATAAGTCACACAGAAAAGGACACTTCTCATAAGGTATCACTGATAGAGGGAATGTAAAAACCGTTACACTTGAACTGAATTACAAAACAGAACAGAGTCACACATGCAGAAAACACACTATGGCTGCTTAACGGGAAAGGTGAGGTGGGGTGATACATAAAACAAGGGTATCAAATTAGCTCAGATACCGTTCCATAAACCCAATATGTAATAGACAAGACCTACTCCTTGCTCAGAGAACTGGACTCAACACGCCCTATTCACCGCACAAGAATATATCTGACTAATAATAATCGTAAAACCTATGTATTGATATCTCTCTGTTAGTGTGTCAAGTGGGTGTAAAGCGGCATAAACACAGCAGTGAAAAGCAGCTAAACCCCATTATAAAAATAAATTACTTTGAAACACCCATGAAACAAAGACAGTGAAAGAGAGAGAAATTCTTACACAATGCGTTCAGGGGCTGTGATGCAACCTGGATTGACCATATCTAGACGCACAGCTGGATGAGACATAAGGGTGGACACTCTTGGGGCTGAGAGGTTTGGTGAGGTTGGGTGAGCAAACGCAGACCCTTTAAAGTAATACTGCGTGGTACCCATCGCATGGGTCCCAAATCTCCAGGTTCAAGGGCATCTTCCTACATCAAAAACATGCATGAGAAACCCAGAAGATGGTACACCGTGTGATGGGGAAAGGCTTCTAAAACGCACCTCATTTCTCATCTCCTTGTGCCCGGGTTCGCCATTCCAGCCGCTTTACTAGCAAGCTCCCTACTTGGAGCATCAGCACCTTTAACCTCCTGTTCCGTACAGGTTGCAATTTGTCCTGAGGATAAACGGGAAGACGTGGAACCAACGAGAAACTAGCTCTTGGTGTTGGGACAGGCACAGGTCACTCTATTTTCCCATCAGAAAGAAGAATTAACCACAGGCTCAGCCTGCCGCCCGGAACCAGAACAGGGCCTGAAGCCATTCTGCGATTTTGCGGCCAGCTCCCATAAAAACGAGTTGTAAAACGGAGGTTCAGGGCACTGCAATTCACAAACCTGCAGAGTTATAAATGATAACTCTCGTCCACAAATATATTGAGGGAAGGCAAAGAAGAGGATTTGAAATCAAGGCAGAATTGCAGGAAACAGATTTCAGGAGGTAGATACGAATCGCCTTTAAAGCACATGAAAAGCGGCAAAACGTTGACAATGATGCCCTTGGCCAAAAAGGGCGTATGCGTTTTTTCCTGAATATATTCAGGAAAAAACGCATACGCCCTTTTTGGCCAACCAAGCAACCTGGAAAGGCAAATCAGCGCTACAAAGAAGTCTCGCTTCCCATCGGTCAAAAGGGCCATGCTGAAAAAAGTGTCAAAACCAGAAATGCAGGACAGGCCATGGAGAAATGGGAGCCTTGCTACACTGATGGGCGGGATGTAAATTGCCAAGAGCCACTCTGGAGAAGTGTCCGGTGAGTCCTGAAACATCTGAAAAACACAGCTTAGAGAGCATAGGGCACTTCCACTCATGGGGGTATAAATTGGGAAAATGAAAAATCAGCAAGACACAAGCACCCCAAAGTTTAGGGCTGCTCTGTTGACCAGGACCTCCACTTCATTCCACCTTAAATATCCCAGGAGGGAGAAAAATGGATAAAGAAGTTGTGGTCCTTATGTACAATGGAATATCACTCAGCCATGAAATCAATGCCGTAAGGTTAGTAGCAGCATGATGAGTGGATTTAGGTACGACGATTCTAAGTGAAATAAGTCACACAGAAAAGGACACTTCTCATAAGGTATCACTGATAGAGGGAATGTAAAAACCGTTACACTTGAACTGAATTACAAAACAGAACAGAGTCACACATGCAGAAAACACACTATGGCTGCTTAACGGGAAAGGTGAGGTGGGGTGATACATAAAACAAGGGTATCAAATTAGCTCAGATACCGTTCCATAAACACAATATGTAATAGACAAGACCTACTCCTTGCTCAGAGAACTGGACTCAACACGCCCTATTCACCGCACAAGAATATATCTGACTAATAATAATCGTAAAACCTATGTATTGATATCTCTCTGTTAGTGTGTCAAGTGGGTGTAAAGCGGCATAAACACAGCAGTGAAAAGCAGCTAAACCCCATTATAAAAATAAATTACTTTGAAACACCCATGAAACAAAGACAGTGAAAGAGAGAGAAATTCTTACACAATGCGTTCAGGGGCTGTGATGCAACCTGGATTGACCATATCTAGACGCACAGCTGGATGAGACATAAGGGTGGACACTCTTGGGGCTGAGAGGTTTGGTGAGGTTGGGTGAGCAAACGCAGACCCTTTAAAGTAATACTGCGTGGTACCCATCGCATGGGTCCCAAATCTCCAGGTTCAAGGGCATCTTCCTACATCCAAAACATGCATGAGAAACCCAGAAGATGGTACACCGTGTGATGGGGAAAGGCTTCTAAAACGCACCTCATTTCTCATCTCCTTGTGCCCGGGTTCGCCATTCCAGCCGCTTTACTAGCAAGCTCCCTACTTGGAGCATCAGCACCTTTAACCTCCTGTTCCGTACAGGTTGCAATTTGTCCTGAGGATAAACGGGAAGACGTGGAACCAACGAGAAACTAGCTCTTGGTGTTGGGACAGGCACAGGTCACTCTATTTTCCCATCAGAAAGAAGAATTAACCACAGGCTCAGCCTGCCCCCCGGAACCAGAACAGGGCCTGAAGCCATTCTGCGATTTTGCGGCCAGCTCCCATAAAAACGAGTTGTAAAACGGAGGTTCAGGGCACTGCAATTCACAAACCTGCAGAGTTATAAATGATAACTCTCGTCCACAAATATATTGAGGGAAGGCAAAGAAGAGGATTTGTAATCAAGGCAGAATTGCAGGAAACAGATTTCAGGAGGTAGATACGAATCGCCTTTAAAGCACATGAAAAGCGGCAAAACGTTGACAATGATGCCCTTGGCCAAAAAGGGCGTATGCGTTTTTTCCTGAATATATTCAGGAAAAAACGCATACGCCCTTTTTGGCCAACCAAGCAACCTGGAAAGGCAAATCAGCGCTACAAAGAAGTCTCGCTTCCCATCGGTCAAAAGGGCCATGCTGAAAAAAGTGTCAAAACCAGAAATGCAGGACAGGCCATGGAGAAATGGGAGCCTTGCTACACTGATGGGCGGGATGTAAATTGCCAAGAGCCACTCTGGAGAAGTGTCCGGTGAGTCCTGAAACATCTGAAAAACACAGCTTAGAGAGCATAGGGCACTTCCACTCATGGGGGTATAAATTGGGAAAATTAAAAATCAGCAAGACACAAGCACCCCAAAGTTTAGGGCTGCTCTGTTGACCAGGACCTCCACTTCATTCCACCTTCAATATCCCAGGAGGGAGAAAAATGGATAAAGAAGTTGTGGTCCTTATGTACAATGGAATATCACTCAGCCATGAAATCAATGCCGTAAGGTTAGTAGCAGCATGATGAGTGGATTTAGGTACGACGATTCTAAGTGAAATAAGTCACACAGAAAAGGACACTTCTCATAAGGTATCACTGATAGAGGGAATGTAAAAACCGTTACACTTGAACTGAATTACAAAACAGAACAGAGTCACACATGCAGAAAACACACTATGGCTGCTTAACGGGAAAGGTGAGGTGGGGTGATACATAAAACAAGGGTATCAAATTAGCTCAGATACCGTTCCATAAACCCAATATGTAATAGACAAGACCTACTCCTTGCTCAGAGAACTGGACTCAACACGCCCTATTCACCGCACAAGAATATATCTGACTAATAATAATCGTAAAACCTATGTATTGATATCTCTCTGTTAGTGTGTCAAGTGGGTGTAAAGCGGCATAAACACAGCAGTGAAAAGCAGCTAAACCCCATTATAAAAATAAATTACTTTGAAACACCCATGAAACAAAGACAGTGAAAGAGAGAGAAATTCTTACACAATGCGTTCAGGGGCTGTGATGCAACCTGGATTGACCATATCTAGACGCACAGCTGGATGAGACATAAGGGTGGACACTCTTGGGGCTGAGAGGTTTGGTGAGGTTGGGTGAGCAAACGCAGACCCTTTAAAGTAATACTGCGTGGTACCCATCGCATGGGTCCCAAATCTCCAGGTTCAAGGGCATCTTCCTACATCAAAAACATGCATGAGAAACCCAGAAGATGGTACACCGTGTGATGGGGAAAGGCTTCTAAAACGCACCTCATTTCTCATCTCCTTGTGCCCGGGTTCGCCATTCCAGCCGCTTTACTAGCAAGCTCCCTACTTGGAGCATCAGCACCTTTAACCTCCTGTTCCGTACAGGTTGCAATTTGTTCTGAGGATAAACGGGAAGACGTGGAACCAACGAGAGACTAGCTCTTGGTGTTGGGACAGGCACAGGTCACTCTATTTTCCCATCAGAAAGAAGAATTAACCACAGGCTCAGCCTGCCCCCCGGAACCAGAACAGGGCCTGAAGCCATTCTGCGATTTTGCGGCCAGCTCCCATAAAAACGAGTTGTAAAACGGAGGTTCAGGGCACTGCAATTCACAAACCTGCAGAGTTATAAATGATAACTCTCGTCCACAAATATATTGAGGGAAGGCAAAGAAGAGGATTTGTAATCAAGGCAGAATTGCAGGAAACAGATTTCAGGAGGTAGATACGAATCGCCTTTAAAGCACATGAAAAGCGGCAAAACGTTGACAATGATGCCCTTGGCCAAAAAGGGCGTATGCGTTTTTTCCTGAATATATTCAGGAAAAAACGCATACGCCCTTTTTGGCCAACCAAGCAACCTGGAAAGGCAAATCAGCGCTACAAAGAAGTCTCGCTTCCCATCGGTCAAAAGGGCCATGCTGAAAAAAGTGTCAAAACCAGAAATGCAGGACAGGCCATGGAGAAATGGGAGCCTTGCTACACTGATGGGCGGGATGTAAATTGCCAAGAGCCACTCTGGAGAAGTGTCCGGTGAGTCCTGAAACATCTGAAAAACACAGCTTAGAGAGCATAGGGCACTTCCACTCATGGGGGTATAAATTGGGAAAATTAAAAATCAGCAAGACACAAGCACCCCAAAGTTTAGGGCTGCTCTGTTGACCAGGACCTCCACTTCATTCCACCTTAAATATCCCAGGAAAGAGAAAAATGGATAAAGAAGTTGTGGTCCTTATGTACAATGGAATATCACTCAGCCATGAAATCAATGCCGTAAGGTTAGTAGCAGCATGATGAGTGGATTTAGGTACGACGATTCTAAGTGAAATAAGTCACACAGAAAAGGACACTTCTCATAAGGTATCACTGATAGAGGGAATGTAAAAACCGTTACACTTGAACTGAATTACAAAACAGAACAGAGTCACACATGCAGAAAACACACTATGGCTGCTTAACGGGAAAGGTGAGGTGGGGTGATACATAAAACAAGGGTATCAAATTAGCTCAGATACCGTTCCATAAACCCAATATGTAATAGACAAGACCTACTCCTTGCTCAGAGAACTGGACTCAACACGCCCTATTCACCGCACAAGAATATATCTGACTAATAATAATCGTAAAACCTATGTATTGATATCTCTCTGTTAGTGTGTCAAGTGGGTGTAAAGCGGCATAAACACAGCAGTGAAAAGCAGCTAAACCCCATTATAAAAATAAATTACTTTGAAACACCCATGAAACAAAGACAGTGAAAGAGAGAGAAATTCTTACACAATGCGTTCAGGGGCTGTGATGCAACCTGGATTGACCATATCTAGACGCACAGCTGGATGAGACATAAGGGTGGACACTCTTGGGGCTGAGAGGTTTGGTGAGGTTGGGTGAGCAAACGCAGACCCTTTAAAGTAATACTGCGTGGTACCCATCGCATGGGTCCCAAATCTCCAGGTTCAAGGGCATCTTCCTACATCCAAAACATGCATGAGAAACCCAGAAGATGGTACACCGTGTGATGGGGAAAGGTTTCTAAAACGCACCTCATTTCTCATCTCCTTGTGCCCGGGTTCGCCATTCCAGCCGCTTTATTAGCAAGCTCCCTACTTGGAGCATCAGCACCTTTAACCTCCTGTTCCGTACAGGTTGCAATTTGTCCTGAGGATAAACGGGAAGACGTGGAACCAACGAGAGACTAGCTCTTGGTGTTGGGACAGGCACAGGTCACTCTATTTTCCCATCAGAAAGAAGAATTAACCACAGGCTCAGCCTGCCCCCCGGAACCAGAACAGGGCCTGAAGCCATTCTGCGATTTTGCGGCCAGCTCCCATAAAAACGAGTTGTAAAACGGAGGTTCAGGGCACTGCAATTCGCAAACCTGCAGAGTTATAAATGATAACTCTCGTCCACAAATATATTGAGGGAAGGCAAAGAAGAGGATTTGAAATCAAGGCAGAATTGCAGGAAACAGATTTCAGGAGGTAGATACGAATCGCCTTTAAAGCACATGAAAAGCGGCAAAACGTTGACAATGATGCCCTTGGCCAAAAAGGGCGTATGCGTTTTTTCCTGAATATATTCAGGAAAAAACCCATACGCCCTTTTTGGCCAACCAAGCAACCTGGAAAGGCAAATCAGCGCTACAAAGAAGTCTCGCTTCCCATCGGTCAAAAGGGCCATGCTGAAAAAAGTGTCAAAACCAGAAATGCAGGACAGGCCATGGAGAAATGGGAGCCTTGCTACACTGATGGGCGGGATGTAAATTGCCAAGAGCCACTCTGGAGAAGTGTCCGGTGAGTCCTGAAACATCTGAAAAACACAGCTTAGAGAGCATAGGGCACTTCCACTCATGGGGGTATAAATTGGGAAAATTAAAAATCAGTAAGACACATGCACCCCAAAGTTTAGGTCTGCTCTGTTGACCAGGACCTCCACTTCATTCCACCTTCAATATCCCAGGAGGGAGAAAAATGGATAAAGAAGTTGTGGTCCTTATGTACAATGGAATATCACTCAGCCATGAAATCAATGCCGTAAGGTTAGTAGCAGCATGATGAGTGGATTTAGGTACGACGATTCTAAGTGAAATAAGTCACACAGAAAAGGACACTTCTCATAAGGTATCACTGATAGAGGGAATGTAAAAACCGTTACACTTGAACTGAATTACAAAACAGAACAGAGTCACACATGCAGAAAACACACTATGGCTGCTTAACGGGAAAGGTGAGGTGGGGTGATACATAAAACAAGGGTATCAAATTAGCTCAGATACCGTTCCATAAACCCAATATGTAATAGACAAGACCTACTCCTTGCTCAGAGAACTGGACTCAACACGCCCTATTCACCGCACAAGAATATATCTGACTAATAATAATCGTAAAACCTATGTATTGATATCTCTCTGTTAGTGTGTCAAGTGGGTGTAAAGCGGCATAAACACAGCAGTGAAAAGCAGCTAAACCCCATTATAAAAATAAATTACTTTGAAACACCCATGAAACAAAGACAGTGAAAGAGAGAGAAATTCTTACACAATGCGTTCAGGGGCTGTGATGCAACCTGGATTGACCATATCTAGACCCACAGCTGGATGAGACATAAGGGTGGACACTCTTGGGGCTGAGAGGTTTGGTGAGGTTGGGTGAGCAAACGCAGACCCTTTAAAGTAATACTGCGTGGTACCCATCGCATGGGTCCCAAATCTCCAGGTTCAAGGGCATCTTCCTACATCCAAAACATGCATGAGAAACCCAGAAGATGGTACACCGTGTGATGGGGAAAGGCTTCTAAAACGCACCTCATTTCTCATCTCCTTGTGCCCGGGTTCGCCATTCCAGCCGCTTTACTAGCAAGCTCCCTACTTGGAGCATCAGCACCTTTAACCTCCTGTTCCGTACAGGTTGCAATTTGTCCTGAGGATGAACGGGTAGACGGGGAACCAGTGAGAGACTAGCTCTTGGTGTTGGGACAGGCACAGGTCACTCTATTTTCCCATCAGGAAGAAGAATTAACCACAGGCTCATCCTCCCGCCGGAATCAGAACAGGGCCTGAAGCCATCCTGCGTTTTTGCGGTCAGCTCCCAAAAAAGCGAGTTGTAAAATGGAGCTTCAGGGCACTGCAATTCACAAACCTGCAGAGTTATAAATGATAACTCTCGTCCACAAATATATTGAGGGAAGGCAAAGAAGAGGATTTGAAATCAAGGCAGAATTGCAGGAAACAGATTTCAGGAGGTAGATTCGAATCGCCTTTAAAGCACATGAAAAGCGGCAAAACGTTGACAATGATGCCCTTGGCCAAAAAGGTCGTATGCGTTTTTTCCTGAATATATTCAGGAAAAAACGCATACGCCCTTTTTGGCCAACCAAGCAACCTGGAAAGGCAAATCAGCGCTACAAAGAAGACTCGCTACCCATCGGTCAAAAGGGCCATGCTGAAAAACGTGTCAAAACCAGAAATGCAGGACAGGCCATGGAAAAATGGGAGCCTTGCTACACTGATGGGCGAGATGTAAATTGCCAACAGCCACTCTGGAGAAGTGTACGGTGTGTCCTGAAACATCTAAAAAACACAGCTTAGAGAGCATAGGGCACTTCCACTCATGGGGGTATAAATTGGGAAAATGAAAAATCAGCAAGACACAAGCACCCCAAAGTTTAGGGCTGCTCTGTTGACAAGGACCTCCACTTCATTCCACCTTCAATATCCCAGGAAAGGGAAAAATGGATAAAGAAGTTGTGGTCCTTAAGTACAATGGAATATCACTCAGCCATGAAATCAATGTCATAAGGGAGTAGCAGCATGATGAGTGGATTTAGGTACGACGATTCTAAGTGAAATAAGTCACACAGAAAAGGACACTTCTCATAAGGTATCACTTATAGAGGGAATGTAAAAACCGTTACACTTGAACTGAATTACAAAACAGAACAGAGTCACACATGCAGAAAACACACTATGGCTGCTTAACGGGAAAGGTGAGGTGGGGTGATACATAAAACAAGCGTTTCAAATTAGCTCAGATACCGTTCCATAAACCCAATATGTAATAGACAAGACCTACTCCTTGCTCAGAGAACTGGACTCAACACGCCCTATTCACCGCAGAAGAATATATCTGACTAGTAATAATCTTAAAACCTATGTATTGATATCTCTCTGTTAGTGTGTCAAGTGGGTGTAAAGCGGCATAAACACAGCAGTGAAAAGCAGCTAAACCCCAGTATAAAAATAAATTACTTCGAAAAACCCATGAAACAAAGACAGTGAAAGAGAGAGAAATTCTTACACAATGCGTTCAGGGGCTGTGATGCAACCTGGATTGACCATATCTAGACCCACAGCTGGATGAGACATAAGGGTGGACACTCTTGGGGCTGAGAGGTTTGGTGAGGTTGGGTGAGCAAACGCAGACCCTTTAAAGTAATACTGCGTGGTACCCATCGCATGGGTCCCAAATCTCCAGGTTCAAGGACATCTTCCTACATCGAAAACATGCATGAGAAAACAAAAAGATGGTACACCATGTGATGGGGAAAGGTTTCTAAAACGCACCTCATTTCTCTTCTCCTTGTGCCCGGGTTCGCCATTCCAGCCGCTTTACTAACAATCTCCCTACTTGGAGCATCAGCACCTTTAACCTCCTGTTCCGTACAGGTTGCAATTTGTCCTGAGGATGAACGGGTAGACGGGGAACCAGTGAGAGACTAGCTCTTGTTGTTGGCACAGGCACAGGTCACTCTATTTTCCCATCAGGAAGAAGAATTCACCACAGGCTCATCATCCCCCCCGGAACCAGAACAGGGCCTGAAGCCATCCAGCGCTTTTGCGGCCAGCTCCCAAAAAAGCGAGTTGTAAAATGGAGCTTCAGGGCACTGCAATTCACAAACCTGCAGAGTTATAAATGATAACTCTCGTCCACAAATATATTGAGGGAAGGCAAAGAAGAGGATTTGAAATCAAGGCAGAATTGCAGGAAACAGATTTCAGGAGGTAGATTCGAATCGCCTTTAAAGCACATGAAAAGCGGCAAAACGTTGACAATGATGCCCTTGGCCAAAAAGGGCGTATGCGTTTTTTCCTGAATATATTCAGGAAAAAACCCATACGCCCTTTTTGGCCAACCAAGCAACCTGGAAAGGCAAATCAGGGCTACAAAGAAGACTCGCTACCCATCGGTCAAAAGGGCCATGCTGAAAAATGTCTCAAACCCAGAAATGCAGGACAGGCCATGGAGAAATGGGAGCCTTGCTACACTGATGGGCGGGATGTAAATTGCCAACAGCCACTCTGGAGAAGTGTACGGTGTGTCCTGAAACATCTAAAAAACACAGCTTAGAGAGCATAGGGCACTTCCACTCATGGGGGTATAAATTGGGAAAATGAAAAATCAGCAAGACACAAGCACCCCAAAGTTTAGGGCTGCTCTGTTGACAAGGACCTCCACTTCATTCCACCTTCAATGTCCCAGGAAAGAGAAAAATGGATAAAGAAGTTGTGGTCCTTATGTACAATGGAATATCACTCAGCCATGAAATCAATGTCATAAGGCTAGTAGCAGCATGATGAGTGGATTTAGGTACGACGATTCTAAGTGAAATAAGTCACACAGAAAAGGACACTTCTCATAAGGTATCACTTATAGAGGGAATGTAAAAACCGTTACACTTGAACTGAATTACAAAACAGAACAGAGTAACACATGCAGAAAACACACTATGGCTGCTTAAAGGGAAAGGTGAGGTGGGGTGATACATAAAACAAGGGTTTCAAATTAGCTCAGATACCGTTCCATAAACCCAATATGTAATAGACAAGACCTACTCCTTGCTCAGAGAACTGGACTCAACACGCCCTATTCACCACACAAGAATATATCTGACTAGTAATAATCTTAAAACCTATGTATTGATATCTCTCTGTTAGTGTGTCAAGTGGGTGTAAAGCAGCATAAACACAGCAGTGAAAAGCAGCTAAACCCCATTATAAAAATAAATTACTTTTACAAACCCATGAAACAAAGACAGTGAAAGAGAGAGAAATTCTTACACAATGCGTTCAGGGGCTGTGATGCAACCTGGATTGACCATATCTAGACCCACAGCTGGATGAGACATAAGGGTGGACACTCTTGGGGCTGAGAGGTTTGGTGAGGTTGGGTGAGCAAACGCAGACCCTTTAAAGTAATACTGCGTGGTACCCATCGCATGGGTCCCAAATCTCCAGGTTCCAGGGCATCTTCCTACATCGAAAACATGCATGAGAAAACAAAAAGATGGTACACCATGTGATGGGGAAAGGTTTCTAAAACGCACCTCATTTCTCTTCTCCTTGTGCCCGGGTTCTCCATTCCAGCCGCTTTACTAGCAATCTCCTTATTTGGAGCATCAGCACCTTTAACCTCCTGTTCCGTGCAGGTTGCAATTTGTCCTGAGGATGAACGGGAAGACGGGGAACCAGTGAGAGACTAGCTCTTGGTGTTGGGACAGGCACAGGTCACTCTATTTTCCCATCAGGAAGAAGAATTAACCACAGGCTCATCCTCCCCCCCGGAACCAGAACAGGGCCTGAAGCCATCCAGCGCTTTTGCGGCCAGCTCCCAAAAAAGCGAGTTGTAAAATGGAGCTTCAGGGCACTGCAATTCCCAAACCTGCAGAGTTATAAATGATAACTCTCGTCCACAAATATATTGAGGGAAGGCAAAGAAGAGGATTTGAAATCAAGGCAGAATTGCAGGAAACAGATTTCAGGAGGTAGATTCGAATCGCCTTTAAAGCACATGAAAAGCGGCAAAACGTTGACAATGATGCCCTTGGCTAAAAATGGCGTATGCGTTTTTTCCTGAATATATTCAGGAAAAAACGCATACGCCCTTTTTGGCCAACCAAGCAACCTGGAAAGGCAAATCAGCGCTACAAAGAAGACTCGCTACCCATCGGTCAAAAGGGCCATGCTGAAAAAAGTCTCAAAACCAGAAATGCGGGACAGGCCATGGAGAAATGGGAGCCTTGCTACACTGATGGGCGGGATGTAGATTGCCAACAGCCACTCTGGAGAAGTGTACGGTGTGTCTTGAAACATCTAAAAAACACAGCTTAGAGAGCATAGGGCACTTCCACTCATGGGGGTATAAATTGGGAAAATGAAAAATCAGCAAGACACAAGCACCCCAAAGTTTAGGGCTGCTCTGTTGACAAGGACCTCCACTTCATTCCACCTTCAATATCCCAGGAAAGAGAAAAATGGATAAAGAAGTTGTGGTCCTTATGTACAATGGAATATCACTCAGCCATGAAATCGATGTCATAAGGCTAGTAGCAGCATGATGAGTGGATTTAGGTACGACGATTCTAAGTGAAATAAGTCACACAGAAAAGGACACTTCTCATAAGGTATCACTTATAGAGGGAATGTAAAAACTCTTACACTTGAACTGAATTACAAAACAGAACAGAGTCACACATGCAGAAAACACACTATGGCTGCTTATCGGGAAAGGTGAGGTGGGGTGATACATAAACCAAGGGTTTCAAATTAGCTCAGATACCGTTCCATAAACCCAATATGTAATAGACAAGACCTACTCCTTGCTCAGAGAACTGGACTCAACACGCCCTATTCACCGCACAAGAATATATCTGACTAGTAATAATCTTAAAACCTATGTATTGATATCTCTCTGTTAGTGTGTCAAGTGGGTGTAAAGCGGCATAAACACAGCAGTGAAAAGCAGCTAAACCCCATTGTAAATATAAATTACTTTGAAAAACCAATGAAACAAAGACAGTGAAAGAGAGAGAAATACTTACACAATGCGTTCAGGGGCTGTGATGCAACCTGGATTGACCATATCTAGACCCACAGCTGGATGAGACATAAGGGTGGACACTCTTGGGGCTGAGAGGTTTGTTGAGGTTGGGTGAGCAAACGCAGACCCTTTAAAGTAATACTGCGTGGTACCCATCGCATGGGTCCCAAATCTCCAGGTTCAAGGACATCTTCCTACATCGAAAACATGCATGAGAAAACAAAATGATGGTACACCATGTGATGGGGAAAGGTTTCTAAAACGCACCTCATTTCTCTTCTCCTTGTGCCCGGGTTGGCCATTCCAGCCGCTTTACTAAGAATCTCCCTACTTGGAGCATCAGCACCTTTAACCTCCTGTTCCGTACAGGTTGCAATTTGTCCTGAGGATGAACGGGAAGACGGGGAACCAGTGAGAGACTAGCTCTTGGTGTTGGGACAGGCACAGGTCACTCTATCTTCCCATCAGGAAGAAGAATTAACCACAGGCTCATCCACCCCCCGGGAACCAGAACAGGGCCTGAAGCCATCCTGCGCTTTTGCGGCCAGCTCCCAAAAAAGCGAGTTGTAAAATGGAGCATCAGGGCACTGCAATTCACAAACCTGCAGAGTTATAAATCATAACTCTCGTCCACGAATATATTGAGGGAAGGCAAAGAAGAGGATTTGAAATCAAGGCAGATTTGCAGGAAACAGATTCCAGGAGGTAGATTCAAATCGCCTTTAAAGCACATGAAAAGCGGCAAAACGTTGACAATGATGCCCTTGGCCAAAAAGGGCGTATGCGTTTTTTCCTGAATATATTCAGGAAAAAACGCATACGCCCTTTTTGGCCAACCAAGCAACCTGGAAAGGCAAATCAGCGCTACAAAGAAGACTCGCTACCCATCGGTCAAAAGGGCCATGCTGAAAAACATGTCAAAACCAGAAATGCAGGACAGGCCATGGAGAAATGGGAGCCTTGCTACACTGATGGGCGGGATGTAAATTGCCAACAGCCACTCTGGAGAAGTGAACGGTGTGTCCTGAAACATCTAAAAAACACAGCTTAGAGAGCATAGGGCACTTCCACTCATGGGGGTATAAATTGGGAAAATGAAAAATCAGCAAGACACAAACACCCCAAAGTTTAGGGCTGCTCTTTGACAAGGACCTCCACTTCATTCCACCTTCAATATCCCAGGAAAGAGAAAAATGGATAAAGAAGTTGTGGTCCTTATGTACAATGGAATATCACTCAGCCATGAAATCAATCTCATAAGGCTAGTAGCAGCATGATGAGTGGATTTAGGTACGACGATTCTAAGTGAAATAAGTCACACAGAAAAGGACACTTCTCATAAGGTATCACTTATAGAGGGAATGTAAAAACCGTTACACTTGAACTGAATTACAAAACAGAACAGAGTCACACATGCAGAAAACACACTATGGCTGCTTAAAGGGAAAGGTGAGGTGGGGTGATACATAAAACAAGGGTTTCAAATTAGCTCAGATACCGTTCCATAAACCCAATATGTAATAGACAAGACCTACTCCTTGCTCAGAGAACTGGACTCAACACGCCCTATTCACCGCACAAGAATATATCTGACTAGTAATAATCTTAAAACCTATGTATTGATATCTCTCTGTTAGTGTGTCAAGTGGGTGTAAAGTGGCATAAACACAGCAGTGAAAAGCAGCTAAACCCCAGTATAAAAATAAATTACTTCGAAAAACCCATGAAACAAAGACAGTGAAAGAGAGTGAAATTCTTACACAATGCGTTCAGGGGCTGTGATGCAACCTAGATTGACCATATCTAGACCCACAGCTGGATGAGACATAAGGGTGGACACTCTTGGGGCTGAGAGGTTTGGTGAGGTTGGGTGAGCAAACGCAGACCCTTTAAAGTAATACTGCGTGGTACCCATCGCATGGGTCCCAAATCTCCAGGTTCAAGGACATCTTCCTACATCGAAAACATGCATGAGAAAACAAAAAGATGGTACACCATGTGATGGGGAAAGGTTTCTAAAACGCACCTCATTTCTCTTCTCCTTGTGCCCGGGTTCGCCATTCCAGCCGCTTTACTAACAATCTCCCTACTTGGAGCATCAGCACCTTTAACCTCCTGTTCCGTACAGGTTGCAATTTGTCCTGAGGATGAACGGGTAGACGGGGAACCAGTGAGAGACTAGCTCTTGGTGTTGGGACAGGCACAGGTCACTCTATTTTCCCATCAGGAAGAAGAATTAACCACAGGCTCATCATCCCACCCGGAACCAGAACAGGGCCTGAAGCCATCCAGCGCTTTTGCGGCCAGCTCCCAAAAAAGCGAGTTGTAAAATGGAGCTTCAGGGCACTGCAATTCACAAACCTGCAGAGTTATAAATGATAACTCTCGTCCACAAATATATTGAGGGAAGGCAAAGAAGAGGATTTGAAATCAAGGCAGAATTGCAGGAAACAGATTTCAGGAGGTAGATTCGAATCGCCTTTAAAGCACATGAAAAGCGGCAAAACGTTGACAATGATGCCCTTGGCCAAAAAGGGCGTATGCGTTTTTTCCTGAATATATTCAGGAAAAAACGCATACGCCCTTTTTGGCCAACCAAGCAACCTGGAAAGGCAAATCAGCGCTACAAAGAAGACTCGCTACCCATCGGTCAAAAGGGCCATGCTGAAAAACGTGTCAAAACCAGAAATGCAGGACAGGCCATGGAGAAATGGGAGCCTTGCTACAATGATGGGCGGGATGTAAATTGCCAACAGCCACTCTGGAGAAGTGTACGGTGTGTCCTGAAACATCTAAAAAACACAGCTTAGAGAGCATAGGGCACTTCCACTCATGGGGGTATAAATTGGGAAAATGAAAAATCAGCAAGACACAAGCACCCCAAAGTTTAGGGCTGCTCTGTTGACAAGGACCTCCACTTCATTCCACCTTCAATATCCCAGGAAAGAGAAAAATGGATACAGAAGTTGTGGTCCTTATGTACAATGGAATATCACTCAGCCATGAAATCAATGTCATAAGGCTAGTAGCAGCATGATGAGTGGATTTAGGTACGACGATTCTAAGTGAAATAAGTCACACAGAAAAGGACACTTCTCATAAGGTATCACTGATAGAGGGAATGTAAAAACCGTTACACTTGAACTGAATTACAAAACAGAACAGAGTCACACATGCAGAAAACACACTATGGCTGCTTAACGGGAAAGGTGAGGTTGGGTGATACATAAAACAAGGGTTTCAAATTAGCTCAGATACCGTTCCATAAACCCAATATGTAATAGACAAGACCTACTCCTGGCTCAGAGAACTGGACTCAACACGCCCTATTCACCACACAAGAATATATCTGACTAGTAATAATCTTAAAACCTATGTATTGATATCTCTCTGTTAGTGTGTCAAGTGGGTGTAAAGCAGCATAAACACAGCAGTGAAAAGCAGCTAAACCCCATTATAAAAATAAATTACTTTTACAAACCCATGAAACAAAGACAGTGAAAGAGAGAGAAATTCTTACACAATGCGTTCAGGGGCTGTGATGCAACCTGGATTGACCATATCTAGACCCACAGCTGGATGAGACATAAGGGTGGACACTCTTGGGGCTGAGAGGTTTGGTGAGGTTGGGTGAGCAAACGCAGACCCTTTAAAGTAATACTGCGTGGTACCCATCGCATGGGTCCCAAATCTCCAGGTTCAAGGACATCTTCCTACATCGAAAACATGCATGAGAAAACAAAAAGATGGTACACCATGTGATGGGGAAAGGTTTCTAAAACGCACCTCATTTCTCTTCTCCTTGTGCCCGGGGTCGCCATTCCAGCCGCTTTCCTAACAATCTCCCTACTTGGAGCATCAGCACGTTTAACCTCCTGTTCCGTACAGGTTGCAATTTGTCCTGAGGATGAACGGGTAGACGGGGAACCAGTGAGAGACTAGCTCTTGTTGTTGGCACAGGCACAGGTCACTCTATTTTCCCATCAGGAAGAAGAATTCACCACAGGCTCATCATCCCCCCCGGAACCAGAACAGGGCCTGAAGCCATCCAGCGCTTTTGCGGCCAGCTCCCAAAAAAGCGAGTTGTAAAATGGAGCTTCAGGGCACTGCAATTCACAAACCTGCAGAGTTATAAATGATAACTCTCGTCCACAAATATATTGAGGGAAGGCAAAGAAGAGGATTTGAAATCAAGGCAGAATTGCAGGAAACAGATTTCAGGAGGTAGATTCGAATCGCCTTTAAAGCACATGAAAAGCGGCAAAACGTTGACAATGATGCCCTTGGCCAAAAAGGGCGTATGCGTTTTTTCCTGAATATATTCAGGAAAAAACCCATACGCCCTTTTTGGCCAACCAAGCAACCTGGAAAGGCAAATCAGGGCTACAAAGAAGACTCGCTACCCATCGGTCAAAAGGGCCATGCTGAAAAATGTCTCAAACCCAGAAATGCAGGACAGGCCATGGAGAAATGGGAGCCTTGCTACACTGATGGGCCGGATGTAAATTGCCAACAGCCACTCTGGAGAAGTGTACGGTGTGTCCTGAAACATCTAAAAAACACAGCTTAGAGAGCATAGGGCACTTCCACTCATGGGGGTATAAATTGGGAAAATGAAAAATCAGCAAGACACAAGCACCCCAAAGTTTAGGGCTGTTCTGTTGTCAAGGACCTCCACTTCATTCCACCTTCAATATCCCAGGAAAGGGAAAAATGGATAAAGAAGTTGTGGTCCTTATGTACAATGGAATATCACTCAGCCATGAAATCAATGTCATAAGGCTAGTAGCAGCATGATGAGTGGATTTAGGTACGACGATTCTAAGTGAAATAAGTCACACAGAAAAGGACACTTCTCATAAGGTATCACTTATAGAGGGAATGTAAAAACCGTTACACTTGAACTGAATTACAAAACAGAACAGAGTCACACATGCAGAAAACACACTATGGCTGCTTATCGGGAAAGGTGAGGTGGGGTGATACATAAAACAAGGGTTTCAAATTAGCTCAGATACCGTTCCATAAACCCAATATGTAATAGACAAGACCTACTCCTTGCTCAGAGAACTGGACTCAACACGCCCTATTCACCGCACAAGAATATATCTGACTAGTAATAATCTTAAAACCTATGTATTGATATCTCTCTGTTAGTGTGTCAAGTGGGTGTAAAGCGGCATAAACACAGCAGTGAAAAGGAGCTAAACCCCATTATAAAAATAAATTACTTTGAAAAACCCATGAAACAAAGACAGTGAAAGAGAGAGAAATTCTTACACAATGCGTTCAGGGGCTGTGATGCAACCTGGATTGACCATATCTAGACCCACAGCTGGATGAGACATAAGGGTGGACACTCTTGGGGCTGAGAGGTTTGGTGAGGTTGGGTGAGCAAACGCAGACCCTTTAAAGTAATACTGCGTGGTACCCATCGCATGGGTCCCAAATCTCCAGGTTCCAGGGCATCTTCCTACATCGAAAACATGCATGAGAAAACAAAAAGATGGTACACCATGTGATGGGGAAAGGTTTCTAAAACGCACCTCATTTCTCTTCTCCTTGTGCCCGGGTTCTCCATTCCAGCCGCTTTACTAGCAATCTCCTTATTTGGAGCATCAGCACCTTTAACCTCCTGTTCCGTGCAGGTTGCAATTTGTCCTGAGGATGAACGGGAAGACGGGGAACCAGTGAGAGACTAGCTCTTGGTGTTGGGACAGGCACAGGTCACTCTATTTTCCCATCAGGAAGAAGAATTAACCACAGGCTCATCCTCCCCCCCGGAACCAGAACAGGGCCTGAAGCCATCCAGCGCTTTTGCGGCCAGCTCCCAAAAAAGCGAGTTGTAAAATGGAGCTTCAGGGCACTGCAATTCCCAAACCTGCAGAGTTATAAATGATAACTCTCGTCCACAAATATATTGAGGGAAGGCAAAGAAGAGGATTTGAAATCAAGGCAGAATTGCAGGAAACAGATTTCAGGAGGTAGATTCGAATCGCCTTTAAAGCACATGAAAAGCGGCAAAACGTTGACAATGATGCCCTTGGCTAAAAATGGCGTATGCGTTTTTTCCTGAATATATTCAGGAAAAAACGCATACGCCCTTTTTGGCCAACCAAGCAACCTGGAAAGGCAAATCAGCGCTACAAAGAAGACTCGCTACCCATCGGTCAAAAGGGCCATGCTGAAAAAAGTCTCAAAACCAGAAATGCGGGACAGGCCATGGAGAAATGGGAGCCTTGCTACACTGATGGGCGGGATGTAGATTGCCAACAGCCACTCTGGAGAAGTGTACGGTGTGTCTTGAAACATCTAAAAAACACAGCTTAGAGAGCATAGGGCACTTCCACTCATGGGGGTATAAATTGGGAAAATGAAAAATCAGCAAGACACAAGCACCCCAAAGTTTAGGGCTGCTCTGTTGACAAGGACCTCCACTTCATTCCACCTTCAATATCCCAGGAAAGAGAAAAATGGATAAAGAAGTTGTGGTCCTTATGTACAATGGAATATCACTCAGCCATGAAATCGATGTCATAAGGCTAGTAGCAGCATGATGAGTGGATTTAGGTACGACGATTCTAAGTGAAATAAGTCACACAGAAAAGGACACTTCTCATAAGGTATCACTTATAGAGGGAATGTAAAAACTCTTACACTTGAACTGAATTACAAAACAGAACAGAGTCACACATGCAGAAAACACACTATGGCTGCTTATCGGGAAAGGTGAGGTGGGGTGATACATAAACCAAGGGTTTCAAATTAGCTCAGATACCGTTCCATAAACCCAATATGTAATAGACAAGACCTACTCCTTGCTCAGAGAACTGGACTCAACACGCCCTATTCACCGCACAAGAATATATCTGACTAGTAATAATCTTAAAACCTATGTATTGATATCTCTCTGTTAGTGTGTCAAGTGGGTGTAAAGCGGCATAAACACAGCAGTGAAAAGCAGCTAAACCCCATTGTAAATATAAATTACTTTGAAAAACCAATGAAACAAAGACAGTGAAAGAGAGAGAAATACTTACACAATGCGTTCAGGGGCTGTGATGCAACCTGGATTGACCATATCTAGACCCACAGCTGGATGAGACATAAGGGTGGACACTCTTGGGGCTGAGAGGTTTGTTGAGGTTGGGTGAGCAAACGCAGACCCTTTAAAGTAATACTGCGTGGTACCCATCGCATGGGTCCCAAATCTCCAGGTTCAAGGACATCTTCCTACATCGAAAACATGCATGAGAAAACAAAATGATGGTACACCATGTGATGGGGAAAGGTTTCTAAAACGCACCTCATTTCTCTTCTCCTTGTGCCCGGGTTGGCCATTCCAGCCGCTTTACTAAGAATCTCCCTACTTGGAGCATCAGCACCTTTAACCTCCTGTTCCGTACAGGTTGCAATTTGTCCTGAGGATGAACGGGAAGACGGGGAACCAGTGAGAGACTAGCTCTTGGTGTTGGGACAGGCACAGGTCACTCTATCTTCCCATCAGGAAGAAGAATTAACCACAGGCTCATCCACCCCCCGGGAACCAGAACAGGGCCTGAAGCCATCCTGCGCTTTTGCGGCCAGCTCCCAAAAAAGCGAGTTGTAAAATGGAGCATCAGGGCACTGCAATTCACAAACCTGCAGAGTTATAAATCATAACTCTCGTCCACAAATATATTGAGGGAAGGCAAAGAAGAGGATTTGAAATCAAGGCAGATTTGCAGGAAACAGATTCCAGGAGGTAGATTCAAATCGCCTTTAAAGCACATGAAAAGCGGCAAAACGTTGACAATGATGCCCTTGGCCAAAAAGGGCGTATGCGTTTTTTCCTGAATATATTCAGGAAAAAACGCATACGCCCTTTTTGGCCAACCAAGCAACCTGGAAAGGCAAATCAGCGCTACAAAGAAGACTCGCTACCCATCGGTCAAAAGGGCCATGCTGAAAAACATGTCAAAACCAGAAATGCAGGACAGGCCATGGAGAAATGGGAGCCTTGCTACACTGATGGGCGGGATGTAAATTGCCAACAGCCACTCTGGAGAAGTGAACGGTGTGTCCTGAAACATCTAAAAAACACAGCTTAGAGAGCATAGGGCACTTCCACTCATGGGGGTATAAATTGGGAAAATGAAAAATCAGCAAGACACAAACACCCCAAAGTTTAGGGCTGCTCTTTGACAAGGACCTCCACTTCATTCCACCTTCAATATCCCAGGAAAGAGAAAAATGGATAAAGAAGTTGTGGTCCTTATGTACAATGGAATATCACTCAGCCATGAAATCAATCTCATAAGGCTAGTAGCAGCATGATGAGTGGATTTAGGTACGACGATTCTAAGTGAAATAAGTCACACAGAAAAGGACACTTCTCATAAGGTATCACTTATAGAGGGAATGTAAAAACCGTTACACTTGAACTGAATTACAAAACAGAACAGAGTCACACATGCAGAAAACACACTATGGCTGCTTAAAGGGAAAGGTGAGGTGGGGTGATACATAAAACAAGGGTTTCAAATTAGCTCAGATACCGTTCCATAAACCCAATATGTAATAGACAAGACCTACTCCTTGCTCAGAGAACTGGACTCAACACGCCCTATTCACCGCACAAGAATATATCTGACTAGTAATAATCTTAAAACCTATGTATTGATATCTCTCTGTTAGTGTGTCAAGTGGGTGTAAAGTGGCATAAACACAGCAGTGAAAAGCAGCTAAACCCCAGTATAAAAATAAATTACTTCGAAAAACCCATGAAACAAAGACAGTGAAAGAGAGTGAAATTCTTACACAATGCGTTCAGGGGCTGTGATGCAACCTAGATTGACCATATCTAGACCCACAGCTGGATGAGACATAAGGGTGGACACTCTTGGGGCTGAGAGGTTTGGTGAGGTTGGGTGAGCAAACGCAGACCCTTTAAAGTAATACTGCGTGGTACCCATCGCATGGGTCCCAAATCTCCAGGTTCAAGGACATCTTCCTACATCGAAAACATGCATGAGAAAACAAAAAGATGGTACACCATGTGATGGGGAAAGGTTTCTAAAACGCACCTCATTTCTCTTCTCCTTGTGCCCGGGTTCGCCATTCCAGCCGCTTTACTAACAATCTCCCTACTTGGAGCATCAGCACCTTTAACCTCCTGTTCCGTACAGGTTGCAATTTGTCCTGAGGATGAACGGGTAGACGGGGAACCAGTGAGAGACTAGCTCTTGGTGTTGGGACAGGCACAGGTCACTCTATTTTCCCATCAGGAAGAAGAATTAACCACAGGCTCATCATCCCACCCGGAACCAGAACAGGGCCTGAAGCCATCCAGCGCTTTTGCGGCCAGCTCCCAAAAAAGCGAGTTGTAAAATGGAGCTTCAGGGCACTGCAATTCACAAACCTGCAGAGTTATAAATGATAACTCTCGTCCACAAATATATTGAGGGAAGGCAAAGAAGAGGATTTGAAATCAAGGCAGAATTGCAGGAAACAGATTTCAGGAGGTAGATTCGAATCGCCTTTAAAGCACATGAAAAGCGGCAAAACGTTGACAATGATGCCCTTGGCCAAAAAGGGCGTATGCGTTTTTTCCTGAATATATTCAGGAAAAAACGCATACGCCCTTTTTGGCCAACCAAGCAACCTGGAAAGGCAAATCAGCGCTACAAAGAAGACTCGCTACCCATCGGTCAAAAGGGCCATGCTGAAAAACGTGTCAAAACCAGAAATGCAGGACAGGCCATGGAGAAATGGGAGCCTTGCTACAATGATGGGCGGGATGTAAATTGCCAACAGCCACTCTGGAGAAGTGTACGGTGTGTCCTGAAACATCTAAAAAACACAGCTTAGAGAGCATAGGGCACTTCCACTCATGGGGGTATAAATTGGGAAAATGAAAAATCAGCAAGACACAAGCACCCCAAAGTTTAGGGCTGCTCTGTTGACAAGGACCTCCACTTCATTCCACCTTCAATATCCCAGGAAAGAGAAAAATGGATACAGAAGTTGTGGTCCTTATGTACAATGGAATATCACTCAGCCATGAAATCAATGTCATAAGGCTAGTAGCAGCATGATGAGTGGATTTAGGTACGACGATTCTAAGTGAAATAAGTCACACAGAAAAGGACACTTCTCATAAGGTATCACTGATAGAAGGAATGTAAAAACCGTTACACTTGAACTGAATTACAAAACAGAACAGAGTCACACATGCAGAAAACACACTATGGCTGCTTATCGGGAAAGGTGAGGTGGGGTGATACATAAAACAAGGGTTTCAAATTAGCTCAGATACCGTTCCATAAACCCAATATGTAATAGACAAGACCTACTCCTGGCTCAGAGAACTGGACTCAACACGCCCTATTCACCACACAAGAATATATCTGACTAGTAATAATCTTAAAACCTATGTATTGATATCTCTCTGTTAGTGTGTCAAGTGGGTGTAAAGTGGCATAAACACAGCAGTGAAAAGCAGCTAAACCCCAGTATAAAAATAAATTACTTCGAAAAACCCATGAAACAAAGACAGTGAAAGAGAGTGAAATTCTTACACAATGCGTTCAGGGGCTGTGATGCAACCTAGATTGACCATATCTAGACCCACAGCTGGATGAGACATAAGGGTGGACACTCTTGGGGCTGAGAGGTTTGGTGAGGTTGGGTGAGCAAACGCAGACCCTTTAAAGTAATACTGCGTGGTACCCATCGCATGGGTCCCAAATCTCCAGGTTCAAGGACATCTTCCTACATCGAAAACATGCATGAGAAAACAAAAAGATGGTACACCATGTGATGGGGAAAGGTTTCTAAAACGCACCTCATTTCTCTTCTCCTTGTGCCCGGGTTCGCCATTCCAGCCGCTTTACTAACAATCTCCCTACTTGGAGCATCAGCACCTTTAACCTCCTGTTCCGTACAGGTTGCAATTTGTCCTGAGGATGAACGGGTAGACGGGGAACCAGTGAGAGACTAGCTCTTGGTGTTGGGACAGGCACAGGTCACTCTATTTTCCCATCAGGAAGAAGAATTAACCACAGGCTCATCATCCCACCCGGAACCAGAACAGGGCCTGAAGCCATCCAGCGCTTTTGCGGCCAGCTCCCAAAAAAGCGAGTTGTAAAATGGAGCTTCAGGGCACTGCAATTCACAAACCTGCAGAGTTATAAATGATAACTCTCGTCCACAAATATATTGAGGGAAGGCAAAGAAGAGGATTTGAAATCAAGGCAGAATTGCAGGAAACAGATTTCAGGAGGTAGATTCGAATCGCCTTTAAAGCACATGAAAAGCGGCAAAACGTTGACAATGATGCCCTTGGCCAAAAAGGGCGTATGCGTTTTTTCCTGAATATATTCAGGAAAAAACGCATACGCCCTTTTTGGCCAACCAAGCAACCTGGAAAGGCAAATCAGCGCTACAAAGAAGACTCGCTACCCATCGGTCAAAAGGGCCATGCTGAAAAACGTGTCAAAACCAGAAATGCAGGACAGGCCATGGAGAAATGGGAGCCTTGCTACAATGATGGGCGGGATGTAAATTGCCAACAGCCACTCTGGAGAAGTGTACGGTGTGTCCTGAAACATCTAAAAAACACAGCTTAGAGAGCATAGGGCACTTCCACTCATGGGGGTATAAATTGGGAAAATGAAAAATCAGCAAGACACAAGCACCCCAAAGTTTAGGGCTGCTCTGTTGACAAGGACCTCCACTTCATTCCACCTTCAATATCCCAGGAAAGAGAAAAATGGATACAGAAGTTGTGGTCCTTATGTACAATGGAATATCACTCAGCCATGAAATCAATGTCATAAGGCTAGTAGCAGCATGATGAGTGGATTTAGGTACGACGATTCTAAGTGAAATAAGTCACACAGAAAAGGACACTTCTCATAAGGTATCACTGATAGAAGGAATGTAAAAACCGTTACACTTGAACTGAATTACAAAACAGAACAGAGTCACACATGCAGAAAACACACTATGGCTGCTTATCGGGAAAGGTGAGGTGGGGTGATACATAAAACAAGGGTTTCAAATTAGCTCAGATACCGTTCCATAAACCCAATATGTAATAGACAAGACCTACTCCTGGCTCAGAGAACTGGACTCAACACGCCCTATTCACCACACAAGAATATATCTGACTAGTAATAATCTTAAAACCTATGTATTGATATCTCTCTGTTAGTGTGTCAAGTGGGTGTAAAGCAGCATAAACACAGCAGTGAAAAGCAGCTAAACCCCATTATAAAAATAAATTACTTTTACAAACCCATGAAACAAAGACAGTGAAAGAGAGAGAAATTCTTACACAATGCGTTCAGGGGCTGTGATGCAACCTGGATTGACCATATCTAGACCCACAGCTGGATGAGACATAAGGGTGGACACTCTTGGGGCTGAGAGGTTTGGTGAGGTTGGGTGAGCAAACGCAGACCCTTTAAAGTAATACTGCGTGGTACCCATCGCATGGGTCCCAAATCTCCAGGTTCAAGGACATCTTCCTACATCGAAAACATGCATGAGAAAACAAAAAGATGGTACACCATGTGATGGGGAAAGGTTTCTAAAACGCACCTCATTTCTCTTCTCCTTGTGCCTGGGGTCGCCATTCCAGCCGCTTTATTAACAATCTCCCTACTTGGAGCATCAGCACGTTTAACCTCCTGTTCCGTACAGGTTGCAATTTGTCCTGAGGATGAACGGGTAGACGGGGAACCAGTGAGAGACTAGCTCTTGTTGTTGGCACACGCACAGGTCACTCTATTTTCCCATCAGGAAGAAGAATTCACCACAGCCTCATCATCCCCCCTGGAACCAGAACAGGGCCTGAAGCCATCCAGCGCTTTTGCGGCCAGCTCCCAAAAAAGCGAGTTGTAAAATGGAGCTTCAGGGCACTGCAATTCACAAACCTGCAGAGTTATAAATGATAACTCTCGTCCACAAATATATTGAGGGAAGGCAAAGAAGAGGATTTGAAATCAAGGCAGAATTGCAGGAAACAGATTTCAGGAGGTAGATTCGAATCGCCTTTAAAGCACATGAAAAGCGGCAAAACGTTGACAATGATGCCCTTGGCCAAAAAGGGCGTATGCGTTTTTTCCTGAATATATTCAGGAAAAAACCCATACGCCCTTTTTGGCCAACCAAGCAACCTGGAAAGGCAAATCAGGGCTACAAAGAAGACTCGCTACCCATCGGTCAAAAGGGCCATGCTGAAAAATGTCTCAAACCCAGAAATGCAGGACAGGCCATGGAGAAATGGGAGCCTTGCTACACTGATGGGCCGGATGTAAATTGCCAACAGCCACTCTGGAGAAGTGTACGGTGTGTCCTGAAACATCTAAAAAACACAGCTTAGAGAGCATAGGGCACTTCCACTCATGGGGGTATAAATTGGGAAAATGAAAAATCAGCAAGACACAAGCACCCCAAAGTTTAGGGCTGCTCTGTTGACAAGGACCTCCACTTCATTCCACCTTCAATATCCCAGGAAAGAGAAAAATGGATAAAGAAGTTGTGGTCCTTATGTACAATGGAATATCACTCAGCCATGAAATCAATGTCATAAGGCTAGTAGCAGCATGATGAGTGGATTTAGGTACGACGATTCTAAGTGAAATAAGTCACACAGAAAAGGACACTTCTCATAAGGTATCACTTATAGAGGGAATGTAAAAACCGTTACACTTGAACTGAATTACAAAACAGAACAGAGTCACACATGCAGAAAACACACTATGGCTGCTTAACGGGAAAGGTGAGGTGGGGTGATACATAAAACAAGGGTTTCAAATTAGCTCAGATACCGTTCCATAAACCCAATATGTAATAGACAAGACCTACTCCTTGCTCAGAGAACTGGACTCAACACGCCCTATTCACCACACAAGAATATATCTGACTAGTAATAATCTTAAAACCTATGTATTGATATCTCTCTGTTAGTGTGTCAAGTGGGTGTAAAGCGGCATAAACACAGCAGTGAAAAGCAGCTAAACCCCAGTATAAAAATAAATTACTTCGTAAAACCCATGAAACAAAGACAGTGAAAGAGAGAGAAATTCTTACACAATGCGTTCAGGGGCTGTGATGCAACCTGGATTGACCATATCTAGACCCACAGCTGGATGAGACATAAGGGTGGACACTCTTGGGGCTGAGAGGTTTGGTGAGGTTGGGTGAGCAAACGCAGACCCTTTAAAGTAATACTGCGTGGTACCCATCGCATGGGTCCCAAATCTCCAGGTTCAAGGGCATCTTCCTACATCGAAAACATGCATGAGAAAACAAAAAGATGGTACACCATGTGATGGGGAAAGGTTTCTAAAACGCACCTCATTTCTCTTCTCCTTGTGCCCGGGGTCGCCATTCCAGCCGCTTTACTAACAATCTCCCTACTTGGAGCATCAGCACCTTTAACCTCCTGTTCCGTACAGGTTGCAATTTGTCCTGAGGATGAACGGGTAGACGGGGAACCAGTGAGAGACTAGCTCTTGTTGTTGGCACAGGCACAGGTCACTCTATTTTCCCATCAGGAAGAAGAATTCACCACAGGCTCATCATCCCCCCCGGAACCAGAACAGGGCCTGAAGCCATCCAGCGCTTTTGCGGCCAGCTCCCAAAAAAGCGAGTTGTAAAATGGAGCTTCAGGGCACTGCAATTCACAAACCTGCAGAGTTATAAATGATAACTCTCGTCCACAAATATATTGAGGGAAGGCAAAGAAGAGGATTTGAAATCAAGGCAGAATTGCAGGAAACAGATTTCAGGAGGTAGATTCGAATCGCCTTTAAAGCACATGAAAAGAGGCAAAACGTTGACAATGATGCCCTTGGCCAAAAAGGGCGTATGCGTTTTTTCCTGAATATATTCAGGAAAAAACCCATACGCCCTTTTTGGCCAACCAAGCAACCTGGAAAGGCAAATCAGGGCTACAAAGAAGACTCGCTACCCATCGGTCAAAAGGGCCATGCTGAAAAAAGTCTCAAAACCAGAAATGCAGGACAGGCCATGGAGAAATGGGAGCCTTGCTACACTGATGGGCGCGATGTAAATTGCCAACAGCCACTCTGGAGAAGTGTACGGTGTGTCTTCAAACATCTAAAAAACACAGCTTAGAGAGCATAGGGCACTTCCACTCATGGGGGTATAAATTGGGAAAATGAAAAATCAGCAAGACACAAGCACCCCAAAGTTGAGGGCTGCTCTGTTGACAAGGACCTCCACTTCATTCCACCTTCAATATCCCAGGAAAGAGAAAAATGGATAAAGAAGTTGTGGTCCTTATGTACAATGGAATATCACTCAGCCATGAAATCAATGTCATAAGGCTAGTAGCAGCATGATGAGTGGATTTAGGTACGACGATTCTAAGTGAAATAAGTCACACAGAAAAGGACACTTCTCATAAGGTATCACTTATAGAGGGAATGTAAAAACCGTTACACTTGAACTGAATTACAAAACAGAACAGAGTCACACATGCAGAAAACACACTATGGCTGCTTAACGGGAAAGGTGAGGTGGGGTGATACATAAAACAAGGGTTTCAAATTAGCTCAGATACCGTTCCATAAACCCAATATGTAATAGACAAGACCTACTCCTTGCTCAGAGAACTGGACTCAACACACCCTATTCACCGCACAAGAATATATCTGACTAGTAATAATCTTAAAACCTATGTATTGATATCTCTCTGTTAGTGTGTCAAGTGGGTGTAAAGCAGCATAAACACAGCAGTGAAAAGCAGCTAAACCCCATTATAAAAATAAATTACTTTTACAAACCCATGAAACAAAGACAGTGAAAGAGAGAGAAATTCTTACACAATGCGTTCAGGGGCTGTGATGCAACCTGGATTGACCATATCTAGACCCACAGCTGGATGAGACATAAGGGTGGACACTCTTGGGGCTGAGAGGTTTGGTGAGGTTGGGTGAGCAAACGCAGACCCTTTAAAGTAATACTGCGTGGTACCCATCGCATGGGTCCCAAATCTCCAGGTTCAAGGACATCTTCCTACATCGAAAACATGCATGAGAAAACAAAAAGATGGTACACCATGTGATGGGGAAAGGTTTCTAAAACGCACCTCATTTCTCTTCTCCTTGTGCCCGGGGTCGCCATTCCAGCCGCTTTACTAACAATCTCCCTACTTGGAGCATCAGCACCTTTAACCTCCTGTTCCGTACAGGTTGCAATTTGTCCTGAGGATGAACGGGTAGACGGGGAACCAGTGAGAGACTAGCTCTTGTTGTTGGCACAGGCACAGGTCACTCTATTTTCCCATCAGGAAGAAGAATTCACCACAGGCTCATCATCCCCCCCGGAACCAGAACAGGGCCTGAAGCCATCCAGCGCTTTTGCGGCCAGCTCCCAAAAAAGCGAGTTGTAAAATGGAGCTTCAGGGCACTGCAATTCACAAACCTGCAGAGTTATAAATGATAACTCTCGTCCACAAATATATTGAGGGAAGGCAAAGAAGAGGATTTGAAATCAAGGCAGAATTGCAGGAAACAGATTTCAGGAGGTAGATTCGAATCGCCTTTAAAGCACATGAAAAGCGGCAAAACGTTGACAATGATGCCCTTGGCCAAAAAGGGCGTATGCGTTTTTTCCTGAATATATTCAGGAAAAAACCCATACGCCCTTTTTGGCCAACCAAGCAACCTGGAAAGGCAAATCAGGGCTACAAAGAAGACTCGCTACCCATCGGTCAAAAGGGCCATGCTGAAAAATGTCTCAAACCCAGAAATGCAGGACAGGCCATGGAGAAATGGGAGCCTTGCTACACTGATGGGCCGGATGTAAATTGCCAACAGCCACTCTGGAGAAGTGTACGGTGTGTCCTGAAACATCTAAAAAACACAGCTTAGAGAGCATAGGGCACTTCCACTCATGGGGATATAAATTGGGAAAATGAAAAATCAGCAAGACACAAGCACCCCAAAGTTTAGGGCTGCTCTGTTGACAAGGACCTCCACTTCATTCCACCTTCAATATCCCAGGAAAGAGAAAAATGGATAAAGAAGTTGTGGTCCTTATGTACAATGGAATATCACTCAGCCATGAAATCAATGTCATAAGGCTAGTAGCAGCATGATGAGTGGATTTAGGTACGACGATTCTAAGTGAAATAAGTCACACAGAAAAGGACACTTCTCATAAGGTATCACTTATAGAGGGAATGTAAAAACCGTTACACTTGAACTGAATTACAAAACAGAACAGAGTCACACATGCAGAAAACACACTATGGCTGCTTAACGGGAAAGGTGAGGTGGGGTGATACATAAAACAAGGGTTTCAAATTAGCTCAGATACCGTTCCATAAACCCAATATGTAATAGACAAGACCTACTCCTGGCTCAGAGAACTGGACTCAACACGCCCTATTCACCACACAAGAATATATCTGACTAGTAATAATCTTAAAACCTATGTATTGATATCTCTCTGTTAGTGTGTCAAGTGGGTGTAAAGCAGCATAAACACAGCAGTGAAAAGCAGCTAAACCCCATTATAAAAATAAATTACTTTTACAAACCCATGAAACAAAGACAGTGAAAGAGAGAGAAATTCTTACACAATGCGTTCAGGGGCTGTGATGCAACCTGGATTGACCATATCTAGACCCACAGCTGGATGAGACATAAGGGTGGACACTCTTGGGGCTGAGAGGTTTGGTGAGGTTGGGTGAGCAAACGCAGACCCTTTAAAGTAATACTGCGTGGTACCCATCGCATGGGTCCCAAATCTCCAGGTTCCAGGGCATCTTCCTACATCGAAAACATGCATGAGAAAACAAAAAGATGGTACACCATGTGATGGGGAAAGGTTTCTAAAACGCACCTCATTTCTCTTCTCCTTGTGCCCGGGTTCTCCATTCCAGCCGCTTTACTAGCAATCTCCTTATTTGGAGCATCAGCACCTTTAACCTCCTGTTCCGTGCAGGTTGCAATTTGTCCTGAGGATGAACGGGAAGACGGGGAACCAGTGAGAGACTAGCTCTTGGTGTTGGGACAGGCACAGGTCACTCTATTTTCCCATCAGGAAGAAGAATTAACCACAGGCTCATCCTCCCCCCCCGGAACCAGAACAGGGCCTGAAGCCATCCAGCGCTTTTGCGGCCAGCTCCCAAAAAAGCGAGTTGTAAAATGGAGCTTCAGGGCACTGCAATTCCCAAACCTGCAGAGTTATAAATGATAACTCTCGTCCACAAATATATTGAGGGAAGGCAAAGAAGAGGATTTGAAATCAAGGCAGAATTGCAGGAAACAGATTTCAGGAGGTAGATTCGAATCGCCTTTAAAGCACATGAAAAGCGGCAAAACGTTGACAATGATGCCCTTGGCTAAAAATGGCGTATGCGTTTTTTCCTGAATATATTCAGGAAAAAACGCATACGCCCTTTTTGGCCAACCAAGCAACCTGGAAAGGCAAATCAGCGCTACAAAGAAGACTCGCTACCCATCGGTCAAAAGGGCCATGCTGAAAAAAGTCTCAAAACCAGAAATGCGGGACAGGCCATGGAGAAATGGGAGCCTTGCTACACTGATGGGCGGGATATAGATTGCCAACAGCCACTCTGGAGAAGTGTACGGTGTGTCTTGAAACATCTAAAAAACACAGCTTAGAGAGCATAGGGCACTTCCACTCATGGGGGTATAAATTGGGAAAATGAAAAATCAGCAAGACACAAGCACCCCAAAGTTTAGGGCTGCTCTGTTGACAAGGACCTCCACTTCATTCCACCTTCAATATCCCAGGAAAGAGAAAAATGGATAAATAAGTTGTGGTCCTTATGTACAATGGAATATCACTCAGCCATGAAATCGATGTCATAAGGCTAGTAGCAGCATGATGAGTGGATTTAGGTACGACGATTCTAAGTGAAATAAGTCACACAGAAAAGGACACTTCTCATAAGGTATCACTTATAGAGGGAATGTAAAAACTGTTACACTTGAACTGAATTACAAAACAGAACAGAGTCACACATGCAGAAAACACACTATGGCTGCTTATCGGGAAAGGTGAGGTGGGGTGATACATAAAACAAGGGTTTCAAATTAGCTCAGATACCGTTCCATAAACCCAATATGTAATAGACAAGACCTACTCCTTGCTCAGAGAACTGGACTCAACACGCCCTATTCACCGCACAAGAATATATCTGACTAGTAATAATCTTAAAACCTATGTATTGATATCTCTCTGTTAGTGTGTCAAGTGGGTGTAAAGCGGCATAAACACAGCAGTGAAAAGCAGCTAAACCCCATTGTAAATATAAATTACTTTGAAAAACCAATGAAACAAAGACAGTGAAAGAGAGAGAAATACTTACACAATGCGTTCAGGGGCTGTGATGCAACCTGGATTGACCATATCTAGACCCACAGCTGGATGAGACATAAGGGTGGACACTCTTGGGGCTGAGAGGTTTGTTGAGGTTGGGTGAGCAAACGCAGACCCTTTAAAGTAATACTGCGTGGTACCCATCGCATGGGTCCCAAATCTCCAGGTTCAAGGACATCTTCCTACATCGAAAACATGCATGAGAAAACAAAATGATGGTACACCATGTGATGGGGAAAGGTTTCTAAAACGCACCTCATTTCTCTTCTCCTTGTGCCCGGGTTGGCCATTCCAGCCGCTTTACTAAGAATCTCCCTACTTGGAGCATCAGCACCTTTAACCTCCTGTTCCGTACAGGTTGCAATTTGTCCTGAGGATGAACGGGAAGACGGGGAACCAGTGAGAGACTAGCTCTTGGTGTTGGGACAGGCACAGGTCACTCTATCTTCCCATCAGGAAGAAGAATTAACCACAGGCTCATCCACCCCCCGGGAACCAGAACAGGGCCTGAAGCCATCCTGCGCTTTTGCGGCCAGCTCCCAAAAAAGCGAGTTGTAAAATGGAGCATCAGGGCACTGCAATTCACAAACCTGCAGAGTTATAAATCATAACTCTCGTCCACAAATATATTGAGGGAAGGCAAAGAAGAGGATTTGAAATCAAGGCATATTTGCAGGAAACAGATTCCAGGAGGTAGATTCAAATCGCCTTTAAAGCACATGAAAAGCGGCAAAACGTTGACAATGATGCCCTTGGCCAAAAAGGGCGTATGCGTTTTTTCCTGAATATATTCAGGAAAAAACGCATACGCCCTTTTTGGCCAACCAAGCAACCTGGAAAGGCAAATCAGCGCTACAAAGAAGACTCGCTACCCATCGGTCAAAAGGGCCATGCTGAAAAACGTGTCAAAACCAGAAATGCAGGACAGGCCATGGAGAAATGGGAGCCTTGCTACACTGATGGGCGGGATGTAAATTGCCAACAGCCACTCTGGAGAAGTGTACGGTGTGTCCTGAAACATCTAAAAAACACAGCTTAGAGAGCATAGGGCACTTCCACTCATGGGGGTATAAATTGGGAAAATGAAAAATCAGCAAGACACAAACACCCCAAAGTTTAGGGCTGCTCTTTGACAAGGACCTCCACTTCATTCCACCTTCAATATCCCAGGAAAGAGAAAAATGGATAAAGAAGTTGTGGTCCTTATGTACAATGGAATATCACTCAGCCATGAAATCAATGTCATAAGGCTAGTAGCAGCATGATGAGTGGATTTAGGTACGACGATTCTAAGTGAAATAAGTCACACAGAAAAGGACACTTCTCATAAGGTATCACTTATAGAGGGAATGTAAAAACGGTTACACTTGAACTGAATTACAAAACAGAACAGAGTCACACATGCAGAAAACACACTATGGCTGCTTAAAGGGAAAGGTGAGGTGGGGTGATACATAAAACAAGTGTTTCAAATTAGCTCAGATACCGTTCCATAAACCCAATATGTAATAGACAAGACCTACTCCTTGCTCAGAGAACTGGACTCAACACGCCCTATTCACCACACAAGAATATATCTGACTAGTAATAATCTTAAAACCTATGTATTGATATCTCTCTGTTAGTGTGTCAAGTGGGTGTAAAGTGGCATAAACACAGCAGTGAAAAGCAGCTAAACCCCAGTATAAAAATAAATTACTTCGAAAAACCCATGAAACAAAGACAGTGAAAGAGAGTGAAATTCTTACACAATGCGTTCAGGGGCTGTGATGCAACCTAGATTGACCATATCTAGACCCACAGCTGGATGAGACATAAGGGTGGACACTCTTGGGGCTGAGAGGTTTGGTGAGGTTGGGTGAGCAAACGCAGACCCTTTAAAGTAATACTGCGTGGTACCCATCGCATGGGTCCCAAATCTCCAGGTTCAAGGACATCTTCCTACATCGAAAACATGCATGAGAAAACAAAAAGATGGTACACCATGTGATGGGGAAAGGTTTCTAAAACGCACCTCATTTCTCTTCTCCTTGTGCCCGGGTTGGCCATTCCAGCCGCTTTACTAACAATCTCCCTACTTGGAGCATCAGCACCTTTAACCTCCTGTTCCGTACAGGTTGCAATTTGTCCTGAGGATGAACGGGTAGACGGGGAACCAGTGAGAGACTAGCTCTTGGTGTTGGGACAGGCACAGGTCACTCTATCTTCCCATCAGGAAGAAGAATTAACCACAGGCTCATCCACCCCCCGGGAACCAGAACAGGGCCTGAAGCCATCCTGCGCTTTTGCGGCCAGCTCCCAAAAAAGCGAGTTGTAAAATGGAGCTTCAGGGCACTGCAATTCACAAACCTGCAGAGTTATAAATCATAACTCTCGTCCACAAATATATTGAGGGAAGGCAAAGAAGAGGATGTGAAATCAAGGCATATTTGCAGGAAACAGATTCCAGGAGGTAGATTCAAATCGCCTTTAAAGCACATGAAAAGCGGCAAAACGTTGACAATGATGCCCTTGGCCAAAAAGGGCGTATGCGTTTTTTCCTGAATATATTCAGGAAAAAACGCATACGCCCTTTTTGGCCAACCAAGCAACCTGGAAAGGCAAATCAGCGCTACAAAGAAGACTCGCTACCCATCTGTCAAAAGGGCCATGCTGAAAAAAGTCTCAAAACCAGAAATGCAGGACAGGCCATGGAGAAATGGGAGCCTTGCTACACTGATGGGCGGGATGTAAATTGCCAACAACCACTCTGGAGAAGTGTACGGTGTGTCCTGAAACATCTAAAAAACACAGCTTAGAGAGCATACGGCACTTCCACTCATGGGGGTATAAATTGGGAAAATGAAAAATCAGCAAGACACAAGCACCCCAAAGTTTAGGGCTGCTCTGTTGACAAGGACCTCCACTTCATTCCACCTTCAATATCCCAGGAAAGAGAAAAATGGATAAAGAAGTTGTGGTCCTTATGTACAATGGAATATCACTCAGCCATGAAATCAATGTCATAAGGCTAGTAGCAGCATGATGAGTGGATTTAGGTTCGTCGATTCTAAGTGAAATAAGTCACACAGAAAAGGACACTTCTCATAAGGTATCACTTATAGAGGGAATGTAAAAACCGTTACACTTGAACTGAATTACAAAACAGAACAGAGTCACACATGCAGAAAACACACTATGGCTGCTTAACGGGAAAGGTGAGGTGGGGTGATACATAAAACAAGCGTTTCAAATTAGCTCAGATACCGTTCCATAAACCCAATATGTAATAGACAAGACCTACTCCTTGCTCAGAGAGCTGGACTCAACACGCCCTATTCACCGCACAAGAATATATCTGACTAGTAATAATCTTAAAACCTATGTATTAATATCTCTCTGTTAGTGTGTCAAGTGGGTGTAAAGCGGCATAAACACAGCAGTGAAAAGCAGCTAAACCCCAGTATAAAAGTAAATTACTTCGAAAAACCCATGAAACAAAGACAGTGAAAGAGAGAGAAATTCTTACACAATGCGTTCAGGGGCTGTGATGCAACCTGGATTGACCATATCTAGACCCACAGCTGGATGAGACATAAGGGTGGACACTCTTGGGGCTGAGAGGTTTGGTGAGGTTGGGTGAGCAAACGCAGACCCTTTAAAGTAATACTGCGTGGTACCCATCGCATGGGTCCCAAATCTCCAGGTTCAAGGACATCTTCCTACATCGAAAACATGCATGAGAAAACAAAAAGATGGTACACCATGTGATGGGGAAAGGTTTCTAAAACGCACCTCATTTCTCTTCTCCTTGTGCCCGGGGTCGCCATTCCAGCCGCTTTACTAACAATCTCCCTACTTGGAGCATCAGCACCTTTAACCTCCTGTTCCGTACAGGTTGCAATTTGTCCTGAGGCTGAACGGGAAGATGGGGAACCAGTGAGAGACTACCTCTTGTTGTTGGGACAGGAACAGGTCACTCTATTTTCCCATCAGGAAGAAGAATTTACCACAGGCTCCTCCTCCCCCCCCCCCCCCGGAACCAGAACAGGGCCTGAAGCCATCCTGCGCTTTTGCGGCCAGCTCCCAAAAAAGCGAGTTGTAAAATGGAGCTTCAGGGCACTGCAATTCACAAACCTGCAGAGATATAAATGATAACTCTCGTCCACAAATATATTGAGGGAAGGCAAAGAAGAGGATTTGAAATCAAGGCAGAATTGCAGGAAACAGATTTCAGGAGGTAGATTCGAATCGCCTTTAAAGCACATGAAAAGCGGCAAAACGTTGACAATGATGCCCTTGGCCAAAAAGGGCGTATGCGTTTTTTCCTGAATATATTCAGGAAAAAATGCATACGCCCTTTTTGGCCAACCAAGCAACCTGGAAAGGCAAATCAGGGCAACAAAGAAGACTCGCTACCCATCGGTCAAAAGGGCCATGCTGAAAAAAGTCTCAAAACCAGAAATGCAGGACAGGCCATGGAGAAATGGGAGCCTTGCTACACTGATGGGCGGGATGTAAATTGCCAACAGCCACTCTGGAGAAGTGTACGGTGTGTCCTGAAACATCTAAAAAACACAGCTTAGACAGCATAGGGCACTTCCACTCATGGGGGTATAAATTGGGAAAATGAAAAATCAGCAAGAAACAAACACCCCAAAGTTTAGGGCTGCTCTGTTGACAAGGACCTCCACTTCATTCCACCCTCAATATCCCAGGAAAGAGAAAAATGGATAAAGAAGTTGTGGTCCTTATGTACAATGGAATATCACTCAGCCATGAAATCAATGTCATAAGGCTAGTAGCAGCATGATGAGTGGATTTAGGTACGACGATTCTAAGTGAAATAAGTCACACAGAAAAGGACACTTCTCATAAGGTATCACTTATAGAGGGAATGTAAAAACCGTTACACTTGAACTGAATTACAAAACAGAACAGAGTCACACATGCAGAAAACACACTATGGCTGCTTAACGGGAAAGGTGAGGTGGGGTGATACATAAAACAAGGGTTTCAAATTAGCTCAGATACCGTTCCATAAACCCAATATGTAATAGACAAGACCTACTCCTTGCTCAGAGAACTGGACTCAACACGCCCTATTCACCGCACAAGAATATATCTGACTAGTAATAATCTTAAAACCTATGTATTGATATCTCTCTGTTAGTGTGTCAAGTGGGTGTAAAGTGGCATAAACACAGCAGTGAAAAGCAGCTAAACCCCAGTATAAAAATAAATTACTTCGAAAAACCCATGAAACAAAGACAGTGAAAGAGAGTGAAATTCTTACACAATGCGTTCAGGGGCTGTGATGCAACCTGGATTGACCATATCTAGACCCACAGCTGGATGAGACATAAGGGTGGACACTCTTGGGGCTGAGAGGTTTGGTGAGGTTGGGTGAGCAAACGCAGACCCTTTAAAGTAATACTGCGTGGTACCCATCGCATGGGTCCCAAATCTCCAGGTTCAAGGACATCTTCCTACATCGAAAACATGCATGAGAAAACAAAAAGATGGTACACCATGTGATGGGGAAAGGTTTCTAAAACGCACCTCATTTCTCTTCTCCTTGTGCCCGGGTTCGCCATTCCAGCCGCTTTACTAACAATCTCCTTACTTGGAGCATCAGCACCTTTAACCTCCTGTTCCGTACAGGTTGCAATTTGTCCTGAGGATGAACGGGTAGACGGAGAACCAGTGAGAGACTAGCTCTTGTTGTTGGCACAGGGACAGGTCACTCTATTTTCCCATCAGGAAGAAGAATTAACCACAGGCTCATCATCCCACCCGGAACCAGAACAGGGCCTGAAGCCATCCAGCGCTTTTGCGGCCAGCTCCCAAAAAAGCGAGTTGTAAAATGGAGCTTCAGGGCACTGCAATTCACAAACCTGCAGAGTTATAAATGATAACTCTCGTCCACAAATATATTGAGGGAAGGCAAAGAAGAGGATTTGAAATCAAGGCAGAATTGCAGGAAACAGATTTCAGGAGGTAGATTCGAATCGCCTTTAAAGCACATGAAAAGCGGCAAAACGTTGACAATGATGCCCTTGGCCAAAAAGGGCGTATGCGTATTTTCCTGAATATATTCAGGAAAAAACGCATACGCCCTTTTTGGCCCACCAAGCAACCTGGAAAGGCAAATCAGCACTACAAAGAAGACTCGCTACCCATCGGTGAAAAGGGCCATGCTGAAAAATGTCTCAAAACCAGAAATGCAGGACAGGCCATGGAGAAATGGGAGCCTTGCTACACTGATGGGCAGGATGTAAATTGCTAACAGCCACTCTGGAGAAGTGTACGGTGTGTCCTGAAACATCTAAAAAACACAGCTTAGAGAGCATAGGGCACTTCCACTCATGGGGGTATAAATTGGGAAAATGAAAAATCAGCAAGACACAAGCACCCCAAAGTTGAGGGCTGCTCTGTTGACAAGGACCTCCACTTCATTCCACCTTCAATATCCCAGGAAAGAGAAAAATGGATACAGAAGTTGTGGTCCTTATGTACAATGGAATATCACTCAGCCATGAAATCAATCTCATAAGGCTAGTAGCAGAATGATGAGTGGATTTAGGTACGACGATTCTAAGTGAAATAAGTCACACAGAAAAGGACACTTCTCATAAGGTATCACTTATAGAGGGAATGTAAAAACCGTTACACTTGAACTGAATTACAAAACAGAACAGAGTCACACATGCAGAAAACACACTATGGCTGCTTAACGGGAAAGGTGAGGTGGGGTGATACATAAAACAAGGGTTTCAAATTAGCTCAGATACCGTTCCATAAACCCAATATGTAATAGACAAGACCTACTCCTTGCTCAGAGAACTGGACTCAACACGCCCTATTCACCGCACAAGAATATATCTGACTAGTAATAATCTTAAAACCTATGTATTGATATCTCTCTGTTAGTGTGTCAAGTGGGTGTAAAGCGGCATAAACACAGCAGTGAAAAGCAGCTAAACCCCAGTATAAAAATAAATTACTTCAAAAAACCCATGAAACAAAGACAGTGAAAGAGAGAGAAATTCTTACACAATGTGTTCAGGGGCTGTGATGCAACCTGGATTGACCATATCTAGACCCACAGCTGGATGAGACATAAGGGTGGACACTCTTGGGGCTGAGAGGTTTGGTGAGGTTGGGTGAGCAAACGCAGACCCTTTAAAGTAATACTGCGTGGTACCCATCGCATGGGTCCCAAATCTCCAGGTTCAAGGGCATCTTCCTACATCGAAAACATGCATGAGAAAACAAAAAGATGGTACACCATGTGATGGGGAAAGGTTTCTAAAACGCACCTCATTTCTCATCTCCTTGTGCCCGGGTTTGCCATTCCAGCCGCTTTACTAACAATCTCCCTACTTGGAGCATCAGCACCTTTAACCTCCTGTTCCGTACAGGTTGCAATTTGTCCTGAGGATGAACGGGTAGACGGGGAACCAGTGAGAGACTAGCTCTTGGTGTTGGGACAGGCACAGGTCACTCTATTTTCCCATCAGGAAGAAGAATTAACCACAGGCTCATCCTCCCCCCCGGAACCAGAACAGGGCCTGAAGCCATCCTGCGCTTTTGCGGCCAGCTCCCAAAAAAGCGAGTTGTAAAATGGAGCTTCAGGGCACTGCAATTCCCAAACCTGCAGAGTTATAAATGATAACTCTCGTCCACAAATATATTGAGGGAAGGCAAAGAAGAGGATTTGAAATCAAGGCAGAATTGCAGGAAACAGATTTCAGGAGGTAGATTCGAATCGCCTTTAAAGCACATGAAAAGCGGCAAAACGTTGACAATGATGCCCTTGGCCAACAAGGGCGTATGCGTTTTTTCCTGAATATATTCAGGAAAAAACGCATACGCCCTTTTTGGCCAACCAAGCAACCTGGAAAGGCAAATCAGGGCTACAAAGAAGACTCGCTACCCATCGGTCAAAAGGGCCATGCTGAAAAAAGTCTCAAAACCAGAAATGCAGGACAGGCCATGGAGAAATGGGAGCCTTGCTACACTGATGGGCGGGATGTAAATTGCCAACAGCCACTCTGGAGAAGTGTACGGTGTGTCCTGAAACATCTAAAAAACACAGCTTAGAGAGCATAGGGCACTTCCACTCATGGGGGTATAAATTGGGAAAATGAAAAATCAGCAAGACACAAGCACCCCAAAGTTTAGGGCTGCTCTGTTGACAAGGACCTCCACTTCATTCCACCTTCAATATCCCAGGAAAGAGAAAAATGGATAAAGAAGTTGTGGTCCTTATGTACAATGGAATATCACTCAGCCATGAAATCAATGTCATAAGGCTAGTAGCAGCATGATGAGTGGATTTAGGTACGACGATTCTAAGTGAAATAAGTCACACAGAAAAGGACACTTCTCATAAGGTATCACTTATAGAGGGACTGTAAAAACCGTTACACTTGAACTGAATTACAAAACAGAACAGAGTCACACATGCAAAAAACACACTATGGCTGCTTAACGGGAAAGGTGAGGTGGGGTGATACATAAAACAAGGGTTTCAAATTAGCTCAGATACCGTTCCATAAACCCAATATGTAATAGACAAGACGTACTCCTTGCTCAGAGAACTGGACTCAACACGCCCTATTCACCGCACAAGAATATATCTGACTAGTAATAATCTTAAAACCTATGTATTGATATCTCTCTGTTAGTGTGTCAAGTGGGTGTAAAGTGGCATAAACACAGCAGTGAAAAGCAGCTAAACCCCATTATAAAAATAAAATACTTTGAAAAACCCATGAAACAAAGACAGTGAAAGAGAGAGAAATTCTTACACAATGCGTTCAGGGGCTGTGATGCAACCTGGATTGACCATATCTAGACCCACAGCTGGATGAGACATAAGGGTGGACACTCTTGGGGCTGAGAGCTTTGGTGAGGTTGGGTGAGCAAACGCAGACCCTTTAAAGTAATACTGCGTGGTACCCATCGCATGGGTCCCAAATCTCCAGGTTCAAGGGCATCTTCCTACATCGAAAACATGCATGAGAAAACAAAAAGTTGGTACACCATGTGATGGGGAAAGGTTTCTAAAACGCACCTCATTTCTCTTCTCCTTGTGCCCGGGTTCGCCATTCCAGCCGCTTTACTAACAATCTCCCTACTTGGAGCATCAGCACCTTTAACCTCCTGTTCCGTACAGGTTGCAATTTGTCCTGAGGATGAACGGGTAGACGGGGAACCAGTGAGAGACTAGCTCTTGGTGTTGGGACAGGCACAGGTCACTCTATTTTCCCATCAGGAAGAAGAATTAACCACAGGCACATCCTCCCCCCCGGAACCAGAACAGGGCCTGAAGCCATCCTGCGCTTTTGCGGCCAGCTCCCAAAAAAGCGAGTTGTAAAATGGAGCTTCAGGGCACTGCAATTCCCAAACCTGCAGAGTTATAAATGATAACTCTCGTCCACAAATATATTGAGGGAAGGCAAAGAAGAGGATTTGAAATCAAGGCAGAATTGCCAGAAACAGATTTCAGGAGGTAGATTCGAATCGCCTTTAAAGCACATGAAAAGCGGCAAAACGTTGACAATGATGCCCTTGGCTAAAAATGGCGTATGCGTTTTTTCCTGAATATATTCAGGAAAAAACGCATACGCCCTTGTTGGCCAACCAAGCAACCTGGAAAGGCAAATCAGGGCTACAAAGAAGACTCGCTACCCATCGGTCAAAAGGGCCATGCTGAAAAAAGTCTCAAAACCAGAAATGCAGGACAGGCCATGGAGAAATGGGAGCCTTGCTACACTGATGGGCGGGATGTAAATTGCCAACAGCCACTCTGGAGAAGTGTACGGTGTGTCCTGAAACATCTAAAAAACACAGCTTAGAGAGCATAGGGCACTTCCACTCATGGGGGTATAAATTGGGAAAATGAAAAATCAGCAAGACACAAGCACCCCAAAGTTTAGGGCTGCTCTGTTGACAAGGACCTCCACTTCATTCCACCTTCAATATCCCAGGAAAGAGAAAAATGGATAAAGAAGTTGTGGTCCTTATGTACAATGGAATATCACTCAGCCATGAAATCAATGTCATAAGGCTAGTAGCAGCATGATGAGTGGATTTAGGTACGACGATTCTAAGTGAAATAAGTCACACAGAAAAGGACACTTCTCATAAGGTATCACTTATAGAGGGACTGTAAAAACCGTTACACTTGAACTGAATTACAAAACAGAACAGAGTCACACATGCAGAAAACACACTATGGCTGCTTAACGGGAAAGGTGAGGTGGGGTGATACATAAAACAAGGGTATCAAATTAGCTCAGATACCGTTCCATAAACCCAATATGTAATAGACAAGACCTACTCCTTGCTCAGAGAACTGGACTCAACACGCCCTATTCACCGCACAAGAATATATCTGACTAGTAATAATCTTAAAACCTATGTATTGATATCTCTCTGTTAGTGTGTCAAGTGGGTGTAAAGCGGCATAAACACAGCAGTGAAAACCAGCTAAACCCCATTATAAAAATAAATTACTTTTACAAACCCATGAAACAAAGACAGTGAAAGAGAGAGAAATTCTTACACAATGCGTTCAGGGGCTGTGATGCAACCTGGATTGACCATATCTAGACCCACAGCTGGATGAGACATAAGGGTGGACACTCTTGGGGCTGAGAGGTTTGGTGAGGTTGGGTGAGCAAACGCAGACCCTTTAAAGTAATACTGCGTGGTACCCATCGCATGGGTCCCAAATCTCCAGGTTCAAGGGCATCTTCCTACATCGAAAACATGCATGAGAAAACAAAAAGATGGTACACCATGTGATGGGGAAAGGTTTCTAAAACGCACCTCATTTCTCTTCTCCTTGTGCCCGGGTTCGCCATTCCATCCGCTTTACTAACAATCTCCCTACTTGGAGCATCAGCACCTTTAACCTCCTGTTCCGTACAGGTTGCAATTTGTCCTGAGGATGAACGGGTAGACGGGGAACCAGTGAGAGACTAGCTCTTGGTGTTGGGACAGGCACAGGTCACTCTATTTTCCCATCAGGAAGAAGAATTAACCACAGGCTCATCCTCCCCCCCGGAACCAGAACAGGGCCTGAAGCCATCCTGCGCTTTTGCGGCCAGCTCCCAAAAAAGCGAGTTGTAAAATGGAGTTTCAGGGCACTGCAATTCCCAAACCTGCAGAGTTATAAATGATAACTCTCGTCCACAAATATATTGAGGGAAGGCCAAGAAGAGGATTTGAAATCAAGGCAGAAATGCAGGACACAGATTTCAGGAGGTAGATTCGAATCGCCTTTAAAGCACATGAAAAGCGGCAAAACGTTGACAATGATGCCCTTGGCCAAAAAGGGCGTATGCGTTTTTTCCTGAATATATTCAGGAAAAAACGCATACGCCCTTTTTGGCCAACCAAGCAACCTGGAAAGGCAAATCAGGGCTACAAAGAAGACTCGCTACCCATCGGTCAAAAGGGCCATGCTGAAAAAAGTCTCAAAACCAGAAATGCAGGACAGGCCATGGAGAAATGGGAGCCTTGCTACACTGATGGGCGGGATGTAAATTGCCAACAGCCACTCTGGAGAAGTGTACGGTGTGTCCTGAAACATCTAAAAAACACAGCTTAGAGAGCATAGGGCACTTCCACTCATGGGGGTATAAATTGGGAAAATGAAAAATCAGCAAGACACAAGCACCCCAAAGTTTAGGGCTGCTCTGTTGACAAGGACCTCCACTTCATTCCACCTTCAATATCCCAGGAGGGAGAAAAATGGATAAAGAAGTTGTGGTCCTTATGTACAATGGAATATCACTCAGCCATGAAATCAATGTCATAAGGCTAATAGCAGCATGATGAGTGGATTTAGGTACGACGATTCTAAGTGAAATAAGTCACACAGAAAAGGACACTTCTCATAAGGTATCACTTATAGAGGGAATGTAAAAACCGTTACACTTGAACTGAATTACAAAACAGAACAGAGTCACACATGCAGAAAACACACTATGGCTGCTTAACGGGAAAGGTGAGGTGGGGTGATACATAAAACAAGGGTTTCAAATTAGCTCAGATACCGTTCCATAAACCCAATATGTAATAGACAAGACCTACTCCTTGCTCAGAGAACTGGACTCAACACGCCCTATTCACCGCACAAGAATATATCTGACTAGTAATAATCTTAAAACCTATGTATTGATATCTCTCTGTTAGTGTGTCAAGTGGGTGTAAAGCGGCATAAACACAGCAGTGAAAACCAGCTAAACCCCATTATAAAAATAAATTAGTTTTACAAACCCATGAAACATAGACAGTGAAAGAGAGAGAAATTCTTACACAATGCGTTCAGGGGCTGTGATGCAACCTGGATTGACCATATCTAGACCCACAGCTGGATGAGACATAAGGGTGGACACTCTTGGGGCTGAGAGGTTTGGTGAGGTTGGGTGAGCAAACGCAGACCCTTTAAAGTAATACTGCGTGGTACCCATCGCATGGGTCCCAAATCTCCAGGTTCAAGGGCATCTTCCTACATCGAAAACATGCATGAGAAAACAAAAAGATGGTACACCATGTGATAGGGAAAGGTTTCTAAAACGCACCTCATTTCTCTTCTCCTTGTGCCCGGGTTCGCAATTCCATCCACTTTACTAACAATCTCCCTACTTGGAGCATCAGCACCTTTAACCTCCTGTTCCGTACAGGTTGCAATTTGTCCTGAGGATGAACGGGTAGACGGGGAACCAGTGAGAGACTAGCTCTTGGTGTTGGGACAGGCACAGGTCACTCTATTTTCCCATCAGGAAGAAGAATTAACCACAGGCACATCCTCCCCCCCGGAACCAGAACAGGGCCTGAAGCCATCCTGCGCTTTTGCGGCCAGCTCCCAAAAAAGCGAGTTGTAAAATGGAGCTTCAGGGCACTGCAATTCACAAACCTGCAGAGTTATAAATGATAACTCTCGTCCACAAATATATTGAGGGAAGGCAAAGAAGAGGATTTGAAATCAAGGCAGAATTGCAGGAAACAGATTTCAGGAGGTAGATTCGAATCGCCTTTAAAGCACATGAAAAGCGGCAAAACGTTGACAATGATGCCCTTGGCCAAAAAGGGCGTATGCGTTTTTTCCTGAATATATTCAGGAAAAAACGCATACGCCCTTTTTGGCCAACCAAGCAACCTGGAAAGGCAAATCAGGGCTACAAAGAAGACTCGCTACCCATCGGTCAAAAGGGCCATGCTGAAAAAAGTCTCAAAACCAGAAATGCAGGACAGGCCATGGAGAAATGGGAGCCTTGCTACACTGATGGGCGGGATGTAAATTGCCAACAGCCACTCTGGAGAAGTGTACGGTGTGTCCTGAAACATCTAAAAAACACAGCTTAGAGAGCATAGGGCACTTCCACTCATGGGGGTATAAATTGGGAAAATGAAAAATCAGCAAGACACAAGAACCCCAAAGTTTAGGGCTGGTCTGTTGACAAGGACCTCCACTTCATTCCACCTTCAATATCCCAGGAGGGAGAAAAATGGATAAAGAAGTTGTGGTCCTTATGTACAATGGAATATCACTCAGCCATGAAATCAATATCATAAGGCTAATAGCAGCATGATGAGTGGATTTAGGTACGACGATTCTAAGTGAAATAAGTCACACAGAAAAGGACACTTCTCATAAGGTATCACTTATAGAGGGAATGTAAAAACCGTTACACTTGAACTGAATTACAAAACAGAACAGAGTCACACATGCAGAAAACACACTATGGCTGCTTAACGGGAAAGGTGAGGTGGGGTGATACATAAAACAAGGGTTTCAAATTAGCTCAGATACCGTTCCATAAACCCAATATGTAATAGACAAGACCTACTCCTTGCTCAGAGAACTGGACTCAACACGCCCTATTCACCGCACAAGAATATATCTGACTAGTAATAATCTTAAAACCTATGTATTGATATCTCTCTGTTAGTGTGTCAAGTGGGTGTAAAGCGGCATAAACACAGCAGTGAAAAGCAGCTAAACCCCATTATAAAAATAAATTACTTTGAAAAACCCATGAAACAAAGACAGTGAAATAGAGAGAAATTCTTACACAATGCGTTCAGGGGCTGTGATGCAACCTGGATTGACCATATCTAGACCCACAGCTGGATGAGACATAAGGGTGGACACTCTTGGGGCTGAGAGGTTTGGTGAGGTTGGGTGAGCAAACGCAGACCCTTTAAAGTAATACTGCGTGGTACCCATCGCATGGGTCCCAAATCTCCAGGTTCAAGGGCATCTTCCTACATCGAAAACATGCATGAGAAAACAAAAAGATGGTACACCATGTGATAGGGAAAGGTTTCTAAAACGCACCTCATTTCTCTTCTCCTTGTGCCCGGGTTCGCCATTCCATCCGCTTTACTAAAAATCTCCCTACTTGGAGCATCAGCACCTTTAACCTCCTGTTCCCTACAGGTTGCACTTTGTCCTGAGGATGAACGGGTAGACGGGGAACCAGTGAGAGACTAGCTCTTGGTGTTGGGACAGGCACAGGTCACTCTATTTTCCCATCAGGAAGAAGAATTAACCACAGGCTCATCCTCCCCCCCGGAACCAGAACAGGGCCTGAAGCCATCCTGCGCTTTCGCGGCCAGCTCCCAAAAAAGCGAGTTGTAAAATGGAGCTTCAGGGCACTGCAATTCCCAAACCTGCAGAGTTATAAATGATAACTCTCGTCCACAAATATATTGAGGGAAGGCAAAGAAGAGGATTTGAAATCAAGGCAGAATTGCAGGAAACTGATTTCAGGAGGTAGATTCGAATCGCCTTTAAAGCACATGAAAAGCGGCAAAACGTTGACAATGATGCCCTTGGCCAAAAAGGGCGTATGCGTTTTTTCCTGAATATATTCAGGAAAAAACGCATACGCCCTTTTTGGCCAACCAAGCCACCTGGAAAGGCAAATCAGCGCTACAAAGAAGACTCGCTACCCATCGGTCAAAAGGGCCATGCTGAAAAAAGTCTCAAAACCAGAAATGCAGGACAGGCCATGGAGAAATGGGAGCCTTGCTACACTGATGGGCGGGATGTAAATTGCCAACAGCCACTCTGGAGAAGTGTACGGTGTGTCCTGAAACATCTAAAAAACACAGCTTAGAGAGCTTAGGGCACTTCCACTCATGGGGGTATAAATTGGGAAAATGAAAAATCAGCAAGACACAAGCACCCCAAAGTTTAGGGCTGCTCTGTTGACAAGGACCTCCACTTCATTCCACCTTCAATATCCCAGGAAAGAGAAAAATGGATAAAGAAGTTGTGGTCCTTATGTACAATGGAATATCACTCAGCCATGAAACCAATGTCATAAGGCTAGTAGCAGCATGATGAGTGGATTTAGGTACGACGATTCTAAGGGAAATAAGTCACACAGAAAAGGACACGTCTCATAAGGTATCACTTATAGAGGGACTGTAAAAACCGTTACACTTGAACTGAATTACAAAACAGAACAGAGTCACACATGCAAAAAACACACTATGGCTGCTTAACGGGAAAGGTGAGGTGGGGTGATACATAAAACAAGGGTTTCAAATTAGCTCAGATACCGTTCCATAAACCCAATATGTAATAGACAAGACCTACTCCTTGCTCAGAGAACTGGACTCAACACGCCCTATTCACCGCACAAGAATATATCTGACTAGTAATAATCTTAAAACCTATGTATTGATATCTCTCTGTTAGTGTGTCAAGTGGGTGTAAAGCGGCATAAACACAGCAGTGAAAAGCAGCTAAACCCCATTATAAAAATAAATTACTTTGAAAAACCCATGAAACAAAGACAGTGAAATAGAGAGAAATTCTTACACAATGCGTTCAGGGGCTGTGATGCAACCTGGATTGACCATATCTAGACCCACAGCTGGATGAGACATAAGGGTGGACACTCTTGGGGCTGAGAGGTTTGGTGAGGTTGGGTGAGCAAACGCAGACCCTTTAAAGTAATACTGCGTGGTACCCATCGCATGGGTCCCAAATCTCCAGGTTCAAGGGCATCTTCCTACATCGAAAACATGCATGAGAAAACAAAAAGATGGTACACCATGTGATAGGGAAAGGTTTCTAAAACGCACCTCATTTCTCTTCTCCTTGTGCCCGGGTTCGCCATTCCATCCGCTTTACTAAAAATCTCCCTACTTGGAGCATCAGCACCTTTAACCTCCTGTTCCCTACAGGTTGCACTTTGTCCTGAGGATGAACGGGTAGACGGGGAACCAGTGAGAGACTAGCTCTTGGTGTTGGGACAGGCACAGGTCACTCTATTTTCCCATCAGGAAGAAGAATTAACCACAGGCTCATCCTCCCCCCCGGAACCAGAACAGGGCCTGAAGCCATCCTGCGCTTTCGCGGCCAGCTCCCAAAAAAGCGAGTTGTAAAATGGAGCTTCAGGGCACTGCAATTCCCAAACCTGCAGAGTTATAAATGATAACTCTCGTCCACAAATATATTGAGGGAAGGCAAAGAAGAGGATTTGAAATCAAGGCAGAATTGCAGGAAACTGATTTCAGGAGGTAGATTCGAATCGCCTTTAAAGCACATGAAAAGCGGCAAAACGTTGACAATGATGCCCTTGGCCAAAAAGGGCGTATGCGTTTTTTCCTGAATATATTCAGGAAAAAACGCATACGCCCTTTTTGGCCAACCAAGCCACCTGGAAAGGCAAATCAGCGCTACAAAGAAGACTCGCTACCCATCGGTCAAAAGGGCCATGCTGAAAAAAGTCTCAAAACCAGAAATGCAGGACAGGCCATGGAGAAATGGGAGCCTTGCTACACTGATGGGCGGGATGTAAATTGCCAACAGCCACTCTGGAGAAGTGTACGGTGTGTCCTGAAACATCTAAAAAACACAGCTTAGAGAGCTTAGGGCACTTCCACTCATGGGGGTATAAATTGGGAAAATGAAAAATCAGCAAGACACAAGCACCCCAAAGTTTAGGGCTGCTCTGTTGACAAGGACCTCCACTTCATTCCACCTTCAATATCCCAGGAAAGAGAAAAATGGATAAAGAAGTTGTGGTCCTTATGTACAATGGAATATCACTCAGCCATGAAACCAATGTCATAAGGCTAGTAGCAGCATGATGAGTGGATTTAGGTACGACGATTCTAAGGGAAATAAGTCACACAGAAAAGGACACGTCTCATAAGGTATCACTTATAGAGGGACTGTAAAAACCGTTACACTTGAACTGAATTACAAAACAGAACAGAGTCACACATGCAAAAAACACACTATGGCTGCTTAACGGGAAAGGTGAGGTGGGGTGATACATAAAACAAGGGTTTCAAATTAGCTCAGATACCGTTCCATAAACCCAATATGTAATAGACAAGACCTACTCCTTGCTCAGAGAACTGGACTCAACACGCCCTATTCACCGCACAAGAATATATCTGACTAGTAATAATCTTAAAACCTATGTATTGATATCTCTCTGTTAGTGTGTCAAGTGGGTGTAAAGCGGCATAAACACAGCAGTGAAAACCAGCTAAACCCCATTATAAAAATAAATTAGTTTTACAAACCCATGAAACATAGACAGTGAAAGAGAGAGAAATTCTTACACAATGCGTTCAGGGGCTGTGATGCAACCTGGATTGACCATATCTAGACCCACAGCTGGATGAGACATAAGGGTGGACACTCTTGGGGCTGAGAGGTTTGGTGAGGTTGGGTGAGCAAACGCAGACCCTTTAAAGTAATACTGCGTGGTACCCATCGCATGGGTCCCAAATCTCCAGGTTCAAGGGCATCTTCCTACATCGAAAACATGCATGAGAAAACAAAAAGATGGTACACCATGTGATAGGGAAAGGTTTCTAAAACGCACCTCATTTCTCTTCTCCTTGTGCCCGGGTTCGCAATTCCATCCACTTTACTAACAATCTCCCTACTTGGAGCATCAGCACCTTTAACCTCCTGTTCCGTACAGGTTGCAATTTGTCCTGAGGATGAACGGGTAGACGGGGAACCAGTGAGAGACTAGCTCTTGGTGTTGGGACAGGCACAGGTCACTCTATTTTCCCATCAGGAAGAAGAATTAACCACAGGCACATCCTCCCCCCCGGAACCAGAACAGGGCCTGAAGCCATCCTGCGCTTTTGCGGCCAGCTCCCAAAAAAGCGAGTTGTAAAATGGAGCTTCAGGGCACTGCAATTCACAAACCTGCAGAGTTATAAATGATAACTCTCGTCCACAAATATATTGAGGGAAGGCAAAGAAGAGGATTTGAAATCAAGGCAGAATTGCAGGAAACAGATTTCAGGAGGTAGATTCGAATCGCCTTTAAAGCACATGAAAAGCGGCAAAACGTTGACAATGATGCCCTTGGCCAAAAAGGGCGTATGCGTTTTTTCCTGAATATATTCAGGAAAAAACGCATACGCCCTTTTTGGCCAACCAAGCAACCTGGAAAGGCAAATCAGGGCTACAAAGAAGACTCGCTACCCATCGGTCAAAAGGGCCATGCTGAAAAAAGTCTCAAAACCAGAAATGCAGGACAGGCCATGGAGAAATGGGAGCCTTGCTACACTGATGGGCGGGATGTAAATTGCCAACAGCCACTCTGGAGAAGTGTACGGTGTGTCCTGAAACATCTAAAAAACACAGCTTAGAGAGCATAGGGCACTTCCACTCATGGGGGTATAAATTGGGAAAATGAAAAATCAGCAAGACACAAGAACCCCAAAGTTTAGGGCTGGTCTGTTGACAAGGACCTCCACTTCATTCCACCTTCAATATCCCAGGAGGGAGAAAAATGGATAAAGAAGTTGTGGTCCTTATGTACAATGGAATATCACTCAGCCATGAAATCAATATCATAAGGCTAATAGCAGCATGATGAGTGGATTTAGGTACGACGATTCTAAGTGAAATAAGTCACACAGAAAAGGACACTTCTCATAAGGTATCACTTATAGAGGGAATGTAAAAACCGTTACACTTGAACTGAATTACAAAACAGAACAGAGTCACACATGCAGAAAACACACTATGGCTGCTTAACGGGAAAGGTGAGGTGGGGTGATACATAAAACAAGGGTTTCAAATTAGCTCAGATACCGTTCCATAAACCCAATATGTAATAGACAAGACCTACTCCTTGCTCAGAGAACTGGACTCAACACGCCCTATTCACCGCACAAGAATATATCTGACTAGTAATAATCTTAAAACCTATGTATTGATATCTCTCTGTTAGTGTGTCAAGTGGGTGTAAAGCGGCATAAACACAGCAGTGAAAAGCAGCTAAACCCCATTATAAAAATAAATTACTTTGAAAAACCCATGAAACAAAGACAGTGAAATAGAGAGAAATTCTTACACAATGCGTTCAGGGGCTGTGATGCAACCTGGATTGACCATATCTAGACCCACAGCTGGATGAGACATAAGGGTGGACACTCTTGGGGCTGAGAGGTTTGGTGAGGTTGGGTGAGCAAACGCAGACCCTTTAAAGTAATACTGCGTGGTACCCATCGCATGGGTCCCAAATCTCCAGGTTCAAGGGCATCTTCCTACATCGAAAACATGCATGAGAAAACAAAAAGATGGTACACCATGTGATAGGGAAAGGTTTCTAAAACGCACCTCATTTCTCTTCTCCTTGTGCCCGGGTTCGCCATTCCATCCGCTTTACTAAAAATCTCCCTACTTGGAGCATCAGCACCTTTAACCTCCTGTTCCCTACAGGTTGCACTTTGTCCTGAGGATGAACGGGTAGACGGGGAACCAGTGAGAGACTAGCTCTTGGTGTTGGGACAGGCACAGGTCACTCTATTTTCCCATCAGGAAGAAGAATTAACCACAGGCTCATCCTCCCCCCCGGAACCAGAACAGGGCCTGAAGCCATCCTGCGCTTTCGCGGCCAGCTCCCAAAAAAGCGAGTTGTAAAATGGAGCTTCAGGGCACTGCAATTCCCAAACCTGCAGAGTTATAAATGATAACTCTCGTCCACAAATATATTGAGGGAAGGCAAAGAAGAGGATTTGAAATCAAGGCAGAATTGCAGGAAACTGATTTCAGGAGGTAGATTCGAATCGCCTTTAAAGCACATGAAAAGCGGCAAAACGTTGACAATGATGCCCTTGGCCAAAAAGGGCGTATGCGTTTTTTCCTGAATATATTCAGGAAAAAACGCATACGCCCTTTTTGGCCAACCAAGCCACCTGGAAAGGCAAATCAGCGCTACAAAGAAGACTCGCTACCCATCGGTCAAAAGGGCCATGCTGAAAAAAGTCTCAAAACCAGAAATGCAGGACAGGCCATGGAGAAATGGGAGCCTTGCTACACTGATGGGCGGGATGTAAATTGCCAACAGCCACTCTGGAGAAGTGTACGGTGTGTCCTGAAACATCTAAAAAACACAGCTTAGAGAGCTTAGGGCACTTCCACTCATGGGGGTATAAATTGGGAAAATGAAAAATCAGCAAGACACAAGCACCCCAAAGTTTAGGGCTGCTCTGTTGACAAGGACCTCCACTTCATTCCACCTTCAATATCCCAGGAAAGAGAAAAATGGATAAAGAAGTTGTGGTCCTTATGTACAATGGAATATCACTCAGCCATGAAACCAATGTCATAAGGCTAGTAGCAGCATGATGAGTGGATTTAGGTACGACGATTCTAAGGGAAATAAGTCACACAGAAAAGGACACGTCTCATAAGGTATCACTTATAGAGGGACTGTAAAAACCGTTACACTTGAACTGAATTACAAAACAGAACAGAGTCACACATGCAAAAAACACACTATGGCTGCTTAACGGGAAAGGTGAGGTGGGGTGATACATAAAACAAGGGTTTCAAATTAGCTCAGATACCGTTCCATAAACCCAATATGTAATAGACAAGACCTACTCCTTGCTCAGAGAACTGGACTCAACACGCCCTATTCACCGCACAAGAATATATCTGACTAGTAATAATCTTAAAACCTATGTATTGATATCTCTCTGTTAGTGTGTCAAGTGGGTGTAAAGCGGCATAAACACAGCAGTGAAAAGCAGCTAAACCCCATTATAAAAATAAATTACTTTGAAAAACCCATGAAACAAAGACAGTGAAAGAGAGAGAAATTCTTACACAATGCGTTCAGGGGCTGTGATGCAACCTGGATTGACCATATCTAGACCCACAGCTGGATGAGACATAAGGGTGGACACTCTTGGGGCTGAGAGGTTTGGTGAGGTTGGGTGAGCAAACGCAGACCCTTTAAAGTAATACTGCGTGGTACCCATCGCATGGGTCCCAAATCTCCAGGTTCAAGGGCATCTTCCTACATCGAAAACATGCATGAGAAAACAAAAAGATGGTACACCATGTGATAGGGAAAGGTTTCTAAAACGCACCTCATTTCTCTTCTCCTTGTGCCCGGGTTCGCCATTCCATCCGCTTTACTAAAAATCTCCCTACTTGGAGCATCAGCACCTTTAACCTCCTGTTCCCTACAGGTTGCACTTTGTCCTGAGGATGAACGGGTAGACGGGGAACCAGTGAGAGACTAGCTCTTGGTGTTGGGACAGGCACAGTTCACTCTATTTTCCCATCAGGAAGAAGAATTAACCACAGGCTCATCCTCCCCCCCGGAACCAGAACAGGGCCTGAAGCCATCCTGCGCTTTCGCGGCCAGCTCCCAAAAAAGCGAGTTGTAAAATGGAGCTTCAGGGCACTGCAATTCACAAACCTGCAGAGTTATAAATGATAACTCTCGTCCACAAATATATTGAGGGAAGGCAAAGAAGAGGATTTGAAATCAAGGCAGAATTGCAGGAAACTGATTTCAGGAGGTAGATTCGAATCGCCTTTAAAGCACATGAAAAGCGGCAAAACGTTGACAATGATGCCCTTGGCCAAAAAGGGCGTATGCGTTTTTTCCTGAATATATTCAGGAAAAAACGCATACGCCCTTTTTGGCCAACCAAGCCACCTGGAAAGGCAAATCAGCGCTACAAAGAAGACTCGCTACCCATCGGTCAAAAGGGCCATGCTGAAAAAAGTCTCAAAACCAGAAATGCAGGACAGGCCATGGAGAAATGGGAGCCTTGCTACACTGATGGGCGGGATGTAAATTGCCAACAGCCACTCTGGAGAAGTGTACGGTGTGTCCTGAAACATCTAAAAAACACAGCTTAGAGAGCATAGGGCACTTCCACTCATGGGGGTATAAATTGGGAAAATGAAAAATCAGCAAGACACAAGCACCCCAAAGTTTAGGGCTGCTCTGTTGACAAGGACCTCCACTTCATTCCACCTTCAATATCCCAGGAAAGAGAAAAATGGATAAAGAAGTTGTGGTCCTTATGTACAATGGAATATCACTCAGCCATGAAACCAATGTCATAAGGCTAGTAGCAGCATGATGAGTGGATTTAGGTACGACGATTCTAAGGGAAATAAGTCACACAGAAAAGGACACTTCTCATAAGGTATCACTTATAGAGGGACTGTAAAAACCGTTACACTTGAACTGAATTACAAAACAGAACAGAGTCACACATGCAAAAAACACACTATGGCTGCTTAACGGGAAAGGTGAGGTGGGGTGATACATAAAACAAGGGTTTCAAATTAGCTCAGATACCGTTCCATAAACCCAATATGTAATAGACAAGACCTACTCCTTGCTCAGAGAACTGGACTCAACACGCCCTATTCACCGCACAAGAATATATCTGACTAGTAATAATCTTAAAACCTATGTATTGATATCTCTCTGTTAGTGTGTCAAGTGGGTGTAAAGCGGCATAAACACAGCAGTGAAAAGCAGCTAAACCCCATTATAAAAATAAATTACTTTGAAAAACCCATGAAACAAAGACAGTGAAAGAGAGAGAAATTCTTACACAATGCGTTCAGGGGCTGTGATGCAACCTGGATTGACCATATCTAGACCCACAGCTGGATGAGACATAAGGGTGGACACTCTTGGGGCTGAGAGGTTTGGTGAGGTTGGGTGAGCAAACGCAGACCCTTTAAAGTAATACTGCGTGGTACCCATCGCATGGGTCCCAAATCTCCAGGTTCAAGGGCATCTTCCTACATCGAAAACATGCATGAGAAAACAAAAAGATGGTACACCATGTGATAGGGAAAGGTTTCTAAAACGCACCTCATTTCTCTTCTCCTTGTGCCCGGGTTCGCAATTCCATCCGCTTTACTAACAATCTCCCTACTTGGAGCATCAGCACCTTTAACCTCCTGTTCCGTACAGGTTGCAATTTGTCCTGAGGATGAACGGGTAGACGGGGAACCAGTGAGAGACTAGCTCTTGGTGTTGGGACAGGCACAGGTCACTCTATTTTCCCATCAGGAAGAAGAATTAACCACAGGCACATCCTCCCCCCCGGAACCAGAACAGGGCCTGAAGCCATCCTGCGCTTTTGCGGCCAGCTCCCAAAAAAGCGAGTTGTAAAATGGAGCTTCAGGGCACTGCAATTCACAAACCTGCAGAGTTATAAATGATAACTCTCGTCCACAAATATATTGAGGGAAGGCAAAGAAGAGGATTTGAAATCAAGGCAGAATTGCAGGAAACAGATTTCAGGAGGTAGATTCGAATCGCCTTTAAAGCACATGAAAAGCGGCAAAACGTTGACAATGATGCCCTTGGCCAAAAAGGGCGTATGCGTTTTTTCCTGAATATATTCAGGAAAAAACGCATACGCCCTTTTTGGCCAACCAAGCAACCTGGAAAGGCAAATCAGGGCTACAAAGAAGACTCGCTACCCATCGGTCAAAAGGGCCATGCTGAAAAAAGTCTCAAAACCAGAAATGCAGGACAGGCCATGGAGAAATGGGAGCCTTGCTACACTGATGGGCGGGATGTAAATTGCCAACAGCCACTCTGGAGAAGTGTACGGTGTGTCCTGAAACATCTAAAAAACACAGCTTAGAGAGCATAGGGCACTTCCACTCATGGGGGTATAAATTGGGAAAATGAAAAATCAGCAAGACACAAGCACCCCAAAGTTTAGGGCTGCTCTGTTGACAAGGACCTCCACTTCATTCCACCTTCAATATCCCAGGAGGGAGAAAAATGGATAAAGAAGTTGTGGTCCTTATGTACAATGGAATATCACTCAGCCATGAAATCAATATCATAAGGCTAATAGCAGCATGATGAGTGGATTTAGGTACGACGATTCTAAGTGAAATAAGTCACACAGAAAAGGACACTTCTCATAAGGTATCACTTATAGAGGGAATGTAAAAACCGTTACACTTGAACTGAATTACAAAACAGAACAGAGTCACACATGCAGAAAACACACTATGGCTGCTTAACGGGAAAGGTGAGGTGGGGTGATACATAAAACAAGGGTTTCAAATTAGCTCAGATACCGTTCCATAAACCCAATATGTAATAGACAAGACCTACTCCTTGCTCAGAGAACTGGACTCAACACGCCCTATTCACCGCACAAGAATATATCTGACTAGTAATAATCTTAAAACCTATGTATTGATATCTCTCTGTTAGTGTGTCAAGTGGGTGTAAAGCGGCATAAACACAGCAGTGAAAAGCAGCTAAACCCCATTATAAAAATAAATTACTTTGAAAAACCCATGAAACAAAGACAGTGAAAGAGAGAGAAATTCTTACACAATGCGTTCAGGGGCTGTGATGCAACCTGGATTGACCATATCTAGACCCACAGCTGGATGAGACATAAGGGTGGACACTCTTGGGGCTGAGAGGTTTGGTGAGGTTGGGTGAGCAAACGCAGACCCTTTAAAGTAATACTGCGTGGTACCCATCGCATGGGTCCCAAATCTCCAGGTTCAAGGGCATCTTCCTACATCGAAAACATGCATGAGAAAACAAAAAGATGGTACACCATGTGATAGGGAAAGGTTTCTAAAACGCACCTCATTTCTCTTCTCCTTGTGCCCGGGTTCGCCATTCCATCCGCTTTACTAAAAATCTCCCTACTTGGAGCATCAGCACCTTTAACCTCCTGTTCCCTACAGGTTGCACTTTGTCCTGAGGATGAACGGGTAGACGGGGAACCAGTGAGAGACTAGCTCTTGGTGTTGGGACAGGCACAGGTCACTCTATTTTCCCATCAGGAAGAAGAATTAACCACAGGCTCATCCTCCCCCCCGGAACCAGAACAGGGCCTGAAGCCATCCTGCGCTTTCGCGGCCAGCTCCCAAAAAAGCGAGTTGTAAAATGGAGCTTCAGGGCACTGCAATTCACAAACCTGCAGAGTTATAAATGATAACTCTCGTCCACAAATATATTGAGGGAAGGCAAAGAAGAGGATTTGAAATCAAGGCAGAATTGCAGGAAACTGATTTCAGGAGGTAGATTCGAATCGCCTTTAAAGCACATGAAAAGCGGCAAAACGTTGACAATGATGCCCTTGGCCAAAAAGGGCGTATGCGTTTTTTCCTGAATATATTCAGGAAAAAACGCATACGCCCTTTTTGGCCAACCAAGCCACCTGGAAAGGCAAATCAGCGCTACAAAGAAGACTCGCTACCCATCGGTCAAAAGGGCCATGCTGAAAAAAGTCTCAAAACCAGAAATGCAGGACAGGCCATGGAGAAATGGGAGCCTTGCTACACTGATGGGCGGGATGTAAATTGCCAACAGCCACTCTGGAGAAGTGTACGGTGTGTCCTGAAACATCTAAAAAACACAGCTTAGAGAGCATAGGGCACTTCCACTCATGGGGGTATAAATTGGGAAAATGAAAAATCAGCAAGACACAAGCACCCCAAAGTTTAGGGCTGCTCTGTTGACAAGGACCTCCACTTCATTCCACCTTCAATATCCCAGGAAAGAGAAAAATGGATAAAGAAGTTGTGGTCCTTATGTACAATGGAATATCACTCAGCCATGAAACCAATGTCATAAGGCTAGTAGCAGCATGATGAGTGGATTTAGGTACGACGATTCTAAGGGAAATAAGTCACACAGAAAAGGACACTTCTCATAAGGTATCACTTATAGAGGGACTGTAAAAACCGTTACACTTGAACTGAATTACAAAACAGAACACAGTCACACATGCAAAAAACACACTATGGCTGCTTAACGGGAAAGGTGAGGTGGGGTGATACATAAAACAAGGGTTTCAAATTAGCTCAGATACCGTTCCATAAACCCAATATGTAATAGACAAGACCTACTCCTTGCTCAGAGAACTGGACTCAACACGCCCTATTCACCGCACAAGAATATATCTGACTAGTAATAATCTTAAAACCTATGTATTGATATCTCTCTGTTAGTGAGTCAAGTGGGTGTAAAGCGGCATAAACACAGCAGTGAAAAGCAGCTAAACCCCATTATAAAAATAAATTACTTCGAAAAACCCATGAAACAAAGACAGTGAAAGAGAGAGAAATTCTTACACAATGCGTTCAGGGGCTGTGATGCAACCTGGATTGACCATATCTAGACCCACAGCTGGATGAGACATAAGGGTGGACACTCTTGGGGCTGAGAGGTTTGGTGAGGTTGAGTGAGCAAACGCAGACCCTTTAAAGTAATACTGCGTGGTACCCATCGCATGGGTCCCAACTCTCCAGGTTCAAGTGCATCTTCCTACATCGAAAACATGCATGAGAAAACAAAAAGATGGTACACCATGTGATGGGGAAAGGTTTCTAAAACGCACCTCATTTCTCTTCTCCTTGTGCGCGGGTTCGCCATTCCAGCTGCTTTACTAACAATCTCCCTACTTGGAGCATCAGCACCTTTAACCTCCTGTTCCGTACAGGTTGCAATTTGTCCTGAGGATGAACGGGTAGACGGGGAACCAGTGAGAGACTAGCTCTTGGTGTTGGGACAGGTACAGGTCACTCTATTTTCCCATCAGGAAGAAGAATTAACCACAGGCTCATCCCCCCCCCGGGAAGCAGAACAGGGCCTGAAGCCATCCTGCGCTTTTGCGGCCAGCTCCCAAAAAAGCGAGTTGTAAAATGGAGCTTCAGGGCACTGCAATTCACAAACCTGCAGAGTTATAAATGATAACTTTCGTCCACAAATATATTGAGGGACGGCAAAGAAGAGGATTTGAAATCAAGGCAGAAATGCAGGAAACAGATTTCAGGAGGTAGATTCGAATCGCCTTTAAAGCACATGAAAAGCGGCAAAACGTTGACAATGATGCCCTTGGCCAAAAAGGGCGTATGCGTTTTTTCCTGAATATATTCAGGAAAAAACGCATACGCCCTTTTTGGCCAACCAAGCAAACTGGAAAGGCAAATCAGGGCTACAAAGAAGACTCGCTACCCATCGGTCAAAAGGGCCATGCTGAAAAAAGTCTCAAAACCAGAAATGCAGGACAGGCCATGGAGAAATGGGAGCCTTGCTACACTGATGGGCGGGATGTAAATTGCCAACAGCCACTCTGGAGAAGTGTACGGTGTGTCCTGAAACATCTAAAAAACACAGCTTAGAGAGCATAGGGCACTTCCACTCATGGGGGTATAAATTGGGAAAATGAAAAATCAGCAAGACACAAGCACCCCAAAGTTTAGGGCTGCTCTGTTGACAAGGACCTCCACTTCATTCCACCTTCAATATCCCAGGAGGGAGAAAAATGGATAAAGAAGTTGTGGTCCTTATGTACAATGGAATATCACTCAGCCATGAAATCAATGTCATAAGGCTAATAGCAGCATGATGAGTGGATTTAGGTACGACGATTCTAAGGGAAATAAGTCACACAGAAAAGGACACTTCTCATAAGGTATCACTTATAGAAGGACTGTAAAAACCGTTACACTTGAACTGAATTACAAAACAGAACAGAGTCACACATGCAGAAAACACACTATGGCTGCTTAACGGGAAAGGTGAGGTGGGGTGATACATAAAACAAGGGTTTCAAATTAGCTCAGATACCGTTCCATAAACCCAATATGTAATAGACAAGACCTACTCCTTGCTCAGAGAACTGGACTCAACACGCCCTATTCACCGCACAAGAATATATCTGACTAGTAATAATCTTAAAACCTATGTATTGATATCTCTCTGTTAGTGTGTCAAGTGGGTGTAAAGCGGCATAAACACAGCAGTGAAAAGCAGCTAAACCCCATTATAAAAATAAATTACTTTGAAAAACCCATGAAACAAAGACAGTGAAAGAGAGAGAAATTCTTACACAATGCGTTCAGGGGCTGTGATGCAACCTGGATTGACCATATCTAGACCCACAGCTGGATGAGACATAAGGGTGGACACTCTTGGGGCTGAGAGGTTTGGTGAGGTTGGGTGAGCAAACGCAGACCCTTTAAAGTAATACTGCGTGGTACCCATCGCATGGGTCCCAAATCTCCAGGTTCAAGGGCATCTTCCTACATCGAACACATGCATGAGAAAACAAAAAGATGGTACACCATGTGATGGGGAAAGGTTTCTAAAACGCACCTCATTTCTCTTCTCCTTGTGCCCGGGTTCGCCATTCCATCCGCTTTACTAACAATCTCCCTACTTGGAGCATCAGCACCTTTAACCTCCTGTTCCGTACAGGTTGCAATTTGTCCTGAGGATGAACGGGTAGACTGGGAACCAGTGAGAGACTAGCTCTTGTTGTTGGGACAGGCACAGGTCACTCTATTTTCCCATCAGGAAGAAGAATTAACCACAGGCTCATCCTCTCCCCCGGAACCAGAACAGGGCCTGAAGCCATCCTGCGCTTTTGCGGCCAGCTCCCAAAAAAGCGAGTTGTAAAATGGAGCTTCAGGGCACTGCAATTCCCAAACCTGCAGAGTTATAAATGATAACTCTCGTCCACAAATATATTGAGGGAAGGCAAAGAAGAGGATTTGAAATCAAGGCAGAATTGCAGGAAACAGATTTCAGGAGGTAGATTCGAATCGCCTTTAAAGCACATGAAAAGCGGCAAAACGTTGACAATGATGCCCTTGGCCAAAAAGGGCCTATGCGTTTTTTCCTGAATATATTCAGGAAAAAACGCATACGCCCTTTTTGGCCAACCAAGCAACCTGGAAAGGCAAATAAGGGCTACAAAGAAGACTCGCTACCCATCGGTCAAAAGGGCCATGCTGAAAAAAGTCTCAAAACCAGAAATGCAGGACAGGCCATGGAGAAATGGGAGCCTTGCTACACTGATGGGCGGGATGTAAATTGCCAACAGCCACTCTGGAGAAGTGTACGGTGTGTCCTGAAACATCTAAAAAACACAGCTTAGAGAGCTTAGGGCACTTCAACTCATGGGGGTATAAATTGGGAAAATGAAAAATCAGCAAGACACAAGCACCCCAAAGTTTAGGGATGCTCTGTTGACAAGGACCTCCACTTCATTCCACCTTCAATATCCCAGGAAAGAGAAAAATGGATAAAGAAGTTGTGGTCCTTATGTACAATGGAATATCACTCAGCCATGAAATCAATGTCATAAGGCTAGTAGCAGCATGATGAGTGGATTTAGGTACGACGATTCTAAGGGAAATAAGTCACACAGAAAAGGACACTTCTCATAAGGTATCACTTATAGAGGGACTGTAAAAACCGTTACACTTGAACTGAATTACAAAACAGAACAGAGTCACACATGCAGAAAACACACTATGGCTGCTTAACGGGAAGGGTGAGGTGGGGTGATACATAAAACAAGGGTTTCAAATTAGCTCAGATACCGTTCCATAAACCCAATATGTAATAGACAAGACCTACTCCTTGCTCAGAGAACTGGACTCAACACGCCCTATTCACCGCACAAGAATATATCTGACTAGTAATAATCTTAAAACCTATGTATTGATATCTCTCTGTTAGTGTGTCAAGTGGGTGTAAAGCGGCATAAACACAGCAGTGAAAAGCAGCTAAACCCCATTATAAAAATAAATTACTTCGAAAAACCCATGAAACAAAGACAGTGAAAGAGAGAGAAATTCTTACACAATGCGTTCAGGGGCTGTGATGCAACCTGGATTGACCATATCTAGACCCACAGCTGGATGAGACATAAGGGTGGACACTCTTGGGGCTGAGAGGTTTGGTGAGGTTGAGTGAGCAAACGCAGACCCTTTAAATTAATACTGCGTGGTACCCATCGCATGGGTCCCAACTCTCCAGGTTCAAGGGCATCTTCCTACATCGAAAACATGCATGAGAAAACAAAAAGATGGTACACCATGTGATGGGGAAAGGTTTCTAAAACGCACCTCATTTCTCTTCTCCTTGTGCCCGGGTTCGCCATTCCAGCTGCTTTACTAACAATCTCCCTACTTGGAGCATCAGCACCTTTAACCTCCTGTTCCGTACAGGTTGCAATTTGTCCTGAGGATGAACGGGTAGACGGGGAACCAGTGAGAGACTAGCTCTTGGTGTTGGGACAGGCACAGGTCACTCTATTTTCCCATCAGGAAGAAGAATTAACCACAGGCTCATCCCCCCCCCCGGGAAGCAGAACAGGGCCTGAAGCCATCCTGCGCTTTTGCGGCCAGCTCCCAAAAAAGCGAGTTGTAAAATGGAGCTTCAGGGCACTGCAATTCACAAACCTGCAGAGTTATAAATGATAACTTTCGTCCACAAATATATTGAGGGACGGCAAAGAAGAGGATTTGAAATCAAGGCAGAAATGCAGGAAACAGATTTCAGGAGGTAGATTCGAATCGCCTTTAAAGCACATGAAAAGCGGCAAAACGTTGACAATGATGCCCTTGGCCAAAAAGGGCGTATGCGTTTTTTCCTGAATATATTCAGGAAAAAACGCATACGCCCTTTTTGGCCAACCAAGCAAACTGGAAAGGCAAATCAGGGCTACAAAGAAGACTCGCTACCCATCGGTCAAAAGGGCCATGCTGAAAAAAGTCTCAAAACCAGAAATGCAGGACAGGCCATGGAGAAATGGGAGCCTTGCTACACTGATGGGCGGGATGTAAATTGCCAACAGCCACTCTGGAGAAGTGTACGGTGTGTCCTGAAACATCTAAAAAACACAGCTAAGAGAGCATAGGGCACTTCCACTCATGGGGGTATAAATTGGGAAAATGAAAAATCAGCAAGACACAAGCACCCCAAAGTTTAGGGCTGCTCTGTTGACAAGGACCTCCACTTCATTCCACCTTCAATATCCCAGGAGGGAGAAAAATGGATAAAGAAGTTGTGGTCCTTATGTACAATGGAATATCACTCAGCCATGAAATCAATGTCATAAGGCTAATAGCAGCATGATGAGTGGATTTAGGTACGACGATTCTAAGTGAAATAAGTCACACAGAAAAGGACACTTCTCATAAGGTATCACTTATAGAGGGAATGTAAAAACCGTTACACTTGAACTGAATTACAAAACAGAACAGAGTCACACAGGCAGAAAACACACTTAGGCTGCTTAACGGGAAAGGTGAGGTGGGGTGATACATAAAACAAGGGTTTCAAATTAGCTCAGATACCGTTCCATAAACCCAATATGTAATAGACAAGACCTACTCCTTGCTCAGAGAACTGGACTCAACACGCCCTATTCACCGCACAAGAATATATCTGACTAGTAATAATCTTAAAACCTATGTATTGATATCTCTCTGTTAGTGAGTCAAGTGGGTGTAAAGCGGCATAAACACAGCAGTGAAAAGCAGCTAAACCCCATTATAAAAATAAATTACTTCGAAAAACCCATGAAACAAAGACAGTGAAAGAGAGAGAAATTCTTACACAATGCGTTCAGGGGCTGTGATGCAACCTGGATTGACCATATCTAGACCCACAGCTGGATGAGACATAAGGGTGGACACTCTTGCGGCTGAGAGGTTTGGTGAGGTTGGGTGAGCAAACGCAGACCCTTTAAAGTAATACTGCGTGGTACCCATCGCATGGGTCCCAACTCTCCAGGTTCAAGGGCATCTTCCTACATCGAAAACATGCATGAGAAAACAAAAAGATGGTACACCATGTGATGGGGAAAGGTTTCTAAAACGCACCTCATTTCTCTTCTCCTTGTGCCCGGGTTCGCCATTCCAGCTGCTTTACTAACAATCTCCCTACTTGGAGCATCAGCACCTTTAACCTCCTGTTCCGTACAGGTTGCAATTTGTCCTGAGGATGAACGGGTAGACGGGGAACCAGTGAGAGACTAGCTCTTGGTGTTGGGACAGGCACAGGTCACTCTATTTTCCCATCAGGAAGAAGAATTAACCACAGGCTCATCCCCCCCCCGGGAAGCAGAACAGGGCCTGAAGCCATCCTGCGCTTTTGCGGCCAGCTCCCAAAAAAGCGAGTTGTAAAATGGAGCTTCAGGGCACTGCAATTCCCAAACTTGCAGAGTTATAAATGATAACTTTCGTCCACAAATATATTGAGGGACGGCAAAGAAGAGGATTTGAAATCAAGGCAGAAATGCAGGAAACAGATTTCAGGAGGTAGATTCGAATCGCCTTTAAAGCACATGAAAAGCGGCAAAACGTTGACAATGATGCCCTTGGCCAAAAAGGGCGTATGCGTTTTTTCCTGAATATATTCAGGAAAAAACGCATACGCCCTTTTTGGCCAACCAAGCAACCTGGAAAGGCAAATCAGGGCTACAAAGAAGACTCGCTACCCATCGGTCAAAAGGGCCATGCTGAAAAAAGTCTCAAAACCAGAAATGCAGGACAGGCCATGGAGAAATGGGAGCCTTGCTACACTGATGGGCGGGATGTAAATTGCCAACAGCCACTCTGGAGAAGTGTACGGTGTGTCCTGAAACATCTAAAAAACACAGCTTAGAGAGCATAGGGCACTTCCACTCATGGGGGTATAAATTGGGAAAATGAAAAATCAGCAAGACACAAGCACCCCAAAGTTTAGGGCTGCTCTGTTGACAAGGACCTCCACTTCATTCCACCTTCAATATCCCAGGAAAGAGAAAAATGGATAAAGAAGTTGTGGTCCTTATGTACAATGGAATATCACTCAGCCAGGAAATCAATGTCATAAGGCTAGTAGCAGCATGATGAGTGGATTTAGGTACGACGATTCTAAGTGAAATAAGTCACACAGAAAAGGACACTTCTCATAAGGTATCACTTATAGAGGGACTGTAAAAACCGTTACACTTGAACTGAATTACAAAACAGAACAGAGTCACACATGCAGAAAACACACTATGGCTGCTTAACGGGAAAGGTGAGGTGGGGTGATACATAAAACAAGGGTTACAAATTAGCTCAGATACCGTTCCATAAACCCAATATGTAATAGACAAGACCTACTCCTTGCTCAGAGAACTGGACTCAACACGCCCTATTCACCGCACAAGAATATATCTGACTAGTAATAATCTTAAAACCTATGTATTGATATCTCTCTGTTAGTGTGTCAAGTGGGTGTAAAGCGGCATAAACACAGCAGTGAAAAGCAGCTAAACCCCATTATAAAAATAAATTACTTTGAAAAACCCATGAAACAAAGACAGTGAAAGAGAGAGAAATTCTTACACAATGCGTTCAGGGGCTGTGATGCAACCTGGAATGACCATTTCTAGACCCACAGCTGGATGAGACATAAGGGTGGACACTCTTGGGGCTGAGAGGTTTGGTGAGGTTGGGTGAGCAAACGCAGACCCTTTAAAGTAATACTGCGTGGTACCCATCGCATGGGTCCCAAATCTCCAGGTTCAAGGGCATCTTCCTACATCGAAAACATGCATGAGAAAACAAAAAAGATGGTACACCATGTGATGGGGAAAGGTTTCTAAAACGCACCTCATTTCTCTTCTCCTTGTGCCCGGGGTCGCCATTCCAGCTGCTTTACTAACAATCTCCCTACTTGGAGCATCAGCACCTTTAACCTCCTGTTCCTACAGGTTGCAATTTGTCCTGAGGATGAACGGGAATACGGGGAACCAGTGAGAGACTAGCTCTTGTTGTTGGGACAGGCACAGGTCACTCTATTTTCCCATCAGGAAGAAGAATTAACCACAGGCTCATCCTCCCCCCCGGAACCAGAACAGGGCCTGAAGCCATCCTGCGCTTTTGCGGCCAGCTCCCAAAAAAGCGAGTTGTACAATGGAGCTTCAGGGCACTGCAATTCACAAACCTGCAGAGTTATAAATGATAACTCTCGTCCACATATATATTTAGGGAAGGCAAAGAAGAGGATTTGAAATCAAGGCAGAAATGCAGGAAACAGATTTCAGGAGGTAGATTCGAATCGCCTTTAAAGCACATGAAAAGCGGCAAAACGTTGACAATGATGCTCTTGGCCAAAAAGGGCGTATGCGTTTTTTCCTGAATATATTCAGGAAAAAACGCATACGCCCTTTTTGGCCAACCAAGCAACCTGAAAAGGCAAATCAGCGCTACAAAGCAGACTCGCTATCCATCGGTCAAAAGGGCCATGCTGAAAAAAGTCTCAAAACCAGAAATGCAGGACAGGCCATGGAGAAATGGGAGCCTTGCTACACTGATGGGCGGGATGTAAATTGCCAACAGCCACTCTGGAGAAGTGTACGGTGTGTCCTGAAACATCTAAAAAACACAGCTTAGAGAGCATAGGGCACTTCCACTCATGGGGGTATAAATTGGGAAAATGAAAAATCAGCAAGACACAAGCACCCCAAAGTTTAGGGCTGCTCTGTTGACAAGGACCTCCACTTCATTCCACCTTCAATATCCCAGGAAAGGGAAAAATGGATAAAGAAGTTGTGGTCCTTATGTACAATGGAATATCACTCAGCCATGAAATCAATGTCATAAGGCTAGTAGCAGCATGATGAGTGGATTTAGGTACGACGATTCTAAGTGAAATAAGTCACACAGAAAAGGACACTTCTCATAAGGTATCACTTATAGAGGGAATGTAAAAACCGTTACACTTGAACTGAATTACAAAACAGAACAGAGTCACACATGCAGAAAACACACTATGGCTGCTTAACGGGAAAGGTGAGGTGGGGTGATACATAAAACAAGGGTTTCAAATTAGCTCAGATACCGTTCCATAAACCCAATATGTAATAGACAAGACCTACTCCTTGCTCAGAGAACTGAACTCAACACACCCTATTCACCGCACAAGAATATATCTGACTAGTAATAATCTTAAAACCTATGTATTGATATCTCTCTGTTAGTGTGTCAAGTGGGTGTAAAGCGGCATAAACACAGCAGTGAAAACCAGCTAAACCCCATTATAAAAATAAATTACTTTTACAAACCCATGAAACATAGACAGTGAAAGAGAGAGAAATTCTTACACAATGCGTTCAGGGGCTGTGATGCAACCTGGATTGACCATATCTAGACCCACAGCTGGATCAGACATAAGGGTGGACACTCTTGGGGCTGAGAGGTTTGGTGAGGTTGGGTGAGCAAACGCAGACCCTTTAAAGTAATACTGCGTGGTACCCATCGCATGGGTCCCAAATCTCCAGTTTCAAGGGCATATTCCTACATCGAAAACATGCATGAGAAAACAAAAAGATGGTACACCATGTGATGGGGAAAGGTTTCTAAAACGCACCTCATTTCTCTTCTCCTTGTGCCCGGGGTCGCCATTCCAGCCGCTTTCCTAGCAATCTCCCTACTTGGAGCATCAGCACCTTTAACCTCCTGTTCCTTACAGGTTGCAATTTGTCCTGAGGATGAACGGGAAGACGGGGAACCAGTGAGAGACTAGCTCTTGTTGTTGGGACAGGCACAGGTCACTCTATTTTCCCATCAGGAAGAAGAATTAACCACAGGCTCATCCTCCACCCCGGAAGCAGAACAGGGCCTGAAGCCATCCTTTGCTTTTTCGGCCAGCTCCCAAAAAAGCGAGTTGTAAAATGGAGCTTCAGGGCACTGCAATTCACAAACCTGCAGAGTTATAAATGATAACTCTCGTCCACAAATATATTGAGGGAAGGCAAAGAAGAGGATTTGAAATCAAGGCAGAATTGCAGGAAACAGATTTCAGGAGGTAGATTCGAATCGCCTTTAAAGCACATGAAAAGCGGCAAAACGTTGACAATGATGCCCTTGGCCAAAAAGGGCGTATGCTTTTTTTCCTGAATATATTCAGGAAAAAACGCATACGCCCTTTTTGGCCAACCAAGCAACCTGGAAAGGCAAATCGGCGCTACAAAGAATACTCGCTACCCATCGATCAAAAGGGCCATGCTGAAAAAAGTCTCAAAACCAGAAATGCAGGACAGGCCATGGAGAAATGGGAGCCTTGCTACACTGATGGGCGGGATGTAAATTGCCAACAGCCACTCTGGAGAAGTGTACGGTGTGTCCTGAAACATCTAAAAAACACAGCTAAGAGAGCATAGGGCACTTCCACTCATGGGGGTATAAATTGGGAAAATGAAAAATCAGCAAGACACAAGCACCCCAAAGTTTAGGGCTGCTCTGTTGACAAGGACCTCCACTTCATTCCACCTTCAATATCCCAGGAGGGAGAAAAATGGATAAAGAAGTTGTGGTCCTTATGTACAATGGAATATCACTCAGCCATGAAATCAATGTCATAAGGCTAATAGCAGCATGATGAGTGGATTTAGGTACGACGATTCTAAGTGAAATAAGTCACACAGAAAAGGACACTTCTCATAAGGTATCACTTATAGAGGGAATGTAAAAACCGTTACACTTGAACTGAATTACAAAACAGAACAGAGTCACACAGGCAGAAAACACACTTAGGCTGCTTAACGGGAAAGGTGAGGTGGGGTGATACATAAAACAAGGGTTTCAAATTAGCTCAGATACCGTTCCATAAACCCAATATGTAATAGACAAGACCTACTCCTTGCTCAGAGAACTGGACTCAACACGCCCTTTTCACCGCACAAGAATATATCTGACTAGTAATAATCTTAAAACCTATGTATTGATATCTCTCTGTTAGTGAGTCAAGTGGGTGTAAAGCGGCATAAACACAGCAGTGAAAAGCAGCTAAACCCCATTATAAAAATAAATTACTTCGAAAAACCCATGAAACAAAGACAGTGAAAGAGAGAGAAATTCTTACACAATGCGTTCAGGGGCTGTGATGCAACCTGGATTGACCATATCTAGACCCACAGCTGGATGAGACATAAGGGTGGACACTCTTGCGGCTGAGAGGTTTGGTGAGGTTGGGTGAGCAAACGCAGACCCTTTAAAGTAATACTGCGTGGTACCCATCGCATGGGTCCCAACTCTCCAGGTTCAAGGGCATCTTCCTACATCGAAAACATGCATGAGAAAACAAAAAGATGGTACACCATGTGATGGGGAAAGGTTTCTAAAACGCACCTCATTTCTCTTCTCCTTGTGCCCGGGTTCGCCATTCCAGCTGCTTTACTAACAATCTCCCTACTTGGAGCATCAGCACCTTTAACCTCCTGTTCCGTACAGGTTGCAATTTGTCCTGAGGATGAACGGGTAGACGGGGAACCAGTGAGAGACTAGCTCTTGGTGTTGGGACAGGCACAGGTCACTCTATTTTCCCATCAGGAAGAAGAATTAACCACAGGCTCATCCCCCCCCCCGGGAAGCAGAACAGGGCCTGAAGCCATCCTGCGCTTTTGCGGCCAGCTCCCAAAAAAGCGAGTTGTAAAATGGAGCTTCAGGGCACTGCAATTCACAAACCTGCAGAGTTATAAATGATAACTTTCGTCCACAAATATATTGAGGGACGGCAAAGAAGAGGATTTGAAATCAAGGCAGAAATGCAGGAAACAGATTTCAGGAGGTAGATTCGAATCGCCTTTAAAGCACATGAAAAGCGGCAAAACGTTGACAATGATGCCCTTGGCCAAAAAGGGCGTATGCGTTTTTTCCTGAATATATTCAGGAAAAAACGCATACGCCCTTTTTGGCCAACCAAGCAACCTGGAAAGGCAAATCAGGGCTACAAAGAAGACTCGCTACCCATCGGTCAAAAGGGCCATGCTGAAAAAAGTCTCAAAACCAGAAATGCAGGACAGGCCATGGAGAAATGGGAGCCTTGCTACACTGATGGGCGGGATGTAAATTGCCAACAGCCACTCTGGAGAAGTGTACGGTGTGTCCTGAAACATCTAAAAAACACAGCTTAGAGAGCATAGGGCACTTCCACTCATGGGGGTATAAATTGGGAAAATGAAAAATCAGCAAGACACAAGCACCCCAAAGTTTAGGGCTGCTCTGTTGACAAGGACCTCCACTTCATTCCACCTTCAATATCCCAGGAAAGAGAAAAATGGATAAAGAAGTTGTGGTCCTTATGTACAATGGAATATCACTCAGCCAGGAAATCAATGTCATAAGGCTAGTAGCAGCATGATGAGTGGATTTAGGTACGACGATTCTAAGTGAAATAAGTCACACAGAAAAGGACACTTCTCATAAGGTATCACTTATAGAGGGACTGTAAAAACCGTTACACTTGAACTGAATTACAAAACAGAACAGAGTCACACATGCAGAAAACACACTATGGCTGCTTAACGGGAAAGGTGAGGTGGGGTGATACATAAAACAAGGGTTACAAATTAGCTCAGATACCGTTCCATAAACCCAATATGTAATAGACAAGACCTACTCCTTGCTCAGAGAACTGGACTCAACACGCCCTATTCACCGCACAAGAATATATCTGACTAGTAATAATCTTAAAACCTATGTATTGATATCTCTCTGTTAGTGTGTCAAGTGGGTGTAAAGCGGCATAAACACAGCAGTGAAAAGCAGCTAAACCCCATTATAAAAATAAATTACTTTGAAAAACCCATGAAACAAAGACAGTGAAAGAGAGAGAAATTCTTACACAATGCGTTCAGGGGCTGTGATGCAACCTGGAATGACCATTTCTAGACCCACAGCTGGATGAGACATAAGGGTGGACACTCTTGGGGCTGAGAGGTTTGGTGAGGTTGGGTGAGCAAACGCAGACCCTTTAAAGTAATACTGCGTGGTACCCATCGCATGGGTCCCAAATCTCCAGGTTCAAGGGCATCTTCCTACATCGAAAACATGCATGAGAAAACAAAAAAGATGGTACACCATGTGATGGGGAAAGGTTTCTAAAACGCACCTCATTTCTCTTCTCCTTGTGCCCGGGGTCGCCATTCCAGCTGCTTTACTAACAATCTCCCTACTTGGAGCATCAGCACCTTTAACCTCCTGTTCCTACAGGTTGCAATTTGTCCTGAGGATGAACGGGAATACGGGGAACCAGTGAGAGACTAGCTCTTGTTGTTGGGACAGGCACAGGTCACTCTATTTTCCCATCAGGAAGAAGAATTAACCACAGGCTCATCCTCCCCCCCGGAACCAGAACAGGGCCTGAAGCCATCCTGCGCTTTTGCGGCCAGCTCCCAAAAAAGCGAGTTGTAAAATGGAGCTTCAGGGCACTGCAATTCACAAACCTGCAGAGTTATAAATGATAACTCTCGTCCACAAATATATTTAGGGAAGGCAAAGAAGAGGATTTGAAATCAAGGCAGAAATGCAGGAAACAGATTTCAGGAGGTAGATTCGAATCGCCTTTAAAGCACATGAAAAGCGGCAAAACGTTGACAATGATGCTCTTGGCCAAAAAGGGCGTATGCGTTTTTTCCTGAATATATTCAGGAAAAAACGCATACGCCCTTTTTGGCCAACCAAGCAACCTGAAAAGGCAAATCAGCGCTACAAAGCAGACTCGCTATCCATCGGTCAAAAGGGCCATGCTGAAAAAAGTCTCAAAACCAGAAATTCAGGACAGGCCATGGAGAAATGGGAGCCTTGCTACACTGATGGGCGGGATGTAAATTGCCAACAGCCACTCTGGAGAAGTGTACGGTGTGTCCTGAAACATCTAAAAAACACAGCTTAGAGAGCATAGGGCACTTCCACTCATGGGGGTATAAATTGGGAAAATGAAAAATCAGCAAGACACAAGCACCCCAAAGTTTAGGGCTGCTCTGTTGACAAGGACCTCCACTTCATTCCACCTTCAATATCCCAGGAAAGGGAAAAATGGATAAAGAAGTTGTGGTTCTTATGTACAATGGAATATCACTCAGCCATGAAATCAATGTCATAAGGCTAGTAGCAGCATGATGAGTGGATTTAGGTACGACGATTCTAAGTGAAATAAGTCACACAGAAAAGGACACTTCTCATAAGGTATCACTTATAGAGGGAATGTAAAAACCGTTACACTTGAACTGAATTACAAAACAGAACAGAGTCACACATGCAGAAAACACACTATGGCTGCTTAACGGGAAAGGTGAGGTGGGATGATACATAAAACAAGGGTTTCAAATTAGCTCAGATACCGTTCCATAAACCCAATATGTAATAGACAAGACCTACTCCTTGCTCAGAGAACTGAACTCAACACACCCTATTCACCGCACAAGAATATATCTGACTAGTAATAATCTTAAAACCTATGTATTGATATCTCTCTGTTAGTGTGTCAAGTGGGTGTAAAGCGGCATAAACACAGCAGTGAAAACCAGCTAAACCCCATTATAAAAATAAATTACTTTTACAAACCCATGAAACATAGACAGTGAAAGAGAGAGAAATTCTTACACAATGCGTTCAGGGGCTGTGATGCAACCTGGATTGACCATATCTAGACCCACAGCTGGATGAGACATAAGGGTGGACACTCTTGGGGCTGAGAGGTTTGGTGAGGTTGGGTGAGCAAATGCAGACCCTTTAAAGTAATACTGCGTGGTACCCATCGCATGGGTCCCAAATCTCCAGGTTCAAGGGCATATTCCTACATCGAAGAAATGCATGAGAAAACAAAAAGATGGTACACCATGTGATGGGGAAAGGTTTCTAAAACGCACCTCATTTCTCTTCTCCTTGTGCCCGGGGTCGCCATTCCAGCCGCTTTCCTAGCAATCTCCCTACTTGGAGCATCAGCACCTTTAACCTCCTGTTCCTTACAGGTTGCAATTTGTCCTGAGGATGAACGGGAAGACGGGGAACCAGTGAGAGACTAGCTCTTGTTGTTGGGACAGGCACAGGTCACTCTATTTTCCCATCAGGAAGAAGAATTAACCACAGGCTCATCCTCCACCCCGGAAGCAGAACAGGGCCTGAAGCCATCCTTTGCTTTTTCGGCCAGCTCCCAAAAAAGCGAGTTGTAAAATGGAGCTTCAGGGCACTGCAATTCACAAACCTGCAGAGTTATAAATGATAACTCTCGTCCACAAATATATTGAGGGAAGGCAAAGAAGAGGATTTGAAATCAAGGCAGAATTGCAGGAAACAGATTTCAGGAGGTAGATTCGAATCGCCTTTAAAGCACATGAAAAGCGGCAAAACGTTGACAATGATGCCCTTGGCCAAAAAGGGCGTATGCGTTTTTTCCTGAATATATTCAGGAAAAAACGCATACGCCCTTTTTGGCCAACCAAGCAACCTGGAAAGGCAAATCGGCGCTACAAAGAATACTCGCTACCCATCGATCAAAAGGGCCATGCTGAAAAAAGTCTCAAAACCAGAAATGCAGGACAGGCCATGGAGAAATGGGAGCCTTGCTACACTGATGGGCGGGATGTAAATTGCCAACAGCCACTCTGGAGAAGTGTACGGTGTGTCCTGAAACATCTAAAAAACACAGCTTAGAGAGCATAGGGCACTTCCACTCATGGGGGTATAAATTGGGAAAATGAAAAATCAGCAAGACACAAGCACCCCAAAGTTTAGGGCTGCTCTGTTGACAAGGACCTCCACTTCATTCCACCTTCAATATCCCAGGAAAGGGAAAAATGGATAAAGAAGTTGTGGTCCTTATGTACAATGGAATATCACTCAGCCATGAAATCAATGTCATAAGGCTAGTAGCAGCATGATGAGTGGATTTAGGTACGACGATTCTAAGTGAAATAAGTCACACAGAAAAGGACACTTCTCATAAGGTATCACTTATAGAGGGAATGTCAAAACCGTTACACTTGAACTGAATTACAAAACGGAACAGAGTCACACTTGCAGAAAACACACTATGGCTGCTTAAAGGGGAAAGGTGAGGTGGGGTGATACATAAAACAAGGGTTTCAAATTAGCTCAGATACCGTTCCATAAACCCAATATGTAATAGACAAGACCTACTCCTTGCTCAGAGAACTGAACTCAACACACCCTATTCACCGCACAAGAATATATCTGACTAGTAATAATCTTAAAACCTATGTATTGATATCTCTCTGTTAGTGTGTCAAGTGGGTGTAAAGCGGCATAAACACAGCAGTGAAAACCAGCTAAACCCCATTATAAAAATAAATTACTTTTACAAACCCATGAAACATAGACAGTGAAAGAGAGAGAAATTCTTACACAATGCGTTCAGGGGCTGTGATGCAACCTGGATTGACCATATCTAAACCCACAGCTGGATGAGACATAAGGGTGGACACTCTTGGGGCTGAGAGGTTTGGTGAGGTTGGGTGAGCAAACGCAGACCCTTTAAAGTAATACTGCGTGGTACCCATCGCATGGGTCCCAAATCTCCAGTTTCAAGGGCATATTCCTACATCGAAAACATGCATGAGAAAACAAAAAGATGGTACACCATGTGATGGGGAAAGGTTTCTAAAACGCACCTCATTTCTCTTCTCCTTGTGCCCGGGGTCGCCATTCCAGCCGCTTTCCTAGCAATCTCCCTACTTGGAGCATCAGCACCTTTAACCTCCTGTTCCGTACAGGTTGCAATTTGTCCTGAGGATGAACGGGAAGACGGGGAACCAGTGAGAGACTAGCTCTTGTTGTTGGGACAGGCACAGGTCACTCTATTTTCCCATCAGGAAGAAGAATTAACCACAGGCTCATCCTCCACCCCGGTAGCAGAACAGGGCCTGAAGCCATCCTGTGCTTTTTCGGCCAGCTCCCAAAAAAGCGAGTTGTAAAATGGAGCTTCAGGGCACTGCAATTCACAAACCTGCAGAGTTATAAATGATAACTCTCGTCCACAAATATATTGAGGGAAGGCAAAGAAGAGGATTTGAAATCAAGGCAGAATTGCAGGAAACAGATTTCAGGAGGTAGATTCGAATCGCCTTTAAAGCACATGAAAAGCGGCAAAACGTTGACAATGATGCCCTTGGCCAAAAAGGGCGTATGCGTTTTTTCCTGAATATATTCAGGAAAAAACGCATACGCCCTTTTTGGCCAACCAAGCAACCTGGAAAGGCAAATCGGCGCTACAAAGAATACTCGCTACCCATCGGTCAAAAGGGCCATGCTGAAAAAAGTCTCAAAACCAGAAATGCAGGACAGGCCATGGAGAAATGGGAGCCTTGCTACACTGATGGGCGGGATGTAAATTGCCAAGAGCCACTCTGGAGAAGTGTACGGTGTGTCCTGAAACATCTAAAAAACACAGCTTAGAGAGCATAGGGCACTTCCACTCATGGGGGTATAAATTGGGAAAATGAAAAATCAGCAAGACACAAGCACCCCAAAGTTTAGGGCTGCTCTGTTGACAAGGACCTCCACTTCATTCCACCTTCAATATACCAGGAAAGGGAAAAATGGATAAAGAAGTTGTGGTCCTTATGTACAATGGAATATCACTCAGCCATGAAATCAATGTCATAAGGCTAGTAGCAGCATGATGAGTGGATTTAGGTACGACGATTCTAAGTGAAATAAGTCACACAGAAAAGGACACTTCTCATAAGGTATCACTTATAGAGGGAATGTCAAAACCGTTACACTTGAACTGAATTACAAAACGGAACAGAGTCACACTTGCAGAAAACACACTATGGCTGCTTAACGGGAAAGGTGAGGTGGGGTGATACATAAAACAAGGGTTTCAAATTAGCTCAGATACCGTTCCATAAACCCAATATGTAATAGACAAGACCTACTCCTTGCTCAGAGAACTGGTCTCAACACGCCCTATTCACCGCACAAGAATATATCTGACTAGTAATAATCTTAAAACCTATGTATTGATATCTCTCTGTTAGTGTGTCAAGTGGGTGTAAAGCGGCATAAACACAGCAGTGAAAAGCAGCTAAACCCCATTATAAAAATAAATTACTTTTACAAACCCATGAAACAAAGACAATGAAAGAGAGAGAAATTCTTACACAATGCGTTCAGGGGCTGTGATGCAACCTGGATTGACCATATCTAGACCCACAGCTGGATCAGACATAAGGGTGGACACTCTTGGGGCTGAGAGGTTTGGTGAGGTTGGGTGAGCAAACGCAGACCCTTTAAAGTAATACTGCGTGGTACCCATCGCATGGGTCCCAAATCTCCAGGTTCAAGGGCATATTCCTACATCGAAGAAATGCATGAGAAAACAAAAAGAGGGTACACCATGTGATGGGGAAACGTTTCTAAAACGCACCTCATTTCTCTTCTCCTTGTGCCCGGGTTCGCCATTCCAGCCGCTTTACTAACAATCTCCCTACTTGGAGCATCAGCACCTTTAACCTCCTGTTCCGTACAGGTTGCAATTTGTCCTGAGGATGAACGGGAAGACGGGGAACCAGTGAGAGACTAGCTCTTGGTGTTGGGACAGGCACAGGTCACTCTATTTTCCCATCAGGAAGAAGAATTAACCACAGGCTCATCATCCCCCCCGGAACCAGAACAGGGCCTGAAGCCATCCAGTGCTTTTGCGGCCAGCTCCCAAAAAAGCGAGTTGTAAAATGGAGCTTCAGGGCACTGCAATTCACAAACCTGCAGAGTTATAAATGATAACTCTCGTCCACAAATATATTTAGGGAAGGCAAAGAAGAGGATTTGAAATCAAGGCAGAAATGCAGGAAACAGATTTCAGGAGGTAGATTCGAATCACCTTTAAAGCACATGAAAAGCGGCAAAACGTTGACAATGATGCCCTTGGCCAAAAAGGGCGTATGCGTTTTTTCCTGAATATATTCAGGAAAAAACGCATACGCCCTTTTTGGCCAACCAAGCAACCTGGAAAGGCAAATCAGCGCTACAAAGAAGACTCGCTACCCATCGGTCAAAAGGGCCATGCTGAAAAAAGTCTCAAAACCAGAAATGCAGGACAGGCCATGGAGAAATGGGAGCCTTGCTACACTGATGGGCGGGATGTAAATTGCCAACAGCCACTCTGGAGAAGTGTACGGTGTGTCCTGAAACATCTAAAAAACACAGCTTAGAGAGCATAGGGCACTTCCACTCATGGGGGTATAAATTGGGAAAATGAAAAATCAGCAAGACACAAGCACCCCAAAGTTTAGGGCTGCTCTGTTGACAAGGACCTCCACTTCATTCCACCTTCAATATCCCAGGAGGGAGAAAAATGGATAAAGAAGTTGTGGTCCTTATGTACAATGGAATATCACTCAGCCATGAAATCAATGTCATAAGGCTAATAGCAGCATGATGAGTGGATTTAGGTACGACGATTCTAAGTGAAATAAGTCACACAGAAAAGGACACTTCTCATAAGGTATCACTTATAGAGGGACTGTAAAAACCGTTACACTTGAACTGAATTACAAAACAGAACAGAGTCACACATGCAGAAAACACACTATGGCTGCTTAACGGGAAAGGTGAGGTGGGGTGATACATAAAACAAGGGTTTCAAATTAGCTCAGATACCGTTCCATAAACCCAATATGTAATAGACAAGACCTACTCCTTGCTCAGAGAACTGGACTCAACACGCCCTATTCACCGCACAAGAATATATCTGACTAGTAATAATCTTAAAACCTATGTATTGATATCTCTCTGTTAGTGTGTCAAGTGGTTGTAAAGCGGCATAAACACAGCAGTGAAAAGCAGCTAAACCCCATTATAAAAATAAATTACTTTGAAAAACCCATGAAACAAAGACAGTGAAAGAGAGAGAAATTCTTACACAATGCGTTCAGGGGCTGTGATGCAACCTGGATTGACCATTTCTAGACCCACAGCTGGATGAGACATAAGGGTGGACACTCTTGGGGCTGAGAGGTTTGGTGAGGTTGGGTGAGCAAACGCAGACCCTTTAAAGTAATACTGCGTGGTACCCATCGCATGGGTCCCAAATCTCCAGGTTCAAGGGCATCTTCCTACATCGAAAACATGCATGAGAAAACAAAAAAGATGGTACACCATGTGATGGGGAAAGGTTTCTAAAACGCACCTCATTTCTCTTCTCCTTGTGCCCGGGGTCGCCATTCCAGCCGCTTTACTAACAATCTCTCTACTTGGAGCATCAGCACCTTTAACCTCCTGTTCCGTACAGGTTGCAATTTGTCCTGAGGATGAACGGGAATACGGGGAACCAGTGAGAGACTAGCTCTTGTTGTTGGGACAGGCACAGGTCACTCTATTTTCCCATCAGGAAGAAGAATTAACCACAGGCTCATCCTCCCCCCCGGAACCAGAACAGGGCCTGAAGCCATCCTGCGCTTTTGCGGCCAGCTCCCAAAAAAGCGAGTTGTAAAATGGAGCTTCAGGGCACTGCAATTCACAAACCTGCAGAGTTATAAATGATAACTCTCGTCCACAAATATATTTAGGGAAGGCAAAGAAGAGGATTTGAAATCAAGGCAGAAATGCAGGAAACAGATTTCAGGAGGTAGATTCGAATCGCCTTTAAAGCACATGAAAAGCGGCAAAACGTTGACAATGATGCTCTTGGCCAAAAAGGGCGTATGCGTTTTTTCCTGAATATATTCAGGAAAAAACGCATACGCCCTTTTTGGCCAACCAAGCAACCTGGAAAGGCAAATCATGGCTACAAAGAAGACTCGCTACCCATCGGTCAAAAGGGCCATGCTGAAAAAAGTCTCAAAACCAGAAATGCAGGACAGGCCATGGAGAAATGGGAGCCTTGCTACACTGATGGGTGGGATGTAAATTGCCAACAGCCACTCTGGAGAAGTGTACGGTGTGTCCTGAAACATCTAAAAAACACAGCTTAGAGAGCATAGGGCACTTCCACTCATGGGGGTATAAATTGGGAAAATGAAAAATCAGGAAGACACAAGCACCCCAAAGTTTAGGGCTGCTCTGTTGACAAGGACCTCCACTTCATTCCACCTTCAATATCCCAGGAGGGAGAAAAATGGATAAAGAAGTTGTGGTCCTTATGTACAATGGAATATCACTCAGCCATGAAATCAATGTCATAAGGCTAATAGCAGCATGATGAGTGGATTTAGGTACGACGATTCTAAGTGAAATAAGTCACACAGAAAAGGACACTTCTCCTAAGGTATCACTTATAGAGGGAATGTAAAAACCGTTACACTTGAACTGAATTACAAAACAGAACAGAGTCACACATGCAGAAAACACACTATGGCTGCTTAACGGGAAAGGTAAGGTGGGGTGATACATAAAACAAGGGTTTCAAATTAGCTCAGATACCGTTCCATAAACCCAATATGTAATAGACAAGACCTACTCCTTGCTCAGAGAACTGGACTCAACACGCCCTATTCATCGCACAAGAATATATCTGACTAGTAATAATCTTAAAACCTATGTATTGATATCTCTCTGTTAGTGTGTCAAGTGGGTGTAAAGCGGCATAAACACAGCAGTGAAAAGCAGCTAAACCCCATTATAAAAATAAATTACTTTGAAAAACCCATGAAACAAAGACAGTGAAAGAGAGAGAAATTCTTACACAATGCTTTCAGGGGCTGTGATGCAACCTGGATTGACCATATCTAGACCCACAGCTGGATGAGACATAAGGGTGGACACTCTTGGGGCTGAGAGATTTGGTGAGGTTGGGTGAGCAAACGCAGACCCTTTAAAGTAATACTGCGTGGTACCCATCGCATGGGTCCCAAATCTCCAGGTTCAAGGGCATCTTCCTACATCGAAAACATGCATGAGAAAACAAAAAGAGGGTACACCATGTGATGGGGAAAGGTTTCTAAAACGCACCTCATTTCTCTTCTCCTTGTGCCCGGGTTCGCCATTCCAGCCGCTTTACTAACAATCTCCCTACTTGGAGCATCAGCACCTTTAACCTCCTGTTCCGTACAGGTTGCAATTTGTCCTGAGGATGAACGGGTAGACGGGGAACCAGTGAGAGACTAGCTCTTGGTGTTGGGACAGGCACAGGTCACTCTATTTTCCCATCAGGAAGAAGAATTAACCACAGGCTCATCCTCCCCCCCGGAACCAGAACAGGGCCTGAAGCCATCCTGCGCTTTTGCGGCCAGCTCCCAAAAAAGCGAGTTGTACAATGGAGCTTCAGGGCACTGCAATTCACAAACCTGCAGAGTTATAAATGATAACTCTCGTCCACAAATATATTGAGGGAAGGCAAAGAAGAGGATTTGAAATCAAGGCAGAAATGCAGGAAACAGATTTCAGGAAGTAGATTCGAATCGCCTTTAAAGCACATGAAAAGCGGCAAAACGTTGACAATGATGCCCTTGGCCAAAAAGGGCGTATGCGTTTTTTCCTGAATATATTCAGGAAAAAACGCATACGCCCTTTTTGGCCAACCAAGCAACCTGGAAAGGCAAATCAGGGCTACAAAGAAGACTCGCTACCCATCGGTCAAAAGGGCCATGCTGAAAAAAGTCTCAAAACCAGAAATGCAGGACAGGCCATGGAGAAATGGGAGCCTTGCTACACTGATGGGTGGGATGTAAATTGCCAACAGCCACTCTGGAGAAGTGTACGGTGTGTCCTGAAACATCTAAAAAACACAGCTTAGAGAGCATAGGGCACTTCCACTCACGGGGGTATAAATTGGGAAAATGAAAAATCAGCAAGACACAAGCACCCCAAAGTTTAGGGCTGCTCTGTTGACAAGGACCTCCACTTCATTGCACCTTCAATATCCCAGGAGGGAGAAAAATGGATAAAGAAGTTGTGGTCCTTATGTACAATGGAATATCACTCAGCCATGAAATCAATGTCATAAGGCTAATAGCAGCATGATGAGTGGATTTAGGTACGACGATTCTAAGTGAAATAAGTCACACAGAAAAGGACACTTCTCATAAGGTATCACTTATAGAGGGAATGTCAAAACCGTTACACTTGAACTGAATTACAAAACAGAACAGAGTCACACATGCAGAAAACACACTATGGCTGCTTAACGGGAAAGGTAAGGTGGGGTGATACATAAAACAAGGGTTTCAAATTAGCTCAGATACCGTTCCATAAACCCAATATGTAATAGACAAGACCTACTCCTTGCTCAGAGAACTGGACTCAACACGCCCTATTCACCGCACAAGAATATATCTGACTAGTAATAATCTTAAAACCTATGTATTGATATCTCTCTGTTAGTGTGTCAAGTGGGTGTAAAGCGGCATAAACACAGCAGTGAAAAGCAGCTCAACCCCATTATAAAAATAAATTACTTTGAAAAACCCATGAAACAAAGACAGTGAAAGAGAGAGAAATTCTTACACAATGCGTTCAGGGGCTGTGATGCAACCTGGATTGACCATATCTAGACCCACACCTGGATGAGACATAAGGGTGGACACTCTTGGGGCTGAGAGGTTTGGTGAGGTTGGGTGAGCAAACGCAGACCCTTTAAAGTAACACTGCGTGGTACCCATCGCATGGGTCCCAAATCTCCAGGTTCAAGGGCATCTTCCTACATCGAAAACATGCATGAGAAAACAAAAAGATGGTACACCATGTGATGGGGAAAGGTTTCTAAAACGCACCTCATTTCTCTTCTCCTTGTGCCCGGGTTCGCCATTCCAGCCGCTTTACTAACAATGTCCCTACTTGGAGCATCAGCACCTTTAACCTCCTGTTCCGTACAGGTTGCAATTTGTCCTGAGGATGAACGGGTAGACGGGGAACCAGTGAGAGACTAGCTCTTGGTGTTGGGACAGGCACAGGTCACTCTATTTTCCCATCAGGAAGAAGAATTAACCACAGGCTCATCCTCCCCCCCGGAACCAGAACAGGGCCTGAAGCCATCCTGCGCTTTTGCGGCCAACTCCCAAAAAAGCGAGTTGTAAAATGGAGCTTCAGGGCACTGCAATTCACAAACCTACAGAGTTATAAATGATAACTCTCGTCCACAAATATATTGAGGGAAGGCAAAGAAGAGGATTTGAAATCAAGGCAGAATTGTAGGAAACAGATTTCAGGAGGTAGATTCGAATCGCCTTTAAAGCACATGAAAAGCGGCAAAACGTTGACAATGATGCCCTTGGCCAAAAAGGGCGTATTTTTTTTTCCTGAATATATTCAGGAAAAAACGTATACGCCCTTTTTGGCCAACCAAGCAACCTGAAAAGGCAAATCAGCGCTACAAAGCAGACTCGCTACCCATGGGTCAAAAGGGCCATGCTGAAAAAAGTCTCAAAACCAGAAATGCAGGACAGGCCATGGAGAAATGGGAGCCTTGCTACACTGATGGGTGGGATGTAAATTGCCAACAGCCACTCTGGAGAAGTGTACGGTGTGTCCTTAAACATCTAAAAAACACAGCTTAGAGAGCATAGGGCACTTCCACTCATGGGGGTATAAATTGGGAAAATGAAAATTCAGCAAGACACAAGCACCCCAAAGTTTAGGGCTGCTCTGTTGACAAGGACCTCCACTTCATTCCACCTTCAATATCCCAGGAAAGAGAAAAATGGATAAAGAAGTTGTGGTCCTTATGTACAATGGAATATCACTCAGCCATGAAATCAATGTCATAAGGCTAGTAGCAGCATGATGAGTGGATTTAGGTACGACGATTCTAAGTGAAATAAGTCACACAGAAAAGGACACTTCTCATAAGGTATCACTTATAGAGGGAATGTAAAAACCGTTACACTTGAACTGAATTACAAAACAGAACAGAATCACACAGGCAGAAAACACACTATGGCTGCTTAACGGGAAAGGTGAGGTGGGGTGATACATAAAACAAGGGTTTCAAATTAGCTCAGATACCGTTCCATAAACCCAATATGTAATAGACAAGACCTACTCCTTGCTCAGAGAACTGGACTCAACACGCCCTTTTCACCGCACAAGAATATATCTCACTAGTAATAATCTTAAAACCTATGTATTGATATCTCTCTGTTAGTGTGTCAAGTGGGTGAAAAGCGGCATAAACACAGCAGTGAAAAGCAGCTAAACCCCATTATAAAAATAAATTAATTTTACAAACCCATGAAACAAAGACAGTGAAAGAGAGAGAAATTCTTACACAATGCGTTCAGGGGCTGTGATGCAACCTGGATTGACCATATCTAGACCCACAGCTGGATGAGACATAAGGGTGGACACTCTTGGGGCTGAGAGGTTTGGTGAGGTTGGGTGAGCAAACGCAGACCCTTTAAAGGAATACTGCGTGGTACCCATCGCATGGGTCCCAAATCTCCAGGTTCAAGGGCATCTTCCTACATCGAAAACATGCATGAGAAACCCAGAAGATGGTACACCGTGTGATGTGGAAAGGTTTCTAAAACGCACCTCATTTTTCTTCTCCTTGTGCCCGGGTTCGCCATTCCAGCCGCTTTACTAACAATCTCCCTACTTGGAGCATCAGCACCTTTAACCTCCTGTTCCGTACAGGTTGCAATTTCTCCTGAGGATGAACGGGTAGACGGGGAACCAGTGAGAGACTAGCTCTTGGTGTTGGGACAGGCAAAGGTCACTCTATTTTCCCATCAGGAAGAAGAATTAACCACGGGCTCATCCTCCCCCCCGGAACCAGAACAGGGCCTGAAGCCATCCTGTGCTTTTGCGGCCAGCGCCCAAAAAAGCGAGTTGTAAAATGGAGCTTCAGGGCACTGCAATTCACAAACCTGCAGAGTTATAAATGATAACTCTCGTCCACAAATATATTGAGGGAAGGCAAAGAAGAGGATTTGAAATCAAGGCAGAATTGTAGGAAACAGATTTCAGGAGGTAGATTCGAATCGCCTTTAAAGCACATGAAAAGCGGCAAAACGTTGACAATGATGCCCTTGGCCAAAAAGGGCGTATGCGTTTTTTCCTGAATATATTCAGGAAAAAACGCATACGCCCTTTTTGGCCAACCAAGCAACCTGGAAAGGCAAATCAGCGCGACAAAGCAGACTCGCTACCCATCGGTCAAAAGGGCCATGCTGAAAAAAGTCTGAAAACCAGAAATGCAGGACAGGCCATGGAGAAATGGGAGCCTTGCTACACTGATGGGCGGGATGTAAATTGCCAACAGCCACTCTGGAGAAGTGTACGGTGTGTCCTGAAACATCTAAAAAACACAGCTTAGAGAGCATAGGGCACTTCCACTCATGGGGGTATAAATTGGGAAAATGAAAAATCAGCAAGACACAAGCACCCCAAAGTTTAGGGCTGCTCTGTTGACAAGGACCTCCACTTCATTCCACCTTCAATATCCCAGGAAAGGGAAAAATGGATAAAGAAGTTGCGGTCCTTATGTACAATGGAATATCACTCAGCCATGAAATCAATGTCATAAGGCTAGTAGCAGCATGATGAGTGGATTTAGGTACGACGATTCTAAGTGAAATAAGTCACACAGAAAAGGACACTTCTCATAAGGTATCACTTATAGAGGGAATGTAAAAACCGTTACACTTGAACTGAATTACAAAACAGAACAGAGTCACACATGCAGAAAACACACTATGGCTGCTTAACGGGAAAGGTGAGGTGGGGTGATACATAAAACAAGGGTTTCAAATTAGCTCAGATACCGTTCCATAAACCCAATATGTAATAGACAAGACCTACTCCTTGCTCAGAGAACTGAACTCAACACACCCTATTCACCGCACAAGAATATATCTGACTAGTAATAATCTTAAAACCTATGTATTGATATCTCTCTGTTAGTGTGTCAAGTGGGTGTAAAGCGGCATAAACACAGCAGTGAAAAGCAGCTAAACCCCATTATAAAAATAAATTACTTTTACAAACCCATGAAACATAGACAGTGAAAGAGAGAGAAATTCTTACACAATGCGTTCAGGGGCTGTGATGCAACCTGGATTGACCATATCTAGACCCACAGCTGGATCAGACATAAGGGTGGACACTCTTGGGGCTGAGAGGTTTGGTGAGGTTGGGTGAGCAAACGCAGACCCTTTAAAGTAATACTGCGTGGTACCCATCGCATGGGTCCCAAATCTCCAGTTTCAAGGGCATATTCCTACATCGAAAACATGCATGAGAAAACAAAAAGATGGTACACCATGTGATGGGGAAAGGTTTCTAAAACGCACCTCATTTCTCTTCTCCTTGTGCCCGGGGTCGCCATTCCAGCCGCTTTCCTAGCAATCTCCCTACTTGGAGCATCAGCACCTTTAACCTCCTGTTCCGTACAGGTTGCAATTTGTCCTGAGGATGAACGGGAAGACGGGGAACCAGTGAGAGACTAGCTCTTGTTGTTGGGACAGGCACGGGTCACTCTATTTTGCCATCAGGAAGAAGAATTAACCACAGGCTCATCCTCCACCCCGGAAGCAGAACAGGGCCTGAAGCCATCCTGCGCTTTTGCGGCCAGCTCCCAAAAATCCGAGTTGTAAAATGGAGCTTCAGGGCACTGCAATTCACAAACCTGCAGAGTTATAAATGATAACTCTCGTCCACAAATATATTGAGGGAAGGCAAAGAAGAGGATTTGAAATCAAGGCAGAATTGCAGGAAACAGATTTCAGGAGGTAGATTCGAATCGCCTTTAAAGCACATGAAAAGCGGCAAAACGTTGACAATGATGCCCTTGGCCAAAAAGGGCGTATGCGTTTTTTCCTGAATATATTCAGGAAAAAACGCATACGCCCTTTTTGGCCAACCAAGCAACCTGGAAAGGCAAATCAGCGCGACAAAGCAGACTCGCTACCCATCGGTCAAAAGGGCCATGCTGAAAAAACTCTCAAAACCAGAAATGCAGGACAGGCCATGGAGAAATGGGAGCCTTGCTACACTGATGGGAGGGATGTAAATTGCCAACAGCCACTCTGGAGAAGTGTACGGTGTGTCCTGAAACATCTAAAAAACACAGCTTAGAGAGCATAGGGCACTTCCACTCATGGGGGTATAAATTGGGAAAATGAAAAATCAGCAAGACACAAGCACCCCAAAGTTTAGGGCTGCTCTGTTGACAAGGACCTCCACTTCATTCCACCTTCAATATCCCAGGAAAGGGAAAAATGGATAAAGAAGTTGTGGTCCTTATGTACAATGGAATATCACTCAGCCATGAAATCAATGTCATAAGGCTAGTAGCAGCATGATGAGTGGATTTAGGTACGACGATTCTAAGTGAAATAAGTCACACAGAAAAGGACACTTCTCATAAGGTATCACTTATAGAGGGAATATAAAAACCGTTACACTTGAACTGAATTACAAAACAGAACAGAGTCACACATGCAGAAAACACACTATGGCTGCTTAACGGGAAAGGTGAGGTGGGGTGATACATAAAACAAGGGTTTCAAATTAGTTCAGATACCGTTCCATAAACCCAATATGTAATAGACAAGACGTACTCCTTGCTCAGAGAACTGGACTCAACACACCCTATTCACCGCACAAGAATATATCTGACTAGTAATAATCTTAAAACCTATGTATTGATATCTCTCTGTTAGTGTGTCAAGTGGGTGTAAAGCGGCATAAACACAGCAGTGAAAACCAGCTAAACCCCATTATAAAAATAAATGACTTTTACAAACCCATGAAACATAGACAGTGAAAGAGAGAGAAATTCTTACACAATGCGTTCAGGGGCTGTGATGCAACCTGGATTGACCATATCTAGACCCACAGCTGGATGAGACATAAGGGTGGACACTCTTGGGGCTGAGAGGTTTGGTGAGGTTGGGTGAGCAAACGCAGACCCTTTAAAGTAATACTGCGTGGTACCCATCGCATGGGTCCCAAATCTCCAGGTTCAAGGGCATATTCCTACATCGAAAACATGCATGAGAAAACAAAAAGATGGTACACCATGTGATGGGGAAAGGTTTCTAAAACGCACCTCATTTCTCTTCTCCTTGTGCCCGGGGTCGCCATTCCAGCCGCTTTCCTAGCAATCTCCCTACTTGGAGCATCAGCACCTTTAACCTCCTGTTCCGTACAGGTTGCAATTTGTCCTGAGGATGAACGGGAAGACGGGGAACCAGTGAGAGACTAGCTCTTGTTGTTGGGACAGGCACAGGTCACTCTATTTTCCCATCAGGAAGAAGAATTAACCACAGGCTCATCCTCCACCCCGGAAGCAGAACAGGGCCTGAAGCCATCCTGCGCTTTTGCGGCCAGCTCCCAAAAAAGCGAGTTGTAAAATGGAGCTTCAGGGCACTGCAATTCACAAACCTGCAGAGTTATAAATGATAACTCTCGTCCACAAATATATTGAGGGAAGGCAAAGAAGAGGATTTGAAATCAAGGCAGAATTGCAGGAAACAGATTTCAGGAGGTAGATTCGAATCGCCTTTAAAGCACATGAAAAGCGGCAAAACGTTGACAATGATGCCTTGGCCAAAAAGTGCGTATGCGTTTTTTCCTGAATATATTCAGGAAAAAACGCATACGCCCTTTTTGGCCAACCAAGCAACCTGGAAAGGCAAATCAGCGCTACAAAGAATACTCGCTACCCATCGGTCAAAAGGGCCATGCTGAAAAAAGTCTCAAAACCAGAAATGCAGGACAGGCCATGGAGAAATGGGAGCTTTGCTACACTGATGGGCTGGATGTAAATTGCCAACAGCCACTCTGGAGAAGTGTACGGTGTGTCCTGAAACATCTAAAAAACACAGCTTAGAGAGCATAGGGCACTTCCACTCATGGGGGTATAAATTGGGAAAATGAAAAATCAGCAAGACACAAGCACCCCAAAGTTTAGGGCTGCTCTGTTGACAAGGACCTCCACTTCATTCTACCTTCAATATCCCAGGAAAGGGAAAAATGGATAAAGAAGTTGTGGTCCTTATGTACAATGGAATATCACTCAGCCATGAAATCAATGTCATAAGGCTAGTAGCAGCATGATGAGTGGATTTAGGTACGACGATTCTAAGTGAAATAAGTCACACAGAAAAGGACACTTCTCATAAGGTATCACTTATAGAGGGAATGTAAAAACCGTTACACTTGAACTGAATTACAAAACAGAACAGAGTCACACATGCAGAAAACACACTATGGCTGCTTAACGGGAAAGGTGAGGTGGGGTGATACATAAAACAAGGGTTTCAAATTAGCTCAGATACCGTTCCATAAACCCAATATGTAATAGACAAGACCTACTCCTTGCTCAGAGAACTGGACTCAACACACCCTATTCACCGCACAAGAATATATCTGACTAGTAATAATCTTAAAACCTATGTATTGATATCTCTCTGTTAGTGTGTCAAGTGGGTGTAAAGCGGCATAAACACAGCAGTGAAAACCAGCTAAACCCCATTATAAAAATAAATTACTTTTACAAACCCATGAAACATAGACAGTGAAAGAGAGAGAAATTCTTAGACAATGCGTTCAGGGGCTGTAATGCAACCTGGATTGACCATATCTAGACCCACAGCTGGATGAGACATAAGGGTGGACACTCTTGGGGCTGAGAGGTTTGGTGAGGTTGGGTGAGCAAACGCAGACCCTTTAAAGTAATACTGCGTGGTACCCATCGCATGGGTCCCAAATCTCCAGTTTCAAGGGCATATTCCTACATCGAAAACATGCATGAGAAAACAAAAAGATGGTACACCATGTGATGGGGAAAGGTTTCTAAAACGCACCTCATTTCTCTTCTCCTTGTGCCCGGGGTCGCCATTCCAGCCGCTTTCCTAGCAATCTCCCTACTTGGAGCATCAGCACCTTTAACCTCCTGTTCCGTACAGGTTGCAATTTGTCCTGAGGATGAACGGGAATACGGGGAACCAGTGAGAGACTAGCTCTTGTTGTTGGGACGGGCACAGGTCACTCTATTTTCCCATCAGGAAGAAGAATTAACCACAGGCTCATCCTCCACCCCGGAAGCAGAACAGGGCCTGAAGCCATCCTGTGCTTTTGCGGCCAGCTCCCAAAAAAGCGAGTTGTAAAATGGAGCTTCAGGGCACTGCAATTCACAAACCTGCAGAGTTATAAATGATAACTCTCGTCCACAAATATATTGAGGGAAGGCAAAGAAGAGGATTTGAAATCAAGGCAGAATTGCAGGAAACAGATTTCAGGAGGTAGATTCGAATCGCCTTTAAAGCACATGAAAAGCGGCAAAACGTTGACAATGATGCCCTTGGCCAAAAAGGGCGTATGCGTTTTTTCCTGAATATATTCAGGAAAAAACGCATACGCCCTTTTTGGCCAACCAAGCAACCTGGAAAGGCAAATCAGCGCTACAAAGAATACTCGCTACCCATGGGTCAAAAGGGCCATGCTGAAAAAAGTCTCAAAACCAGAAATGCAGGACAGGCCATGGAGAAATGGGAGCCTTGCTACACTGATGGGCGGGATGTAAATTGCCAACAGCCACTCTGGAGAAGTGTACGGTGTGTCCTGAAACATCTAAAAAACACAGCTTAGAGAGCATAGGGCACTTCCACTCATGGGGGTATAAATTGGGAAAATGAAAAATCAGCAAGACACAAGCACCCCAAAGTTTAGGGCTGCTCTGTTGACAAGGACCTCCACTTCATTCCACCTTCAATATCCCAGGAAAGGGAAAAATGGATAAAGAAGTTGTGGTCCTTATGTACAATGGAATATCACTCAGCCATGAAATCAATGTCATAAGGTTAGTAGCAGCATGATGAGTGGATTTAGGTACGACGATTCTAAGTGAAATAAGTCACACAGAAAAGGACACTTCTCATAAGGTATCACTTATAGAGGGAATGTAAAAACCGTTACACTTGAACTGAATTACAAAACAGAACAGAGTCACACATGCAGAAAACACACTATGGCTGCTTAACGGGAAAGGTGAGGTGGGGTGATACATAAAACAAGGGTTTCAAATTAGCTCAGATACCGTTCCATAAACCCAATATGTAATAGACAAGACCTACTCCTTGCTCAGAGAACTGAACTCAACACACCCTATTCACCGCACAAGAATATATCTGACTAGTAATAATCTTAAAACCTATGTATTGATATCTCTCTGTTAGTGTGTCAAGTGGGTGTAAAGCGGCATAAACACAGCAGTGAAAACCAGCTAAACCCCATTATAAAAATAAATTACTTTTACAAACCCATGAAACATAGACAGTGAAAGAGAGAGAAATTCTTACACAATGCGTTCAGGGGCTGTGATGCAACCTGGATTGACCATATCTAGACCCACAGCTGGATCAGACATAAGGGTGGACACTCTTGGGGCTGAGAGGTTTGGTGAGGTTGGGTGAGCAAACGCAGACCCTTTAAAGTAATACTGCGTGGTACCCATCGCATGGGTCCCAAATCTCCAGTTTCAAGGGCATATTCCTACATCGAAAACATGCATGAGAAAACAAAAAGATGGTACACCATGTGATGGGGAAAGGTTTCTAAAACGCACCTCATTTCTCTTCTCCTTGTGCCCGGGGTCGCCATTCCAGCCGCTTTCCTAGCAATCTCCCTACTTGGAGCATCAGCACCTTTAACCTCCTGTTCCGTACAGGTTGCAATTTGTCCTGAGGATGAACGGGAAGACGGGGAACCAGTGAGAGACTAGCTCTTGTTGTTGGGACAGGCACAGGTCACTCTATTTTCCCATCAGGAAGAAGAATTAACCACAGGCTCATCCTCCACCCCGGAAGCAGAACAGGGCCTGAAGCCATCCTGTGCTTTTGCGGCCAGCTCCCAAAAAAGCGAGTTGTAAAATGGAGCTTCAGGGCACTGCAATTCACAAACCTGCAGAGTTATAAATGATAACTCTCGTCCACAAATATATTGAGGGAAGGCAAAGAAGAGGATTTGAAATCAAGGCAGAAAGGCAGGAAACAGATTTCAGGAGGTAGATTCGAATCGCCTTTAAAGCACATGAAAAGCGGCAAAACGTTGACAATGATGCCCTTGGCCAAAAAGGGCGTATGCGTTTTTTCCTGAATATATTCAGGAAAAAACGCATACGCCCTTTTTGGCCAACCAAGCAACCTGGAAAGGCAAATCGGCGCTACAAAGAATACTCGCTACCCATGGGTCAAAAGGGCCATGCTGAAAAAAGTCTCAAAACCAGAAATGCAGGACAGGCCATGGAGAAATGGGAGCCTTGCTACACTGATGGGCGGGATGTAAATTGCCAACAGCCACTCTGGAGAAGTGTACGGTGTGTCCTGAAACATCTAAAAAACACAGCTTAGAGAGCATAGGGCACTTCCACTCATGGGGGTATAAATTGGGAAAATGAAAAATCAGCAAGACACAAGCACCCCAAAGTTTAGGGCTGCTCTGTTGACAAGGACCTCCACTTCATTCCACCTTCAATATCCCAGGAGGGAGAAAAATGGATAAAGAAGTTGTGGTCCTTATGTACAATGGAATATCACTCAGCCATGAAATCAATGTCATAAGGCTAATAGCAGCATGATGAGTGGATTTAGGTACGACGATTCTAAGTGAAATAAGTCACACAGAAAAGGACACTTCTCATAAGGTATCACTTATAGAGGGACTGTAAAAACCGTTACACTTGAACTGAATTACAAAACAGAACAGAGTCACACATGCAGAAAACACACTATGGCTGCTTAACGGGAAAGGTGAGGTGGGGTGATACATAAAACAAGGGTTTCAAATTAGCTCAGATACCGTTCCATAAACCCAATATGTAATAGACAAGACCTACTCCTTGCTCAGAGAACTGGACTCAACACGCCCTATTCACCGCACAAGAATATATCTGACTAGTAATAATCTTAAAACCTATGTATTGATATCTCTCTGTTAGTGTGTCAAGTGGGTGTAAAGCGGCATAAACACAGCAGTGAAAAGCAGCTAAACCCCATTATAAAAATAAATTACTTTGAAAAATCCATGAAACAAAGACAGTGAAAGAGAGAGAAATTCTTACACAATGCGTTCAGGGGCTGTGATGCAACCTGGATTGACCATTTCTAGACCCACAGCTGGATGAGACATAAGGGTGGACACTCTTGGGGCTGAGAGGTTTGGTGAGGTTGGGTGAGCAAACGCAGACCCTTTAAAGTAATACTGCGTGGTACCCATCGCATGGGTCCCAAATCTCCAGGTTCAAGGGCATCTTCCTACATCGAAAACATGCATGAGAAAACAAAAAAGATGGTACACCATGTGATGGGGAAAGGTTTCTAAAACGCACCTCATTTCTCTTCTCCTTGTGCCCGGGTTCGCCATTCCAGCCGCTTTACTAACAATGTCCCTACTTGGAGCATCAGCACCTTTAACCTCCTGTGCCGTACAGGTTGCAATTTGTCCTGAGGATGAACGGGTAGACGGGGAACCAGTGAGAGACTAGCTCTTGGTGTTGGGACAGGCACAGGTCACTCTAATTTCCCATCAGGAAGAAGAATTAACCACAGGCTCATCCTCCCCCCCGGAACCAGAACAGGGCCTGAAGCCATCCTGCGCTTTTGCGGCCAGCTCCCAAAAAAGCGAGTTGTACAATGGAGCTTCAGGGCACTGCAATTCACAAACCTGCAGAGTTATAAATGATAACTCTCGTCCACAAATATATTGAGGGAAGGCAAAGAAGAGGATTTGAAATCAAGGCAGAAATGCAGGAAACAGATTTCAGGAGGTCGATTCGAATCGCCTTTAAAGCACATGAAAAGCGGCAAAACGTTGACAATGATGCCCTTGGCCAAAAAGGGCGTATGCGTTTTTTCCTGAATATATTCAGGAAAAAACGCATACGCCCCTTTTGGCCAACCAAGCAACCTGGAAAGGCAAATCAGGGCTACAAAGAAGACTCGCTACCCATCGGTCAAAAGGGCCATGCTGAAAAAAGTCTCAAAACCAGAAATGCAGGACAGGCCATGGAGAAATGGGAGCCTTGCTACACTGATGGGCGGGATGTAAATTGCCAACAGCCACTCTGGAGAAGTGTACGGTGTGTCCTGAAACATCTAAAAAACACAGCTTAGAGAGCATAGGGCACTTCCACTCATGGGGGTATAAATTGGGAAAATGAAAAATCAGCAAGACACAAGCACCCCAAAGTTTAGGGCTGCTCTGTTGACAAGGACCTCCACTTCATTCCACCTTCAATATCCCAGGAGGGAGAAAAATGGATAAAGAAGTTGTGGTCCTTATGTACAATGGAATATCACTCAGCCATGAAATCAATGTCATAAGGCTAATAGCAGCATGATGAGTGGATTTAGGTACGACGATTCTAAGTGAAATAAGTCACACAGAAAAGGACACTTCTCATAAGGTATCACTTATAGAGGGAATGTAAAAACCGTTACACTTGAACTGAATTACAAAACAGAACAGAGTCACACATGCAGAAAACACACAATGGCTGCTTAACGGGAAAGGTGAGGTGGGGTGATACATAAAACAAGGGTTTCAAATTAGCTCAGATACCGTTCCATAAACCCAATATGTAATAAACAAGACCTACTCCTTGCTCAGAGAACTGGACTCAACACGCCCTATTCACCGCACAAGAATATATCTGACTAGTAATAATCTTAAAACCTATGTATTGATATCTCTCTGTTAGTGTGTCAAGTGGGTGTAAAGCGGCATAAACACAGCAGTGAAAAGCAGCTAAACCCCATTATAAAAATAAATTACTTTGAAAAACCCATGAAACAAAGACAGTGAAAGAGAGAGAAATTTTTACACAATGCGTTCAGGGGCTGTGATGCAACCTGGATTGACCATTTCTAGACCCACAGCTGGATGAGACATAAGGGTGGACACTCTTGGGGCTGAGAGGTTTGGTGAGGTTGGGTGAGCAAACGCAGACACTTTAAAGTAATACTGCGTGGTACCCATCGCATGGGTCCCAAATCTCCAGGTTCATGGGCATCTTCCTACATCGAAAACATGCATGAGAAAACAAAAAAGATGGTACACCATGTGATGGGGAAAGGTTTCTAAAACGCACCTCATTTCTCTTCTCCTTGTGCCCGGGTTCGCCATTCCAGCCGCTTTACTAACAATCTCCCTACTTGGAGCATCAGCACCTTTAACCTCCTGTTCCGTACAGGTTGCAATTTGTCCTGAGGATGAACGGGAATACGGGGAACCAGTGAGAGACTAGCTCTTGTTGTTGGGACAGGCACAGGTCACTCTATTTTCCCATCAGGAAGAAGAATTAACCACAGGCTCATCCTCCCCCCCGGAACCAGAACAGGGCCTGAAGCCATCCTGCGCTTTTGCGGCCAGCTCCCTAAAAAGCGAGTTGTAAAATGGAGCTCCAGGGCACTGCAATTCACAAACCTGCAGAGTTATAAATGATAACTCTCGTCCACAAATATATTGAGGGAAGGCAAAGAAGAGGATTTGAAATCAAGGCAGAAATGCAGGAAACAGATTTCAGGAGGTAGATTCGAATCGCCTTTAAAGCACATGAAAAGCGGCAAAACGTTGACAATGATGCTCTTGGCCAAAAAGAGCGTATGCGTTTTTTCCTGAATATATTCAGGAAAAAACGCATACGCCCTTTTTGGCCAACCAAGCAACCTGGAAAGGCAAATCAGGGCTACAAAGAAGACTCGCTACCCATCGGTCAAAAGGGCCATGCTGAAAAAAGTCTCAAAACCAGAAATGCAGGACAGGCCATGGAGAAATGGGAGCCTTGCTACACTGATGGGTGGGATGTAAATTGCCAACAGCCACTCTGGAGAAGTGTACGGTGTGTCCTGAAACATCTAAAAAACACAGCTTAGAGAGCATAGGGCACTTCCACTCATGGGGGTATAAATTGGGAAAATGAAAAATCAGCAAGACACAAGCACCCCAAAGTTTAGGGCTGCTCTGTTGACAAGGACCTCCACTTCATTGCACCTTCAATATCCCAGGAGGGAGAAAAATGGATAAAGAAGTTGTGGTCCTTATGTACAATGGAATATCACTCAGCCATGAAATCAATGTCATAAGGCTAATAGCAGCATGATGAGTGGATTTAGGTACGACGATTCTAAGTGAAATAAGTCACACAGAAAAGGACACTTCTCATAAGGTATCACTTATAGAGGGAATGTAAAAACCGTTACACTTGAACTGAATTACAAAACAGAACAGAGTCACACATGCAGAAAACACACTATGGCTGCTTAACGGGAAAGGTAAGGTGGGGTGATACATAAAACAAGGGTTTCAAATTAGCTCAGATACCGTTCTATAAACCCAATATGTAATAGACAAGACCTACTCCTTGCTCAGAGAACTGGACTCAACACGCCCTATTCACCGCACAAGAATATATCTGACTAGTAATAATCTTAAAACCTATGTATTGATATCTCTCTGTTAGTGTGTCAAGTGGGTGTAAAGCGGCATAAACACAGCAGTGAAAAGCAGCTCAACCCCATTAAAAAAATAAATTACTTTGAAAAACCCATGAAACAAAGACAGTGAAAGAGAGAGAAATTCTTACACAATGCGTTCAGGGGCTGTGATGCAACCTGGATTGACCATATCTAGACCCACACCTGGATGAGACATAAGGGTGGAAACTCTTGGGGGTGAGAGGTTTGGTGAGGTTGGGTGAGCAAACGCAGACCCTTTAAAGTAATACTGCGTGGTACCCATCGCATGGGTCCCAAATCTCCAGGTTCAAGGGCATCTTCCTACATCGAAAACATGCATGAGAAAACAAAAAGATGGTACACCATGTGATGGGGAAAGGTTTCTAAAACGCACCTCATTTCTCTTCTCCTTGTGCCCGGGTTCGCCATTCCAGCCGCTTTACTAACAATGTCCCTACTTGGAGCATCAGCACCTTTAACCTCCTGTTCCGTACAGGTTGCAATTTGTCCTGAGGATGAACGGGTAGACGGGGAACCAGTGAGAGACTATCTCTTGGTGTTGGGACAGGCACAGGTCACTCTATTTTCCCATCAGGAAGAAGAATTAACCACAGGCTCATCCTCCCCCCCGGAACCAGAACAGGGCCTGAAGCCATCCTGCGCTTTTGCGGCCAGCTCCCAAAAAAGCGAGTTGTAAAATGGAGCTTCAGGGCACTGCAATTCACAAACCTGCAGAGTTATAAATGATAACTCTCGTCCACAAATATATTGAGGGAAGGCAAAGAAGAGGATTTGAAATCAAGGCAGAAATGCAGGAAACAGATTTCAGGAGGTAGATTCGAATCGCCTTTAAAGCACATGAAAAGCGGCAAAACGTTGACAATGATGCCCTTGGCCAAAAAGGGCGTATGCGTTTTTTCCTGAATATATTCAGGAAAAAACGCATACGCCCTTTTTGGCCAACCAAGCAACCTGGAAAGGCAAATCAGGGCTACAAAGAAGACTCGCTACCCATCGGTCAAAAGGGCCATGCTGAAAAAAGTCTCAAAACCAGAAATGCAGGACAGGCCATGGAGAAATGGGAGCCTTGCTACACTGATGGGCGGGATGTAAATTGCCAACAGCCACTCTGGAGAAGTGTACGGTGTGTCCTGAAACATCTAAAAAACACAGCTTAGAGAGCATAGGGCACTTCCACTCATGGGGGTATAAATTGGGAAAATGAAAAATCAGCAAGACACAAGCACCCCAAAGTTTAGGGCTGCTCTGTTGACAAGGACCTCCACTTCATTCCACCTTCAATATCCCAGGAGGGAGAAAAATGGATAAAGAAGTTGTGGTCCTTATGTACAATGGAATATCACTCAGCCATGAAATCAATGTCATAAGGCTAATAGCAGCATGATGAGTGGATTTAGGTACGACGATTCTAAGTGAAATAAGTCACACAGAAAAGGACACTTCTCATAAGGTATCACTTATAGAGGGAATGTAAAAACCGTTACACTTGAACTGAATTACAAAACAGAACAGAGTCACACATGCAGAAAACACACTATGGCTGCTTAACGGGAAAGGTGAGGTGGGGTGATACATAAAAAAAGGGTTTCAAATTAGCTCAGATACCGTTCCATAAACCCAATATGTAATAGACAAGACCTACTCCTTGCTCAGAGAACTGGACTCAACACGCCCTATTCACCGCACAAGAATATATCTGACTAGTAATAATCTTAAAACCTATGTATTGATATCTCTCTGTTAGTGTGTCAAGTGGGTGTAAAGCGGCATAAACACAGCAGTGAAAAGCAGCTAAACCCCATTATAAAAATAAATTACTTGGAAAAACCCATGAAACAAAGACAGTGAAAGAGAGAGAAATTCTTACACAATGCGTTCAGGGGCTGTGATGCAACCTGGATTGACCATATCTAGACCCACAGCTGGATGAGACATAAGGGTGGACACTCTTGGGGCTGAGAGGTTTGGTGAGGTTGGGTGAGCAAATGCAGACCCTTTAAAGTAATACTGCGTGGTACCCATCGCATGGGTCCCAAATCTCCAGGTTCAAGGGCATCTTCCTACATTGAAAACATGCATGAGAAAACAAAAAGATGGTACACCATGTGATGGGGAAAGGTTTCTAAAACGCACCTCATTTCTCTTCTCCTTGTGCCCGGGTTCGCCATTCCAGCCGCTTTACTAACAATCTCCCTACTTGGAGCATCAGCACCTTTAACCTCCTGTTCCGTACAGGTTGCAATTTGTCCTGAGGATGAACGGGTAGACGGGGAACCAGTGAGAGACTAGCTCTTGGTGTTGGGACAGGCACAGGTCACTCTATCTTCCCATCAGGAAGAAGAATTAACCACAGGCTCATCCTTCCCCCCGGAACCAGAACAGGGCCTGAAGCCATCCTGCGCTTTTGCGGCCAGCTCCCAAAAAAGCGAGTTGTAAAATGGAGCTTCAGGGCACTGCAATTCACAAACCTACAGAGTTATAAATGATAACTCTCGTCCACAAATATATTGAGGGAAGGCAAAGAAGAGGCTTTGAAATCAAGGCAGAATTGTAGGAAACAGATTTCAGGAGGTAGATTCGAATCGCCTTTAAAGCACATGAAAAGCGGCAAAACGTTGACAATGATGCCCTTGGCCAAAAAGGGCGTATGCGTTTTTTCTTGAATATATTCAGGAAAAAACGCATACGCCCTTTTTGGCCAACCAAGCAACCTGAAAAGGCAAATCAGCGCTACAAAGCAGACTCGCTACCCATCGGTCAAAAGGGCCATGCTGAAAAAAGTCTCAAAACCAGAAATGCAGGACAGGCCATGGAGAAATGGGAGCCTTGCTACACTGATGGGCGGGATGTAAATTGCCAACAGCCACTCTGGAGAAGTGTACGGTGTGTCCTGAAACATCTAAAAAACACAGCTTAGAGAGCATAGGGCACTTCCACTCATGGGGGTATAAATTGGGAAAATGAAAAATCAGCAAGACACAAGCACCCCAAAGTTTAGGGCTGCTCTGTTGACAAGGACCTCCACTTCATTCCACCTTCAATATCCCAGGAAAGAGAAAAATGGATAAAGAAGTTGTGGTCCTTATGTACAATGGAATATCACTCAGCCATGAAATCAATGTCATAAGGCTAGTAGCAGCATGATGAGTGGATTTAGGTACGACGATTCTAAGTGAAATAAGTCACACAGAAAAGGACACTTCTCATAAGGTATCACTTATAGAGGGAATGTAAAAACCGTTACACTTGAACTGAATTACAAAACAGAACAGAGTCACACAGACAGAAAACACACTATGGCTGCTTAACGGGAAAGGTGAGGTGGGGTGTTACATAAAACAAGGGTTTCAAATTAGCTCAGATACCGTTCCATAAACCCAATATGTAATAGACAAGACCTACTCCTTGCTCAGAGAACTGGACTCAACACGCCCTATTCACCGCACAAGAATATATCTGACTAGTAATAATCTTAAAACCTATGTATTGATATCTCTCTGTTAGTGTGTCAAGTGGGTGTAAAGCGGCATAAACACAGCAGTGAAAAGCAGCTCAACCCCATTAAAAAAATAAATTACTTTGAAAAACCCATGAAACAAAGACAGTGAAAGAGAGAAAAATTCTTACACAATGCGTTCAGGGGCTGTGATGCAACCTGGATTGACCATATCTAGACCCACACCTGGATGAGACATAAGGGTGGAAACTCTTGGGGGTGAGAGGTTTGGTGAGGTTGGGTGAGCAAACGCAGACCCTTTAAAGTAATACTGCGTGGTACCCATCGCATGGGTCCCAAATCTCCAGGTTCAAGGGCATCTTCCTACATCGAAAACATGCATGAGAAAACAAAAAGATGGTACACCATGTGATGGGGAAAGGTTTCTAAAACGCACCTCATTTCTCTTCTCCTTGTGCCCGGGTTCGCCATTCCAGCCGCTTTACTAACAATGTCCCTACTTGGAGCATCAGCACCTTTAACCTCCTGTTCCGTACAGGTTGCAATTTGTCCTGAGGATGAACGGGTAGACGGGGAACCAGTGAGAGACTATCTCTTGGTGTTGGGACAGGCACAGGTCACTCTATTTTCCCATCAGGAAGAAGAATTAACCACAGGCTCATCCTCCCCCCCGGAACCAGAACAGGGCCTGAAGCCATCCTGCGCTTTTGCGGCCAGCTCCCAAAAAAGCGAGTTGTAAAATGGAGCTTCAGGGCACTGCAATTCACAAACCTGCAGAGTTATAAATGATAACTCTCGTCCACAAATATATTGAGGGAAGGCAAAGAAGAGGATTTGAAATCAAGGCAGAAATGCAGGAAACAGATTTCAGGAGGTAGATTCGAATCGCCTTTAAAGCACATGAAAAGCGGCAAAAAGTTGACAATGATGCCCTTGGCCAAAAAGGGCGTATGCGTTTTTTCCTGAATATATTCAGGAAAAAACGCATACGCCCTTTTTGGCCAACCAAGCAACCTGAAAAGGCAAATCAGGGCTACAAAGAAGACTCGCTACCCATCGGTCAAAAGGGCCATGCTGAAAAAAGTCTCAAAACCAGAAATGCAGGACAGGCCATGGAGAAATGGGAGCCTTGCTACACTGATGGGCGGGATGTAAATTGCCAACAGCCACTCTGGAGAAGTGTACGGTGTGTCCTGAAACATCTAAAAAACACAGCTTAGAGAGCATAGGGCACTTCCACTCATGGGGGTATAAATTGGGAAAATGAAAAATCAGCAAGACACAAGCACCCCAAAGTTTAGGGCTGCTCTGTTGACAAGGACCTCCACTTCATTCCACCTTCAATATCCCAGGAGGGAGAAAAATGGATAAAGAAGTTGTGGTCCTTATGTACAATGGAATATCACTCAGCCATGAAATCAATGTCATAAGGCTAATAGCAGCATGATGAGTGGATTTAGGTACGACGATTCTAAGTGAAATAAGTCACACAGAAAAGGACACTTCTCATAAGGTATCACTTATAGAGGGAATGTCAAAACCGTTACACTTGAACTGAATTACAAAACAGAACAGAGTCACACATGCAGAAAACACACTATGGCTGCTTAACGGGAAAGGTGAGGTGGGGTGATACATAAAACAAGGGTTTCAAATTAGCTCAGATACCGTTCCATAAACCCAATATGTAATAGACAAGACCTACTCCTTGCTCAGAGAACTGGACTCAACACGCCCTATTCACCGCACAAGAATATATCTGACTAGTAATAATCTTAAAACCTATGTATTGATATCTCTCTGTTAGTGTGTCAAGTGGGTGTAAAGCGGCATAAACACAGCAGTGAAAAGCAGCTAAACCCCATTATAAAAATAAATTACTTGGAAAAACCCATGAAACAAAGACAGTGAAAGAGAGAGAAATTCTTACACAATGCGTTCAGGGGCTGTGATGCAACCTGGATTGACCATATCTAGACCCACAGCTGGATGAGACATAAGGGTGGACACTCTTGGGGCTGAGAGGTTTGGTGAGGTTGGGTGAGCAAATGCAGACCCTTTAAAGTAATACTGCGTGGTACCCATCGCATGGGTCCCAAATCTCCAGGTTCAAGGGCATCTTCCTACATCGAAAACATGCATGAGAAAACAAAAAGATGGTACACCATGTGATGGGGAAAGGTTTCTAAAACGCACCTCATTTCTCTTCTCCTTGTGCCCGGGTTCGCCATTCCAGCCGCTTTACTAACAATCTCCCTACTTGGAGCATCAGCACCTTTAACCTCCTGTTCCGTACAGGTTGCAATTTGTCCTGAGGATGAACGGGTAGACGGGGAACCAGTGAGAGACTAGCTCTTGGTGTTGGGACAGGCACAGGTCACTCTATCTTCCCATCAGGAAGAAGAATTAACCACAGGCTCATCCTTCCCCCCGGAACCAGAACAGGGCCTGAAGCCATCCTGCGCTTTTGCGGCCAGCTCCCAAAAAAGCGAGTTGTAAAATGGAGCTTCAGGGCACTGCAATTCACAAACCTGCAGAGTTATAAATGATAACTCTCGTCCACAAATATATTGAGGGAAGGCAAAGAAGAGGATTTGAAATCAAGGCAGAATTGTAGGAAACAGATTTCAGGAGGTAGATTCGAATCGCCTTTAAAGCACATGAAAAGCGGCAAAACGTTGACAATGATGCCCTTGGCCAAAAAGGGCGTATGCGTTTTTTCTTGAATATATTCAGGAAAAAACGCATACGCCCTTTTTGGCCAACCAAGCAACCTGAAAAGGCAAATCGGCGCTACAAAGCAGACTCGCTACCCATCGGTCAAAAGGGCCATGCTGAAAAAAGTCTCAAAACCAGAAATGCAGGACAGGCCATGGAGAAATGGGAGCCTTGCTACACTGATGGGCGGGATGTAAATTGCCAACAGCCACTCTGGAGAAGTGTACGGTGTGTCCTGAAACATCTAAAAAACACAGCTTAGAGAGCATAGGGCACTTCCACTCATGGGGGTATAAATTGGGAAAATGAAAAATCAGCAAGACACAAGCACCCCAAAGTTTAGGGCTGCTCTGTTGACAAGGACCTCCACTTCATTCCACCTTCAATATCCCAGGAAAGGGAAAAATGGATAAAGAAGTTGTGGTCCTTATGTACAATGGAATATCACTCAGCCATGAAATCAATGTCATAAGGCTAGTAGCAGCATGATGAGTGGATTTAGGTACGACGATTCTAAGTGAAATAAGTCACACAGAAAAGGACACTTCTCATAAGGTATCACTTATAGAGGGAATGTCAAAACCGTTACACTTGAACTGAATTACAAAACGGAACAGAGTCACACTTGCAGAAAACACACTATGGCTGCTTAACGGGAAAGGTGAGGTGGGGTGATACATAAAACAAGGGTTTCAAATTAGCTCAGATACCGTTCCATAAACCCAATATGTAATAGACAAGACCTACTCCTTGCTCAGAGAACTGGTCTCAACACGCCCTATTCACCGCACAAGAATATATCTGACTAGTAATAATCTTAAAACCTATGTATTGATATCTCTCTGTTAGTGTGTCAAGTGGGTGTAAAGCGGCATAAACACAGCAGTGAAAAGCAGCTAAACCCCATTATAAAAATAAATTACTTTTACAAACCCATGAAACAAAGACAATGAAAGAGAGAGAAATTCTTACACAATGCGTTCAGGGGCTGTGATGCAACCTGGATTGACCATATCTAGACCCACAGCTGGATCAGACATAAGGGTGGACACTCTTGGGGCTGAGAGGTTTGGTGAGGTTGGGTGAGCAAACGCAGACCCTTTAAAGTAATACTGCGTGGTACCCATCGCATGGGTCCCAAATCTCCAGGTTCAAGGGCATATTCCTACATCGAAGAAATGCATGAGAAAACAAAAAGAGGGTACACCATGTGATGGGGAAAGGTTTCTAAAACGCACCTCATTTCTCTTCTCCTTGTGCCCGGGTTCGCCATTCCAGCCGCTTTACTAACAATCTCCCTACTTGGAGCATCAGCACCTTTAACCTCCTGTTCCGTACAGGTTGCAATTTGTCCTGAGGATGAACGGGTAGACGGGGAACCAGTGAGAGACTAGCTCTTGGTGTTGGGACAAGCAAAGGTCACTCTATTTTCCCATCAGGAAGAAGAATTAACCACAGGCTCATCCTCCCCCCCGGAACCAGAACAGGGCCTGAAGCCATCCTGTGCTTTTGCGGCCAGCGCCCAAAAAAGCGAGTTGTAAAATGGAGCTTCAGGGCACTGCAATTCACAAACCTACAGAGTTATAAATGATAACTCTCGTCCACAAATATATTGAGGGAAGGCAAAGAAGAGGATTTGAAATCAAGGCAGAATTGTAGGAAACAGATTTCAGGAGGTAGATTCGAATCGCCTTTAAAGCACATGAAAAGCGGCAAAACGTTGACAATGATGCCCTTGGCCAAAAAGGGCGTATGCGTTTTTTCCTGAATATATTCAGGAAAAAACGCATACGCCCTTTTTGGCCAACCAAGCAACCTGAAAAGGCAAATCAGCGCTACAAAGCAGACTCGCTACCCATCGGTCAAAAGGGCCATGCTGAAAAAAGTCTCAAAACCAGAAATGCAGGACAGGCCATGGAGAAATGGGAGCCTTGCTACACTGATGGGCGGGATGTAAATTGCCAACAGCCACTCTGGAGAAGTGTACGGTGTGTCCTGAAACATCTAAAAAACACAGCTTAGAGAGCATAGGGCACTTCCACTCATGGGGGTATAAATTGGGAAAATGAAAATTCAGCAAGACACAAGCACCCCAAAGTTTAGGGCTGCTCTGTTGACAAGGACCTCCACTTCATTCCACCTTCAATATCCCAGGAAAGAGAAAAATGGATAAAGAAGTTGTGGTCCTTATGTACAATGGAATATCACTCAGCCATGAAATCAATGTCATAAGGCTAGTAGCAGCATGATGAGTGGATTTAGGTACGACGATTCTAAGTGAAATAAGTCACACAGAAAAGGACACTTCTCATAAGGTATCACTTATAGAGGGAATGTAAAAACCGTTACACTTGAACTGAATTACAAAACAGAACAGAGTCACACAGGCAGAAAACACACTATGGCTGCTTAACGGGAAAGGTGAGGTGGGGTGATACATAAAACAAGGGTTTCAAATTAGCTCAGATACCGTTCCATAAACCCAATATGTAATAGACAAGACCTACTCCTTGCTCAGAGAACTGAACTCAACACACCCTATTCACCGCACAAGAATATATCTGACTAGTAATAATCTTAAAACCTATGTATTGATATCTCTCTGTTAGTGTGTCAAGTGGGTGTAAAGCGGCATAAACACAGCAGTGAAAACCAGCTAAACCCCATTATAAAAATAAATTACTTTTACAAACCCATGAAACATAGACAGTGAAAGAGAGAGAAATTCTTACACAATGCGTTCAGGGGCTGTGATGCAACCTGGATTGACCATATCTAGACCCACAGCTGGATCAGACATAAGGGTGGACACTCTTGGGGCTGAGAGGTTTGGTGAGGTTGGGTGAGCAAACGCAGACCCTTTAAAGTAATACTGCGTGGTACCCATCGCATGGGTCCCAAATCTCCAGTTTCAAGGGCATATTCCTACATCGAAAACATGCATGAGAAAACAAAAAGAGGGTACACCATGTGATGGGGAAAGGTTTCTAAAACGCACCTCATTTCTCTTCTCCTTGTGCCCGGGGTGGCCATTCCAGCCGCTTTCCTAGCAATCTCCCTACTTGGAGCATCAGCACCTTTAACCTCCTGTTCCGTACAGGTTGCAATTTGTCCTGAGGATGAACGGGAAGACGGGGAACCAGTGAGAGACTAGCTCTTGTTGTTGGGACAGGCACAGGTCACTCTATTTTCCCATCAGGAAGAAGAATTAACCACAGGCTCATCCTCCACCCCGGAAGCAGAACAGGGCCTGAAGCCATCCTGTGCATTTGCGGCCAGCTCCCAAAAAAGCGAGTTGTAAAATGGAGCTTCAGGGCACTGCAATTCACAAACCTGCAGAGTTATAAATGATAACTCTCGTCCACAAATATATTGAGGGAAGGCAAAGAAGAGGATTTGAAATCAAGGCAGAATGGCAGGAAACAGATTTCAGGAGGTAGATTCGAATCGCCTTTAAAGCACATGAAAAGCGGCAAAACGTTGACAATGATGCCCTTGGCCAAAAAGGGCGTATGCGTTTTTTCCTGAATATATTCAGGAAAAAACGCATACGCCCTTTTTGGCCAACCAAGCAACCTGGAAAGGCAAATCGGCGCTACAAAGAATACTCGCTACCCATCGGTCAAAAGGGCCATGCTGAAAAAAGTCTCAAAACCAGAAATGCAGGACAGGCCATGGAGAAATGGGAGCCTTGCTACACTGATGGGCGGGATGTAAATTGCCAACAGCCACTCTGGAGAAGTGTACGGTGTGTCCTGAAACATCTAAAAAACACAGCTTAGAGAGCATAGGGCACTTCCACTCATGGGGGTATAAATTGGGAAAATGAAAAATCAGCAAGACACAAGCACCCCAAAGTTTAGGGCTGCTCTGTTGACAAGGACCTCCACTTCATTCCACCTTCAATATCCCAGGAAAGGGAAAAATGGATAAAGAAGTTGTGGTCCTTATGTACAATGGAATATCACTCAGCCATGAAATCAATGTCATAATGCTAGTAGCAGCATGATGAGTGGATTTAGGTACGACGATTCTAAGTGAAATAAGTCACACAGAAAAGGACACTTCTCATAAGGTATCACTTATAGAGGGAATGTCAAAACCGTTACACTTGAACTGAATTACAAAACGGAACAGAGTCACACTTGCAGAAAACACACTATGGCTGCTTAACGGGAAAGGTGAGGTGGGGTGATACATAAAACAAGGGTTTCAAATTAGCTCAGATACCGTTCCATAAACCCAATATGTAATAGACAAGACCTACTCCTTGCTCAGAGAACTGGTCTCAACACGCCCTATTCACCGCACAAGAATATATCTGACTAGTAATAATCTTAAAACCTATGTATTGATATCTCTCTGTTAGTGTGTCAAGTGGGTGTAAAGCGGCATAAACACAGCAGTGAAAAGCAGCTAAACCCCATTATAAAAATAAATTACTTTTACAAACCCATGAAACAAAGACAATGAAAGAGAGAGAAATTCTTACACAATGCGTTCAGGGGCTGTGATGCAACCTGGATTGACCATATCTAGACCCACAGCTGGATCAGACATAAGGGTGGACACTCTTGGGGCTGAGAGGTTTGGTGAGGTTGGGTGAGCAAACGCAGACCCTTTAAAGTAATACTGCGTGGTACCCATCGCATGGGTCCCAAATCTCCAGGTTCAAGGGCATATTCCTACATCGAAGAAATGCATGAGAAAACAAAAAGAGGGTACACCATGTGATGGGGAAAGGTTTCTAAAACGCACCTCATTTCTCTTCTCCTTGTGCCCGGGTTCGCCATTCCAGCCGCTTTACTAACAATCTCCCTACTTGGAGCATCAGCACCTTTAACCTCCTGTTCCGTACAGGTTGCAATTTGTCCTGAGGATGAACGGGAAGACGGGGAACCAGTGAGAGACTAGCTCTTGTTGTTGGGACAGGCACAGGTCACTCTATTTTCCCATCAGGAAGAAGAATTAACCACAGGCTCATCATCCCCCCCGGAACCAGAACAGGGCCTGAAGCCATCCAGTGCTTTTGCGGCCAGCTCCCAAAAAAGCGAGTTGTAAAATGGAGCTTCAGGGCACTGCAATTCACAAACCTGCAGAGTTATAAATGATAACTCTCGTCCACAAATATATTGAGGGAAGGCAAAGAAGAGGATTTGAAATCAAGGCAGAATTGCAGGAAACAGATTTCAGGAGGTAGATTCGAATCGCCTTTAAAGCACATGAAAAGCGGCAAAACGTTGACAATGATGCCCTTGGCCAAAAAGGGCGTATGCGTTTTTTCCTGAATATATTCAGGAAAAAACGCATACGCCCTTTTTGGCCAACCAAGCAACCTGGAAAGGCAAATCGGCGCTACAAAGAAGACTCGCTACCCATCGGTCAAAAGGGCCATGCTGAAAAAAGTCTCAAAACCAGAAATGCAGGACAGGCCATGGAGAAATGGGAGCCTTGCTACACTGATGGGCGGGATGTAAATTGCCAACAGCCACTCTGGAGAAGTGTACGGTGTGTCCTGAAACATCTAAAAAACACAGCTTAGAGAGCATAGGGCACTTCCACTCATGGGGGTATAAATTGGGAAAATGAAAAATCAGCAAGACACAAGCACCCCAAAGTTTAGGGCTGCTCTGTTGACAAGGACCTCCACTTCATTCCACCTTCAATATCCCAGGAAAGGGAAAAATGGATAAAGAAGTTGTGGTCCTTATGTACAATGGAATATCACTCAGCCATGAAATCAATGTCATAAGGCTAGTAGCAGCATGATGAGTGGATTTAGGTACGACGATTCTAAGTGAAATAAGTCACACAGAAAAGGACACTTCTCATAAGGTATCACTTATAGAGGGAATGTCAAAACCGTTACACTTGAACTGAATTACAAAACGGAACAGAGTCACACTTGCAGAAAACACACTATGGCTGCTTAACGGGAAAGGTGAGGTGGGGTGATACATAAAACAAGGGTTTCAAATTAGCTCAGATACCGTTCCATAAACCCAATATGTAATAGACAAGACCTACTCCTTGCTCAGAGAACTGGTCTCAACACGCCCTATTCACCGCACAAGAATATATCTGACTAGTAATAATCTTAAAACCTATGTATTGATATCTCTCTGTTAGTGTGTCAAGTGGGTGTAAAGCGGCATAAACACAGCAGTGAAAAGCAGCTAAACCCCATTATAAAAATAAATTACTTTTACAAACCCATGAAACAAAGACAATGAAAGAGAGAGAAATTCTTACACAATGCGTTCAGGGGCTGTGATGCAACCTGGATTGACCATATCTAGACCCACAGCTGGATCAGACATAAGGGTGGACACTCTTGGGGCTGAGAGGTTTGGTGAGGTTGGGTGAGCAAACGCAGACCCTTTAAAGTAATACTGCGTGGTACCCATCGCATGGGTCCCAAATCTCCAGGTTCAAGGGCATATTCCTACATCGAAGAAATGCATGAGAAAACAAAAAGAGGGTACACCATGTGATGGGGAAAGGTTTCTAAAACGCACCTCATTTCTCTTCTCCTTGTGCCCGGGTTCGCCATTCCAGCCGCTTTACTAACAATCTCCCTACTTGGAGCATCAGCACCTTTAACCTCCTGTTCCGTACAGGTTGCAATTTGTCCTGAGGATGAACGGGAAGACGGGGAACCAGTGAGAGACTAGCTCTTGTTGTTGGGACAGGCACAGGTCACTCTATTTTCCCATCAGGAAGAAGAATTAACCACAGGCTCATCATCCCCCCTGGAACCAGAACAGGGCCTGAAGCCATCCAGTGCTTTTGCGGCCAGCTCCCAAAAAAGCGAGTTGTAAAATGGAGCTTCAGGGCACTGCAATTCACAAACCTGCAGAGTTATAAATGATAACTCTCGTCCACAAATATATTGAGGGAAGGCAAAGAAGAGGATTTGAAATCAAGGCAGAATTGCAGGAAACAGATTTCAGGAGGTAGATTCGAATCGCCTTTAAAGCACATGAAAAGCGGCAAAACGTTGACAATGATGCCCTTGGCCAAAAAGGGCGTATGCGTTTTTTCCTGAATATATTCAGGAAAAAACGCATACGCCCTTTTTGGCCAACCAAGCAACCTGGAAAGGCAAATCGGCGCTACAAAGAAGACTCGCTACCCATCGGTCAAAAGGGCCATGCTGAAAAAAGTCTCAAAACCAGAAATGCAGGACAGGCCATGGAGAAATGGGAGCCTTGCTACACTGATGGGCGGGATGTAAATTGCCAACAGCCACTCTGGAGAAGTGTACGGTGTGTCCTGAAACATCTAAAAAACACAGCTTAGAGAGCATAGGGCACTTCCACTCATGGGGGTATAAATTGGGAAAATGAAAAATCAGCAAGACACAAGCACCCCAAAGTTTAGGGCTGCTCTGTTGACAAGGACCTCCACTTCATTCCACCTTCAATATCCCAGGAAAGGGAAAAATGGATAAAGAAGTTGTGGTCCTTATGTACAATGGAATATCACTCAGCCATGAAATCAATGTCATAAGGCTAGTAGCAGCATGATGAGTGGATTTAGGTACGACGATTCTAAGTGAAATAAGTCACACAGAAAAGGACACTTCTCATAAGGTATCACTTATAGAGGGAATGTAAAAACCGTTACACTTGAACTGAATTACAAAACAGAACAGAGTCACACATGCAGAAAACACACTATGGCTGCTTAACGGGAAAGGTGAGGTGGGGTGATACATAAAACAAGGGTTTCAAATTAGCTCAGATACCGTTCCATAAACCCAATATGTAATAGACAAGACCTACTCCTTGCTCAGAGAACTGAACTCAACACACCCTATTCACCGCACAAGAATATATCTGACTAGTAATAATCTTAAAACCTATGTATTGATATCTCTCTGTTAGTGTGTCAAGTGGGTGTAAAGCGGCATAAACACAGCAGTGAAAACCAGCTAAACCCCATTATAAAAATAAATTACTTTTACAAACCCATGAAACATAGACAGTGAAAGAGAGAGAAATTCTTACACAATGCGTTCAGGGGCTGTGATGCAACCTGGATTGACCATATCTAGACCCACAGCTGGATCAGACATAAGGGTGGACACTCTTGGGGCTGAGAGGTTTGGTGAGGTTGGGTGAGCAAACGCAGACCCTTTAAAGTAATACTGCGTGGTACCCATCGCATGGGTCCCAAATCTCCAGTTTCAAGGGCATATTCCTACATCGAAAACATGCATGAGAAAACAAAAAGATGGTACACCATGTGATGGGGAAAGGTTTCTAAAACGCACCTCATTTCTCTTCTCCTTGTGCCCGGGGTCGCCATTCCAGCCGCTTTCCTAGCAATCTCCCTACTTGGAGCATCAGCACCTTTAACCTCCTGTTCCGTACAGGTTGCAATTTGTCCTGAGGATGAACGGGAAGACGGGGAACCAGTGAGAGACTAGCTCTTGTTGTTGGGACAGGCACAGGTCACTCTATTTTCCCATCAGGAAGAAGAATTAACCACAGGCTCATCCTCCACCCCGGAAGCAGAACAGGGCCTGAAGCCATCCTGTGCATTTGCGGCCAGCTCCCAAAAAAGCGAGTTGTAAAATGGAGCTTCAGGGCACTGCAATTCACAAACCTGCAGAGTTATAAATGATAACTCTCGTCCACAAATATATTGAGGGAAGGCAAAGAAGAGGATTTGAAATCAAGGCAGAATTGCAGGAAACAGATTTCAGGAGGTAGATTCGAATCGCCTTTAAAGCACATGAAAAGCGGCAAAACGTTGACAATGATGCCCTTGGCCAAAAAGGGCGTATGCGTTTTTTCCTGAATATATTCAGGAAAAAACGCATACGCCCTTTTTGGCCAACCAAGCAACCTGGAAAGGCAAATCGGCGCTACAAAGAATACTCGCTACCCATCGGTCAAAAGGGCCATGCTGAAAAAAGTCTCAAAACCAGAAATGCAGGACAGGCCATGGAGAAATGGGAGCCTTGCTACACTGATGGGCGGGATGTAAATTGCCAACAGCCACTCTGGAGAAGTGTACGGTGTGTCCTGAAACATCTAAAAAACACAGCTTAGAGAGCATAGGGCACTTCCACTCATGGGGCTATAAATTGGGAAAATGAAAAATCAGCAAGACACAAGCACCCCAAAGTTTAGGGCTGCTCTGTTGACAAGGACCTCCACTTCATTCCACCTTCAATATCCCAGGAAAGGGAAAAATGGATAAAGAAGTTGTGGTCCTTATGTACAATGGAATATCACTCAGCCATGAAATCAATGTCATAAGGCTAGTAGCAGCATGATGAGTGGATTTAGGTACGACGATTCTAAGTGAAATAAGTCACACAGAAAAGGACACTTCTCATAAGGTATCACTTATAGAGGGAATGTCAAAACCGTTACACTTGAACTGAATTACAAAACGGAACAGAGTCACACTTGCAGAAAACACACTATGGCTGCTTAACGGGAAAGGTGAGGTGGGGTGATACATAAAACAAGGGTTTCAAATTAGCTCAGATACCGTTCCATAAACCCAATATGTAATAGACAAGACCTACTCCTTGCTCAGAGAACTGGTCTCAACACGCCCTATTCACCGCACAAGAATATATCTGACTAGTAATAATCTTAAAACCTATGTATTGATATCTCTCTGTTAGTGTGTCAAGTGGGTGTAAAGCGGCATAAACACAGCAGTGAAAAGCAGCTAAACCCCATTATAAAAATAAATTACTTTTACAAACCCATGAAACAAAGACAATGAAAGAGAGAGAAATTCTTACACAATGCGTTCAGGGGCTGTGATGCAACCTGGATTGACCATATCTAGACCCACAGCTGGATCAGACATAAGGGTGGACACTCTTGGGGCTGAGAGGTTTGGTGAGGTTGGGTGAGCAAACGCAGACCCTTTAAAGTAATACTGCGTGGTACCCATCGCATGGGTCCCAAATCTCCAGGTTCAAGGGCATATTCCTACATCGAAGAAATGCATGAGAAAACAAAAAGAGGGTACACCATGTGATGGGGAAAGGTTTCTAAAACGCACCTCATTTCTCTTCTCCTTGTGCCCGGGGTCGCCATTCCAGCCGCTTTACTAACAATCTCCCTACTTGGAGCATCAGCACCTTTAACCTCCTGTTCCGTACAGGTTGCAATTTGTCCTGAGGATGAACGGGAAGACGGGGAACCAGTGAGAGACTAGCTCTTGTTGTTGGGACAGGCACAGGTCACTCTATTTTCCCATCAGGAAGAAGAATTAACCACAGGCTCATCATCCCCCCCGGAACCAGAACAGGGCCTGAAGCCATCCAGTGCTTTTGCGGCCAGCTCCCAAAAAAGCGAGTTGTAAAATGGAGCTTCAGGGCACTGCAATTCACAAACCTGCAGAGTTATAAATGATAACTATCGTCCACAAATATATTGAGGGAAGGCAAAGAAGAGGATTTGAAATCAAGGCAGAATTGCAGGAAACAGATTTCAGGAGGTAGATTCGAATCGCCTTTAAAGCACATGAAAAGCGGCAAAACGTTGACAATGATGCCCTTGGCCAAAAAGGGCGTATGCGTTTTTTCCTGAATATATTCAGGAAAAAACGCATACGCCCTTTTTGGCCAACCAAGCAACCTGGAAAGGCAAATCAGCGCTACGAAGAAGACTCGCTACCCATGGGTCAAAAGGGCCATGCTGAAAAAAGTCTCAAAACCAGAAATGCAGGACAGGCCATGGAGAAATGGGAGCCTTGCTACACTGATGGGCGGGATGTAAATTGCCAACAGCCACTCTGGAGAAGTGTACGGTGTGTCCTGAAACATCTAAAAAACACAGCTTAGAGAGCATAGGGCACTTCCACTCATGGGGGTATAAATTGGGAAAATGAAAAATCAGCAAGACACAAGCACCCCAAAGTTTAGGGCTGCTCTGTTGACAAGGACCTCCACTTCATTCCACCTTCAATATCCCAGGAGGGAGAAAAATGGATAAAGAAGTTGTGGTCCTTATGTACAATGGAATATCACTCAGCCATGAAATCAATGTCATAAGGCTAATAGCAGCATGATGAGTGGATTTAGGTACGACGATTGTAAGTGAAATAAGTCACACAGAAAAGGACACTTCTCATAAGGTATCACTTATAGAGGGACTGTAAAAACCGTTACACTTGAACTGAATTACAAAACAGAACAGAGTCACACATGCAGAAAACACACTATGGCTGCTTAACGGGAAAGGTGAGGTGGGGTGATACATAAAACAAGGGTTTCAAATTAGCTCAGATACCGTTCCATAAACCCAATATGTAATAGACAAGACCTACTCCTTGCTCAGAGAACTGGACTCAACACGCCCTATTCACCGCACAAGAATATATCTGACTAGTAATAATCTTAAAACCTATGTATTGATATCTCTCTGTTAGTGTGTCAAGTGGGTGTAAAGCGGCATAAACACAGCAGTGAAAAGCAGCTAAACCCCATTATAAAAATAAATTACTTTGAAAAATCCATGAAACAAAGACAGTGAAAGAGAGAGAAATTCTTACACAATGCGTTCAGGGGCTGTGATGCAACCTGGATTGACCATTTCTAGACCCACAGCTGGATGAGACATAAGGGTGGACACTCTTGGGGCTGAGAGGTTTGGTGAGGTTGGGTGAGCAAACGCAGACCCTTTAAAGTAATACTGCGTGGTACCCATCGCATGGGTCCCAAATCTCCAGGTTCAAGGGCATCTTCCTACATCGAAAACATGCATGAGAAAACAAAAAAGATGGTACACCATGTGATGGGGAAAGGTTTCTAAAACGCACCTCATTTCTCTTCTCCTTGTGCCCGGGTTCGCCATTCCAGCCGCTTTACTAACAATGTCCCTACTTGGAGCATCAGCACCTTTAACCTCCTGTTCCGTACAGGTTGCAATTTGTCCTGAGGATGAACGGGTAGACGGGGAACCAGTGAGAGACTAGCTCTTGGTGTTGGGACAGGCACAGGTCACTCTAATTTCCCATCAGGAAGAAGAATTAACCACAGGCTCATCCTCCCCCCCGGAACCAGAACAGGGCCTGAAGCCATCCTGCGCTTTTGCGGCCAGCTCCCAAAAAAGCGAGTTGTACAATGGAGCTTCAGGGCACTGCAATTCACAAACCTGCAGAGTTATAAATGATAACTCTCGTCCACAAATATATTGAGGGAAGGCAAAGAAGAGGATTTGAAATCAAGGCAGAAATGCAGGAAACAGATTTCAGGAGGTCGATTCGAATCGCCTTTAAAGCACATGAAAAGCGGCAAAACGTTGACAATGATGCCCTTGGCCAAAAAGGGCGTATGCGTTTTTTCCTGAATATATTCAGGAAAAAACGCATACGCCCCTTTTGGCCAACCAAGCAACCTGGAAAGGCAAATCAGGGCTACAAAGAAGACTCGCTACCCATCGGTCAAAAGGGCCATGCTGAAAAAAGTCTCAAAACCAGAAATGCAGGACAGGCCATGGAGAAATGGGAGCCTTGCTACACTGATGGGCGGGATGTAAATTGCCAACAGCCACTCTGGAGAAGTGTACGGTGTGTCCTGAAACATCTAAAAAACACAGCTTAGAGAGCATAGGGCACTTCCACTCATGGGGGTATAAATTGGGAAAATGAAAAATCAGCAAGACACAAGCACCCCAAAGTTTAGGGCTGCTCTGTTGACAAGGACCTGCACTTCATTCCACCTTCAATATCCCAGGAGGGAGAAAAATGGATAAAGAAGTTGTGGTCCTTATGTACAATGGAATATCACTCAGCCATGAAATCAATGTCATAAGGCTAATAGCAGCATGATGAGTGGATTTAGGTACGACGATTCTAAGTGAAATAAGTCACACAGAAAAGGACACTTCTCATAAGGTATCACTTATAGAGGGAATGTAAAAACCGTTACACTTGAACTGAATTACAAAACAGAACAGAGTCACACATGCAGAAAACACACAATGGCTGCTTAACGGGAAAGGTGAGGTGGGGTGATACATAAAACAAGGGTTTCAAATTAGCTCAGATACCGTTCCATAAACCCAATATGTAATAAACAAGACCTACTCCTTGCTCAGAGAACTGGACTCAACACGCCCTATTCACCGCAAAAGAATATATCTGACTAGTAATAATCTTAAAACCTATGTATTGATATCTCTCTGTTAGTGTGTCAAGTGGGTGTAAAGCGGCATAAACACAGCAGTGAAAAGCAGCTAAACCCCATTATAAAAATAAATTACTTTGAAAAACCCATGAAACAAAGACAGTGAAAGAGAGAGAAATTTTTACACAATGCGTTCAGGGGCTGTGATGCAACCTGGATTGACCATTTCTAGACCCACAGCTGGATGAGACATAAGGGTGGACACTCTTGGGGCTGAGAGGTTTGGTGAGGTTGGGTGAGCAAACGCAGACACTTTAAAGTAATACTGCGTGGTACCCATCGCATGGGTCCCAAATCTCCAGGTTCATGGGCATCTTCCTACATCGAAAACATGCATGAGAAAACAAAAAAGATGGTACACCATGTGATGGGGAAAGGTTTCTAAAACGCACCTCATTTCTCTTCTCCTTGTGCCCGGGTTCGCCATTCCAGCCGCTTTACTAACAATCTCCCTACTTGGAGCATCAGCACCTTTAACCTCCTGTTCCGTACAGGTTGCAATTTGTCCTGAGGATGAACGGGAATACGGGGAACCAGTGAGAGACTAGCTCTTGTTGTTGGGACAGGCACAGGTCACTCTATTTTCCCATCAGGAAGAAGAATTAACCACAGGCTCATCCTCCCCCCCGGAACCAGAACAGGGCCTGAAGCCATCCTGCGCTTTTGCGGCCAGCTCCCTAAAAAGCGAGTTGTAAAATGGAGCTCCAGGGCACTGCAATTCACAAACCTGCAGAGTTATAAATGATAACTCTCATCCACAAATATATTGAGGGAAGGCAAAGAAGAGGATTTGAAATCAAGGCAGAAATGCAGGAAACAGATTTCAGGAGGTAGATTCGAATCGCCTTTAAAGCACATGAAAAGCGGCAAAACGTTGACAATGATGCTCTTGGCCAAAAAGAGCGTATGCGTTTTTTCCTGAATATATTCAGGAAAAAACGCATACGCCCTTTTTGGCCAACCAAGCAACCTGGAAAGGCAAATCAGGGCTACAAAGAAGACTCGCTACCCATCGGTCAAAAGGGCCATGCTGAAAAAAGTCTCAAAACCAGAAATGCAGGACAGGCCATGGAGAAATGGGAGCCTTGCTACACTGATGGGTGGGATGTAAATTGCCAACAGCCACTCTGGAGAAGTGTACGGTGTGTCCTGAAACATCTAAAAAACACAGCTTAGAGAGCATAGGGCACTTCCACTCATGGGGGTATAAATTGGGAAAATGAAAAATCAGCAAGACACAAGCACCCCAAAGTTTAGGGCTGCTCTGTTGACAAGGACCTCCACTTCATTGCACCTTCAATATCCCAGGAGGGAGAAAAATGGATAAAGAAGTTGTGGTCCTTATGTACAATGGAATATCACTCAGCCATGAAATCAATGTCATAAGGCTAATAGCAGCATGATGAGTGGATTTAGGTACGACGATTCTAAGTGAAATAAGTCACACAGAAAAGGACACTTCTCATAAGGTATCACTTATAGAGGGAATGTAAAAACCGTTACACTTGAACTGAATTACAAAACAGAACAGAGTCACACATGCAGAAAACACACTATGGCTGCTTAACGGGAAAGGTAAGGTGGGGTGATACATAAAACAAGGGTTTCAAATTAGCTCAGATACCGTTCTATAAACCCAATATGTAATAGACAAGACCTACTCCTTGCTCAGAGAACTGGACTCAACACGCCCTATTCACCGCACAAGAATATATCTGACTAGTAATAATCTTAAAACCTATGTATTGATATCTCTCTGTTAGTGTGTCAAGTGGGTGTAAAGCGGCATAAACACAGCAGTGAAAAGCAGCTCAACCCCATTAAAAAAATAAATTACTTTGAAAAACCCATGAAACAAAGACAGTGAAAGAGAGAGAAATTCTTACACAATGCGTTCAGGGGCTGTGATGCAACCTGGATTGACCATATCTAGACCCACACCTGGATGAGACATAAGGGTGGAAACTCTTGGGGGTGAGAGGTTTGGTGAGGTTGGGTGAGCAAACGCAGACCCTTTAAAGTAATACTGCGTGGTACCCATCGCATGGGTCCCAAATCTCCAGGTTCAAGGGCATCTTCCTACATCGAAAACATGCATGAGAAAACAAAAAGATGGTACACCATGTGATGGGGAAAGGTTTCTAAAACGCACCTCATTTCTCTTCTCCTTGTGCCCGGGTTCGCCATTCCAGCCGCTTTACTAACAATGTCCCTACTTGGAGCATCAGCACCTTTAACCTCCTGTTCCGTACAGGTTGCAATTTGTCCTGAGGATGAACGGGTAGACGGGGAACCAGTGAGAGACTATCTCTTGGTGTTGGGACAGGCACAGGTCACTCTATTTTCCCATCAGGAAGAAGAATTAACCACAGGCTCATCCTCCCCCCCGGAACCAGAACAGGGCCTGAAGCCATCCTGCGCTTTTGCGGCCAGCTCCCAAAAAAGCGAGTTGTAAAATGGAGCTTCAGGGCACTGCAATTCACAAACCTGCAGAGTTATAAATGATAACTCTCGTCCACAAATATATTGAGGGAAGGCAAAGAAGAGGATTTGAAATCAAGGCAGAAATGCAGGAAACAGATTTCAGGAGGTAGATTCGAATCGCCTTTAAAGCACATGAAAAGCGGCAAAACGTTGACAATGATGCCCTTGGCCAAAAAGGGCGTATGCGTTTTTTCCTGAATATATTCAGGAAAAAACGCATACGCCCTTTTTGGCCAACCAAGCAACCTGGAAAGGCAAATCAGGGCTACAAAGAAGACTCGCTACCCATCGGTCAAAAGGGCCATGCTGAAAAAAGTCTCAAAACCAGAAATGCAGGACAGGCCATGGAGAAATGGGAGCCTTGCTACACTGATGGGCGGGATGTAAATTGCCAACAGCCACTCTGGAGAAGTGTACGGTGTGTCCTGAAACATCTAAAAAACACAGCTTAGAGAGCATAGGGCACTTCCACTCATGGGGGTATAAATTGGGAAAATGAAAAATCAGCAAGACACAAGCACCCCAAAGTTTAGGGCTGCTCTGTTGACAAGGACCTCCACTTCATTCCACCTTCAATATCCCAGGAGGGAGAAAAATGGATAAAGAAGTTGTGGTCCTTATGTACAATGGAATATCACTCAGCCATGAAATCAATGTCATAAGGCTAATAGCAGCATGATGAGTGGATTTAGGTACGACGATTCTAAGTGAAATAAGTCACACAGAAAAGGACACTTCTCATAAGGTATCACTTATAGAGGGAATGTAAAAACCGTTACACTTGAACTGAATTACAAAACAGAACAGAGTCACACATGCAGAAAACACACTATGGCTGCTTAACGGGAAAGGTGAGGTGGGGTGATACATAAAAAAAGGGTTTCAAATTAGCTCAGATACCGTTCCATAAACCCAATATGTAATAGACAAGACCTACTCCTTGCTCAGAGAACTGGACTCAACACGCCCTATTCACCGCACAAGAATATATCTGACTAGTAATAATCTTAAAACCTATGTATTGATATCTCTCTGTTAGTGTGTCAAGTGGGTGTAAAGCGGCATAAACACAGCAGTGAAAAGCAGCTAAACCCCATTATAAAAATAAATTACTTGGAAAAACCCATGAAACAAAGACAGTGAAAGAGAGAGAAATTCTTACACAATGCGTTCAGGGGCTGTGATGCAACCTGGATTGACCATATCTAGACCCACAGCTGGATGAGACATAAGGGTGGACACTCTTGGGGCTGAGAGGTTTGGTGAGGTTGGGTGAGCAAATGCAGACCCTTTAAAGTAATACTGCGTGGTACCCATCGCATGGGTCCCAAATCTCCAGGTTCAAGGGCATCTTCCTACATTGAAAACATGCATGAGAAAACAAAAAGATGGTACACCATGTGATGGGGAAAGGTTTCTAAAACGCACCTCATTTCTCTTCTCCTTGTGCCCGGGTTCGCCATTCCAGCCGCTTTACTAACAATCTCCCTACTTGGAGCATCAGCACCTTTAACCTCCTGTTCCGTACAGGTTGCAATTTGTCCTGAGGATGAACGGGTAGACGGGGAACCAGTGAGAGACTAGCTCTTGGTGTTGGGACAGGCACAGGTCACTCTATCTTCCCATCAGGAAGAAGAATTAACCACAGGCTCATCCTTCCCCCCGGAACCAGAACAGGGCCTGAAGCCATCCTGCGCTTTTGCGGCCAGCTCCCAAAAAAGCGAGTTGTAAAATGGAGCTTCAG